>NC_090923.1:970362398-970683528 GCF_040938575.1 Ambystoma mexicanum
GTAGGGACAAGGATCCTTTGGGTGAACCTGAGGGCTTCTATAGATTTAGCTATGAGGTCTGCGTGGATGTCCAATGGATCGTTCAAACCTAGATTAAAGTCACCCATAATGACTACTTTGAATTGAGGTTTCAGATTGTGTGTCAGAAGAGTAGTAATATCGTCTTCATAGGTGGAGGTGGCTCCAGGGGGTCTGTAGATGTGTAAGGTGAGTGTGCAGAATGGAGTAATGGACATTTTTAATGTGATGATTTCCCCTGCACTAAAGGGGAAATCTGAGGATATTCTGATGTGTAATGCGTCTTTGGCTAGAAAGGCAACGCTGCCTCCTCTTGAAGTAACTCTTTTCTGAAGATATGTCCCTCAGGGATAGCCAAGAATAGCTGTAATCCTGAAGCTGCATGTAGCCAGGTTTCAGTACTGCTAAAAAGTCAAGGCCATTGGTTGCGATTAAATCTGCGATATCTAGAGCGCGCACAGTGATGAATCTAGCATTGATAAGTGCTCCTTTTAGTGCGATGTCATTCACATTGATAGCTGTCTTGCTCTGGGTAATTATGTAGTGTTTGAAAGTATTTGGTGTGGTGAAGCTTGGTGGGGTGGTGTGGGTGTCAGCATGAATGTGTAGTTTACTTAGTTGGGGTGAACGAGAGGAGAGTCTATGCGCTCTCATAGATCCTATGATCGGGCAAGAAGTGCTGTGGAAGGTAGGGGCAAGCAGATCTGTGAGCAGGGGTTTCTATAGGTGAGGGGTTGAGGCAATGTGGGCGTGTCCCTGAGCCGTTTTCGCAGAGAGATGGTGGAGTCTTGTGGGTATGTCAAGTGGCAGTGCTGAAGGAGTGAAGTTATTGGTGCAGGGGTGTGATGTGAGGCATTCATTGTTGGGAAAACCTAGGTTGGTAGGACATGGGATAGTAGGAAAAGGTGCCTGTTTATTGAGGAAGGGAGTGGGACATGGAATGGGGTGCTGGCAAGGGCAGCAGAGACGGGCGAGGCCACTTCCTCGCTGGATGTAGGCACCTGTAGTGCAGGGCGAGTCCGTTATGTGGTGGGGGTGATGAGGTTTGGAAGGCTGGTAATATGCTGCTAAGAGCAGGGTTAGTAGTGGGTTGACAGAACGCTTAGTTTGGATTACAGTTTAGCACTGTAAGATTAGTATCCTAGTGGCTAAGGCACGAGAGTTAACGCTTCAGTAAGCTAGTGTCTGGCAACACAGTTGCAGACCAGAGTTGGTTAAGAACGTGGCAGAGAGCCACGCAAGTTATAGCTGGGCCGCACAAGTTATAACAGGGCAATGGGTGGCACAGTTGAGGAGCGCAACAGAGTACTGTGCGACTAGTTGTAGGGTAGTGAGGTACGCAGTTAAACAAATGATAGCATACAACTTAAGTCAGGGCGAGTAGGCAGATGGCAGGTATTAGCAAGGCGATAAATAATGCACTACAATTGAGCGAGGTTTGGTTAGGACAAATAGGCAACTGGCAAGTATTAACAGGCAGTATGCAATACTGTACAATTGGAAGGAGGCTCTGGGTCTATACAATTGAACAACGAATGCCAGGGAGCAGCCTTAGTTGAGAGCGTGGCAATGCGCTTTACAGTTAATCAATAGACAGAGATCGGCACCGGTTGGTGGCATAGTAATAGGCAAATTAGTTTCTAGCATAGTGGGAGGCAGCATAGTTAAATCGTGGCAGAGTGCTATACAGGTAAGCACAGACAAGACTACTCCATTGATAATCGGTGATAGTCGCAGTGCAATGCAGGATTACTTTTGTGCTTGTGGCTGCGCCATGAGTAGCTGTGACAATAGATATTATAAACGCTGTATGTAACCAGAAGAGTAGATGAATCGGCGACTAAGAGAAGCAAAGAAGCAATTGTGATGGCATTAAGCAGTTCAATCGCCATTAGGCCAGTGTTCCGACGTCGGGTGGGTGGATGCCAAACAAGGCGACACTCGCAGGTCAGAGATGCAAGGCAGTATATTTTAGCGTAAAACAGTGGGTCAAACTGCACTTTGCATGCGGCGGCTGCTGGCAGGCAGCGATCAGGGTGAGCCGGAAGAATTTGAAGTAGCAGAGTGGCAGGTTGCAGCTAGTCGCTGTGGGTGACGTTTTAAGGAGCAGCTGTGGTTCGTGTGCAGTATGGGTAGTGAATAAGAGCAAAGGAGGTGAGGAGTGGTACACTCAGAGTGGCAAGAAGAGATCGTGGTGAGGCGGCCAGCAGCCTGTCGAGGACAGGCACGGACAGGCACAGACAGGCCCTTAGTCGCGGCCCTCTTGATGCTGGCTTCCGGCTGCCGGCGATTGACGTGGGGGGAAATTGACCGTTCTGCCCAATCACGTGCTGGGCTTCCAGTTGAGAGGCCCGCCTCTCGCTAGTGAACGAAATTCGTTGCGTCCATTAAGCACGTTGGGTGCAATGGTGGATAATGCAGCCCAGTGATGATGGGCCACTGTAAGCGGCTTCGTGTGGGTGACAGTGTGAATCAAGATATTTAGAAGTCTGTGATTTTAATTCGGCAATTCCTCTCACCGTAGGTCTTGGGTGGGTGGAAGCTGGAAAGGCTCCACGCAGGGTGACGGTCAAGGAGAGAAGGCCCCTGCCTTCTCTCTCAGCGGGACGACGGCAGCAATATGTTAAATTAAATGATTAATTTAAGTCAGTTTGACTAAGCCTTCTTCAGAAGGGGCAATATAATAGTAACACACACAAATACACTCCAAAATACACACTTCGTTTCTCTAAATCAGCAAATACCCATTTGGGATGGGGCACACACTTCCTACACCCTCAGGCGTCTTAAATAGCTAGGACACTGTGGACATTAGTATATCACTGGTATATTTAGAGCAATACTGAGAGGAGTGAAAAAGTGAAGAGATTTCAGAATAAAACAAGAGATCGCACAAGTATTCTGAAGCAGGTAAGTACTTTTGAACCCCCCAATGCAAAGTAAATTAACCCTTTCCTGGAGGGAAGGTAAGACACAAGCAGATGAGAGAAGAGTCATTCAGGGAGCCAGGCAAGTCTAGTTGAGCTGAAACACTTCTTGCAGGTAAGAAAGTCTTGCACCATGCTTTAGAAGTCTTTGTAGAAAAAGTAGAATAAATGTAGGGTAGAAGATGCAAGCAACTCTACAGAAGCAACCAAGACCAGCCTCAACTGAGATCAAGTATTGCATTTTTATTTATTATGTTTATATAGCGCTTTCATCCAAAGTGCTTTACATTATAACAGAATACATAGAACATTATAACAGATGAAGCAATTTACAATGAATCGAACCAATAAAAACATTAAGTAGAGCAATTAATCTGTGAGGGGGGAGGGTAGAGGAATGGAAAGGGGAGGAGGGAACAGAAGGGCTATAAGGGTGAAGTGAGTGAGGATAAGGGGAGGGGGGACGGAGGAGAGGATCATAGGGAGGATTCGAGGGAAGGGGAGAGGATGAGGGGTGGGGAAGGTTTCAAGGCGGGGAAATGGAGACGGAGAGATTTCAGGGAAGTGCGAAAGGAGGAAAAGGTAGGTATAGAGCGTATCGAGAGGGGTAAGGAGTTCCAGTGGAGGGGGGGCTAGGAGCTGAAAGGAGCGGAAACGGGAGGAGGCACATGGGGAAGGGGGAACGGTGAGAAGGAAGTGGCCGGCTGAGTGGAGGGAGAGGGAGGGATTATAGAAAGAGAGGAGAGATAAGGGCGAGCCAGGTCATGGAGAGATTTAAAGACTAGACAGAGGAAATGGAATTTAAGTTGGGAGTGAAAGGGAAGCCAGCCAAGGGAGGAGAGCGAAGAAGAAATGGAGTCATGCGGGGCAAGGAGACAGAGGGTACGGATAATTGAGTGGTAGATAGATTTGAGGGGAGCAAGATGAGAGGCAGGTAGTCCAAAGAGTAGGGAGGAGCAGTAGAAGAGGCGAGAGAAGATAAGGGAGGAGATTAATAGTTTTGTTGCATGGAAGTTAAGAGAGAAGCGGACCTTGGGAATATTGAAGAGGTGGTAGTGACAGGCGCGAGAGGTAAGAGAAATATGGTGGGCAAAGGAGAGGGTAGAGTCAAAGTGAACGTCTAGATCGCGAGCGTGGGCAGAGATGGGAAGATTGGAGGGGGGAAGTGAATGACAGGTGGAGGAGAGGGGTGAAAGAGTATTGGAGGGAAAGAACAAGACTTCAGTCTTATCAGTATTGAGAGAAAGTAAGGCTACCACAACAAGAGGTAAGTCCTACTAAACTTTACAGTACCTTTTGGTTAGAAGAAATGGTTCCAGCTGGCTTCTGTTCCTGTGTGGCTCTGCAGATCCTGTTGTTCCTGTGACTCAGTCGTGGGGACAAGAGGAAGGACTTTTGGGGACTCCTGCAACGGACGGCCAGCGACAGAAAAGGACCAACTTCTATTCAGCAGCACTCGCGGTTTCGGCTCCTCACGTTTTAGCAAATAGCACCATCACGGACTCTCGGATACCACTCTGGACTTTCCTCGCATCTGGGGTCCAGCACTCTGAGGTGGCTCAGGCTTGGTCAGTCCTGTTTACAGGGAGTCCGGAGGATCTTTCACAAGCTTTCACAAAAGCAGTGGAAGTACAGCCAGCTCTTGAGATGATGTCCAAACGTATTCACCTTGGAGTTGATTGGTCTCACCAACTCAAGGGGAGAAGTCGTCCTGGCAGAGCTTCTCTAGTCGATGCGAATTCGGAGCTTCACCACAGCAGCAGGGCTTCACCTGGCAAACCAACGGTCCAGGAGTTGCAGCAGGCGTCTCTTCCAAGTTCTTCTTCAGATTCCTTCGTCCAGTGGTCGACTCTGCCTTCCAAGCCAAAAAGCCTCGTTTTTATGCAGGTTTCTCCCATTCATTCCAGCCTAGCTGTCAATCACACAGCAGGGTGGCTGTCCTTGCCGGACAGCCAGCCGGCCAAACACCTTTGGGTGCATTCCTGTAACCAAGGGGATTAAGCACAGGGAGTTTCGGGCACCTCCCTCACTTCCTGCCCCTGCCAGACATACTGGAGCCAGAGGCGGGCTTCACTTGTGAATCCCGCCAAAGACAAAACAAAGGGACCAAAACTGGTTTGGCGCGCAGAGTAAATTTCAAGGACTTTTCCAGCAAGAAATGGCGAAAAAAGAAGACCGGGGCCATTTTGACAAAATGGGCACCCATGGGTGCTTTACTGCAGCTGCGAACTCAGCCCGCTGTAAAAACTCCCAATGAAAGTTAAAAGTAAACCACTGCCACCAGCCATTAATTGTAGAAAGGGTAACATAAAAATGATACACGAGAAACTAGACCAAGGGGATACTAAGTAACCCCTGCAGCACCCTATTGTAAGGTAGTGTGTGCTTGGTCTAGGAAGTTACAAAATGTAAGTAAAGTCAATTTCACTTCACTGCTCTTGGAAACAGTAGTTTATCCAAGAGAAGGTAGAGAAGGTATTTAAACATTTGGGAAATCGAAGACTTCCCTGTGCCATTGCTCTGAAGGTGCTCTGTCACAATGCAAAGATGATGCCTATGGAGTTTCAGACTCCAAAACCAAAAAGAAACTGTGTTAAATCACAGAAAAATACATGAGAGAGTGGGGAAAAAGGTCTCGCTCTCTCCTGGTTAAAATTTAAAGTGCTAGTGTCCAGCAAAATTGCTGCGGGTCTCTAAGGTAGAGAGGAATTGGCACATTTCTGAGAATACACCCTAACACTGACAAACTCCATAGTCATCTACTTTTCGTATGGTGTCATAAAGCACCTTCAATGCAGTGTCACAGAGAAATCCTTTAGATTTTTCTGAAGGTTTAAATACCTTTTCTTGTGAGAACTACTTTTTCCAAGAATAGTAAAGTGAAACCGACCTTTGCTTACCTTTTCTCTCTGTAGATCCTGCACACCCCATCTTACGTGGCGTGGTTGGGGGGTTGGGTTACTTAATAGCCCCTTTCTACTTACTCATGTAATCATTTTGATGTTACCCTCACTACTTTAAATGGCTGGTGGCAGTGGTTTAATGTTCCTACAATTGTGCTTTTCTACCGCAGTCTGACTCTTCAGCTGTAGTATAGTACCCATGGGTGACCATTGTGTTAAAATGGCCCCAGTCTTTTTCTTTCGCCATTTCTTTTTTGTGAGGTCTTTCTTGGGTTTTACTCTGCGTGCCAAACAAGGTTTAAGCCCTTTGTTTGTTTTGCCATTGGCAGGCTTCAATATTGAAACCCGCCTCCGGCTCCAGTGTGTCAGGCAGGGCAGGAAGTGAGGGAGGTGCCCCGAAACTCTGTCCTTAGTCTCCTTGGTTACCTGAATGCACCTCACGCACTAGGGACAGGATACTCTGCAGGGTCAGGGTTTTCTTCCGGCCAGGGTCATAACGAGTAACACAAACGTATTGCTCCTTCTAAGAAATGCCAGTAATACCCACAGTCCTGTTTCTGTCTTGTGTGATATTGACACTAGATGTGACCGAAAGGTCTATACATCCCTCGAGGATTGGTTATAAATAATATTGTCCCCTCCCCCCCCCCCCCCCCCGAGTGTTTATTTAAAGGTTTTATCTAGACTTTGGGAGATTTTAAAAGTGCTCACATTCTCTGAGAACCTGTTGACCTTTTTCCTTTCTTTTAACCTTTCCTTTATACCTATCTCAGAATTCTACCAAGTGCAAAAGTGATATATAAATGCTACTACTGTCCTAGTTAGTGAAGTCACCTCAGGGTGTAGGAAGCATCTCTAAAGAGTGTCCACTTGCTTGTCTTAGTTCTGAGAATGTATTTTGAAATGTTTTTATTTTAGCGCATTGCCTTTTTTAAGGAATACTTATTTAAAACTGACAGTTAAATAATCATTTTACTAGAAAACCTAGAGTGTAAGTGTTATTTGGATACTTGCATTTGTGGATTTCGATGCTACAGCTCTACAGCTCACATTTACCTCTCTTGAGATAAGTCTAGCTGCTCAGTCACACTACCAACTTGTGTAGTACAAACCTATACCAATAGGGTTACTACTCCAATTCTTGCTTAACACTTGTATCTCCCCAGCACTCCACATAAGGTGGGGTGAGCTGGTTTCACCTAACAAAATGTAGAAGGGATAGAAATATCCTTTGTACCCTTGGGAACTGTAGTTCTCGCAAGGTTAGCCAGAGAAAGTAAAAGGAGAGCCCAAAGGGCAACCCTGTAACAATAAAAAGGTGTATATACCAAAAATTGTCAGAGGATAAAATGAAAAGTACACGATGGAGAGTTTTAAAAATGACGCCCATAAAGAGTAAAAGGATCTGTGAGTGTGGAGAAAGGTTCCCACTCACTGAGGTATAGAGAAAAATAATCTACTAGTCCAGCAAAAATCTCTGGGGTTCTCACAAGCAAGATAGATTTAGCACTAAGGTTAAAATCTTACCTAACAGAGGCCTCATCCTGTTTGAATGGAGAATATCCTTTCCATTGATGAGCTAGGTTATTCGGTTCCATGTCATTTCATCAAGGGATTTTTTTACACTGGTTTTTCTTTTTTTACCACACATTTTTTTTCTCAAAAAAAGCTATCAAATTTGTTCTTTGGGGGGTGGGGGTTGCGGGCCAGTGACTTTGGATGCCCTGCTGTGGTGTTCTAGAAAAGCATAGTTTGGGGTGCAAGTGTGCTTATCACCACTTGTGCCCCCCACAGGGATTGCATGAGTGCGAAGTCTACTCCCTAGCACTACCCTTTCCTTACTGGGAGGAGTGGAGTTCTTGCCTAGAAACCCCTGGGCAAACCCTGGCACAGTGGAATTGGGAGTGTACCCTTAATTTTGGTTGCTTGCCCTATTTCTTCAAGAATGTACTTACCGATTAGCTTTGGCAACATTTGCACAGGGAAGTATGGATTTCCTACCTCCGCCCAGCCCCCCTCCCCCTTCGACCGTTTCGCCCACCTCCACAACCAGTTGCTTACCTGAAAATGTACTGTTTTAGACAATAAATAGATTGATTACATGTTGGGGAAGAACTGCTCGTGTTGGATTCCGGTCTTATAGTTCGAAGTCGGAGCATGATATATTGCTTTTATTCTCTTCTCTTACCTTTTTACATTGATAGTTTTGTTTTGCCTGCATGTTTGTTTACTGCTAATAAATAGTATTTTTTTAATACATCTGTGTGCTGCTTAATTACTTGGCTGTTTCTGTGTTAACTATGCTTAGACAATAGCCTGTGGCTTGCTGCTCTGCATATGTTACCTTGTGAGAGATTGGCTAGAGCAAGTTTCTATAATCTTGTTCATAAACTAGGTTTTCCTTTTAGAACATTGGTTTTGAAAAACCTTTAGATTGGCAGAGATATGCAGCAGAGGGTGCAATGTAGGGTTCAGAGTGCAAGGCTTTGTGAGATCCAAGCAATAGGAGTCATCCCCACTTTGCATAATGTGTGTTGGCTAAAAGGCCCATGACTCTTGTGAGCTCTAGGAGGACTATCTCAGCGATGCAGGACTCTACTGTTTAAGCCCACCAGTACAAGAGCGCTGTGGAGGAGGATCCAGTGGCAGGCCTCCCCTGTCGAAGAAAAAGCAGAACTTCTCCCTGTAGTTGATTGTTTTGGTGATGGTTGTCCCAGCAGCAGTCTCCCCGTGTTGGGCAAAGCTTGTAGGCAGTACCCTCTGTGAACACTACAATCCACTCTAGTACAAGCTTATACCAAAGGTTGGGTTTCTTATACCTGTAGTCACAGTTTTGGTAGCGTGTTGAGCAGTCCGGCTTATCTCAAGAGGGGTCAATGTGAGCTGCAGTGGAGTTACAAAGAGATTTACAGTTAGAAGTATTCAAATAAACTCTTACACTCAAGGTTTCTTGAATAAACAATTATTCATTTGTCAGTTAGAATAAGCCTTCTTCAGAAGGGAGGAATATAATAACACTGAAATACACTTCATGAAATGCACACTCTTAATCTCTAAATCATTAGATAGCCTTTTGGGTTGGCTACAAACACTACCTGCACCATCGGTTGACTTTAATTGCCAGGGTGCTGGGGACATTAATATATCACTGTTGCATTTAGGATCATATAGTAATAAGTCAAAGGAAAAGATTATTTAGAACAAACAAGAGACCACAAATATTCTTAAGCAGGAAAATACTTTTAGATCACCCAAGAAGTGTCATTCAGTTCAATCAGGCTAAGCCAAAGTAAATGGGCAAAAGTCTTAAGTAGGGTGAAGCACTTCTGGTAGGTAAATGGAAGTCTTTGCACAATGTGTTTGAAGTCTTTGAAGAAAAGAATTATATGTAGGGCCACAAGCTGATTAGACTTGTGAGTAGCATAAGATGCAAGCAACTCTACAGCAAGAGGTACGTTCTCTTAGGCTTAGCACAGTACCTTTCAAATGAAGAAAAGATGCAGCAGATGACTCCTGTTCCTGTGCAGATCTCACTGTTCCTGTGCAGATCTCACTGTTCCTGTGCCTCAGCCTTGGGGACAAGAGGGAGGACATCGGGGGACTCTTGCACCGCACTGGGACGGTCAGTAGCTGTTCATTGCTTCAGCTCCTTTCGTCTACCGCAAATGGCAAGACTGTGGTTCCTGGCTGTCCAGATGTACGGTCCTTGCTTCTGGGGTCCCACACTCTGTTGAGGGGGTTAGAGCTCGGCCAGTCCTGCTTCCTGGGAATCCAGAGGATCTTCCTGGAGCTCTAGGGCAGCTTAAAAGCAACGCACACAACCTGGTGTTCCTCTCCCTGGCTATACGGTTTCCAGCAGCAACTCCGTGGAAATTCAACCAGCTCTGAGATGGATGTCCATGTGGCTTACTTTGGAGTTCATTGGTACCACCAACTCAAGGGGAGAAGTCGTCCTTGCAGGGGCTTCTCTGTCGATACGAATTTGGAGTTTCAGCACAGCAGCAGGGCTTCACCGGGCAAACCAATGGTCCAGGAGTTGCAGCAGGCATCCTCTTCAAGTTCTTCTTCGGTTCCTTCATCCAGTGGTAGACTCTGCCTTCCAAGCCAAAAGACTCACATTTTATTCAGTTCTCTCGCGTTCATTCCAGCCTAGCTGTCAGTCACCCAGCAGGGTGGCTGTCCTTGCCGGACAGTCAGCCGGCCAATCACCACAGAGTGCATTTGGGTCTCCTAGGAGACTAAGCACAGGGATTTTCTGGCACCTCCCTCACTTACTGCCTAGCTCAGACAACTTGGAGCCAGACGCGGGATCCGCTCGCTAGTCCCGCCAAAGGCAAAACAAACAATGGGACCAAACCTGGTTTGGCGCGCAGAGAAAATCTCAAGAAGGACCTTTCCACAAAGAAATGGCGGAAAAAGGAGACCCAGGACATTTTGACAAAAATGGCACCCTTGGGGGCTTTATTGCGAATGCAGCCTGCGGTAAATGCACACCACGGTAGTTAAAACGAAACCACTGCCACCAGCCATTCAGTGAGGAAAGGGTAACATAAAAAATGTTACATAAGAAGCTAGACAAAGGGATACTAGGTAATCCATCCAGCACCCTATTGTAAGATAGTGTGTGCTGGGTCTAGAAAGTTTACAAGTGTAAGTAAAGTCAATTTCACTTTACTGCTCTGGGAAACAGTAGTTTATCCCAGAGCAGGTATTAAAACCTTTGGGAAATCTGAAAGACTTCACTGTGCCACTGCGCTGAAGGTGCTGTGTGACATAATGTAAAAGATGATGCCTATGGAGTTTGTCAGGCTCCATAACCAAAAGAAACACAAAGCTCAGAAATCATATTAAAATACATGAGTGGCAAAAAGGGTCTTGCTCTCTCCAGGTTGAAAAAATCAAGTCCTCAATATCCAGCAAAGTTGCTGCGGGTCTCTAAGGTGGAGGGAATTAGCACATTTCTGAGAATTCTCCCTAACATCCAGCATCCCTCTGTGGCCTCTCCTGCCTTGAATTCTTGGCTCGACTAAAGTAATAGCTGAAGAGCCCCTCCTGATTCAGAGCAACATTTGCTGGATGTAGCCCAGCCCACCTATTAAGGGACCTGCAACATTCAAACTCTTGGTGGCTGTCAAGGCATGGAAAGCCAGCCCAAGTACAGTCATGACATCAGTTGGGATTTAAATGTGTATTTAACGTGTCTGCATCCCCTTACCCAGTTCAAATGAACCCAAAAAAATCCATCAAAAAAAAACGTTTTATTTGAGTTTTTTGATGGAATTTTGTCAGTAAAAATCCCATCGAAAAAACTTGTGTTTGGGAAACGCCATACCATGATCAACAAAGACAGTTAGCCAAAAAGACTCAGATTTAACAGAGGTTAGCTATTTTGCCTACTGAAATAATAAAATGGCTACTATGTAGACAAAAAGGGGGTGCAGGGCAGTGCAATTAAGTTATGAACCTTATGTACCTTTGCTGCCACTCAAGGCTGCATTGAACATGGTAAAAATTCCCATCAAGTAAAAAGAAGGGGAAACCATGTGCCGCTGTGATATTATCCATATGAGTAAGTAGTGCCATACCATAGACCTTAATGGTGAACTAGGCCCCCCCTGTACTGGTACCCTTAACTCACCAGTGCGCCCTAAACCAGTTAAGCGAGTGAAGTAAAACATAAAAAAACCACTGACAAAAATTAAGTTAGCTGATATATCGGTGGTCGCATTGAAAGAGAAGAGAAAGATTTAATAACTAACAATATTTCCTAGCATTGTGTAACTTCACCCCAGGAGAGCACAATATGAATGAGGTTGCAATGAGCGAGTTATACACAATAGAGCATATTTGAGATATCAATGGATAGTCTGCTCTATCAGATTCCCATAATCTGGAAACAGCAATCGTACATATTGTTTGGGGTCACACCAGTTTATGGAAGCAATGAGGTGGCAGGATTGTAGTTTGTGGAGACCAAAAAGGGTTTGACATGAGGCAGGAAACTATTTTTTGTATCTCCAAACAGAAGAACGAAGAAGATTCATGTTATAGAGATCAATTACGCATTAGTTGGATACTTAAAAGTGGAATTTTCAGAATGCGAAGCTATGATCTATTTTAATTTAGTATGCTGGGTTAATCTAGGTTGGGAATGTAATGTAAATTGGTCTCGTATAGCGGCCTGGTACTGTTTTTGGTAGCCTTGCTGCCTATGGCCCTAGAAAAAGAACTGTAGTGGGATGGAAAAGTCAGATGGGAGAACTGTGGTGCTGTTGTGTAGGCCAGATAAGTGCTCCAGCTCTTTGGCAGTGATAAATGGAAATGTGTTTCTTGAGAGGAGAACCCAAAATCTGATTACAGCTTTCTTGTTCCGGTCTAGCTGCTGATGTTTTGGGCACATAAGCGAGAAAGTTGGTGCTTCTTGGTCGGAACAGAAAAGCAGATTGTATGAAGAGGTAGTCACAGGCCCACAGTACTAAAGCTGGGCCGAAGGGGGATAAAGCTGCCACTGTATAGACCAAGTTGGTTGCCTTTGTTCTCATGTGCCGACCTCAAAACACTACCTTTCTTATCCACAGATGTTGGAGAACCAAATGGACATCCGGGAGAAGGAGGTGGAGGCGATCAAGACGCAGGCCCTGGCCCTCAGTCAGGAGGATGCCAACTCAGTTGAAGTTGACTCCAAGCACCGGAGGGTGGAGGACAAGTTTGACAATTTACGGGGGCCTCTTGATGAGAGGCGTCGGCAGCTTTTGGCCTCCAAAGAAGGACACCAGTTTAACCGTGACTTGGAGGATGAGATTGTGAGTACAGAGCTATAGCCGCTTATTTCTTTCCATTGAATGTCAACTGGCTGATGAGTGTCTGGGCCGTGAGTAAGGCTTCATGTTCTAAATGCCTCAGCTTATTTGCTTAGCCTGATGCAACCTTTGGCCAAATTGTAAGTCACACAAAGTAGCTACTGTTTTAATTGACTTGATTTTTGATTGCATTTCCTTAACTTCTTGCATTTGTACAAGTGTATGTTTTTCTCCCTTATATGTACAAAATTGGATGTAACAGAATTTCAAGGTTCTCCTTCAAAGGTGTCAATGACGAACACACCTGTTTCTAAGACATGTGACTCTTGATCTATTAATGCAAAAGCTCCCCGATGTGTATGTTTCTTGATTGAGGCTTTTGAGGGTCAATAGATGTTTGGCATCATGGAATCATGAGTCAGCTACTTTATACCTTTTGATATGGGTTAAACTTATCACGGCACAACACCTTCAGAGTTCTTTTAGGCGTATTGATAGATTGGTATTGGTAAATATGGTTGTACACCAGTCACATTCCTGTTTACAGATCCCTCTGATGTGTGGAATTATCCAACAGCCTCACCTAGCGACAAGAACATTATGCTGCTCCTCCAGTGGGAGCAGAGGTTCTTGATGAGTATCATTGAAGGTTGCACTGAACCTACAATTGGTGGGGCCAAGTTGCATCCATTCTTTTGATGATTAACCTCTATTGTTGTATAAAGGATGCACAAACCCTTTTTGTTATTTCTAAATATATATTTTTGTCCATCAAATTGTATCTGCAGTTCTCTCTCCAGTCCCTCATAAGTCCAAACACCCAGGTTTATGAATATTTTTAAATACAAAAAAGCAAAGGTTAGGGAGTTTTTTGTACCCCCCTCTGAGGATGCTAAAACCACTAACCCTAATAGGAGGCTCGCACACCTGACCAGAAAGGGTAGCCAAAACTCTCGAGGTAAGTAACGTGGATAGCGGGACAAGACGTAATTCTAAGGTGGGGGTAGTAGGCTGATGCCAAGGTACAATTTGTCGACACACATCCAGAAAATACTATACTGAAGAAAATATACTTCTAGCAGGTAAAAAGAAGTATTTGGGGAATGATACACAATATGAAAAAAGGATCGCAGTATATTATAAAAACAGTAATGTCTACAAGGGACTCTCCAAAGCCACTGGCCATATGTAGGCCCACTAAGGTAGGCACACAACATAAAATAACTGGGTGACAGGGAAGACTAAGGGAACTAGACAACCCAATAAACGGGTAAGCCTGCATGGGCCTGCACAATTCTGTAGAGTGTGCTAAAGACAGAACCCATCCCTGGTATATGTGGAAGGCCCTGGACCTGTTGGTCAGCACCTAACACATATAGTAAGGGGATGAGAGAAAAACAGAAAGCAACAGTTTTACAAGCGAGGAAAAATATGCTTATCCCTAAGGCCTATAAAAATTCTCCACATTATTTGGAACCTAGGGCCAACAGCATTATTACAATTTAATGTAGATTGACAGAGGTTCGGAAACCATTCCAAACCAAAGCCAAATGCTTTAAAGAATGATTAGCATACAATACCCGGCTCCTATCTCAAATTTTGTAGAGGTGAAAGGGAATATGCTTGCCTTGACAAATCTATAACCGCACAATTGTTACCCTTTTGAAAAATTGATACCCATCTTAATTGCATGACCATTCATGGCAGTGATTAACTCCAATTATTTGGTTAAAAATTAATGTGCACAAGCCAACAAAATAAATTCAACAATTCAATATAAGTGTATCATCATTTATTTATAGCTCCTTATCTGCCCACCACAATTGGAATTTGAATCTAAATACACACTTGATGCAATTTATAGCCCTGCCCTATATTCCCATGTACAGTAAGTGGTCATAAGACATTTGTCCTGATAGCATGGGCAATACAAAGGTCCAGAATACATGCACTGTAATGTAGGTATACATTTTCTGTGGTGAAAAAAAACATAATTGAAAATGACTGCTGATGGTGAGAAGAGGGTGTCTTATAATTAATGCTCCTGGTTTAATGGTATTTGTTTAGGCACTGTTTGTCTTTATCCATATTTATTTTTAGTTATTTCTTTCTGTATTTATCTACATGTATTGTTTATTTTATTTAATAATCAAGCTGCAGCTAGTATTTTTTCACAATTATCCAAATGAAAAAGTTGGGGTTCTCGCACATCTAATACAACTGCATTCTTTCTTTGAAAAAAAAAAGACTAATCCTGTGACTACTGGTGACCTGGGACACGTATGGCAGAATTTTCAACACTTTCAAATGGGATATCACTCAAATGTTTTCCAATGCACAAGCTTTCTGTTTGCAAAATGATTAGCGTGCATTGTATGACTGACCTCACTGGGAATCTGTGCAGGTTTTTTTGGGGGTGGGGGTCCTGTTTGTATAAAGACAGATAAATATTGAAGTAAGGTATAAATGGTCATAATGCCAGAGGGGCTTCAGCAGAAGTCCCTCTGGTTAATATTAAAGGACATTTGTACCACGCATTATCACCACCGGAGTGGTCACCTGGTGCTCTGGCGGCTCTGAAAGAGGGGGGGGGGTTGAGTTAGTGGGAGGAAGCAGGAAAAGTGCAAGAGAGCAGTGATGTGCTGTTGGCGGCCTCAGCCTGGTGGGTCCATTGGCTGGGTTTGGGGTGTTTGCGGCTGGTAGTCGTCGTGTACTGTTGTGCGAGTCTGTGTGTTTTTGTTTTGTTGTTGCGATGTAGTGAAGTTTGTGTGGTTTGTTGTGCTGTAGGTTTTGGTTGTGTTTGGTTTGGAGTTTGAGAGGTGTATGCAGAAAGGGAAATTGTTAGTGGGGTTGGTTAGTTTGCATCTCTATCCTGAATTGAGGTGCTCGGCTTGCGTAGTCTCCCATGATGCGCCTCTGTCCTGATCTGGGTCCGTCTGGCATACAAGGTTCCTTACTCCTCTGGCCCCCACCTCTATCATGCTCTCTCATAGCCCCCCCTGTCCTCCCTTCATACTCCTGTGGCAGCGCACCTGCCAATGTCAACATCTCAGGTAGTGTAGTGATTGCCAATATCTCAACAATTCCACAACACTGTGGTACCTGGCGGTAACTAAGGGTCGGACGAAAGTGTTAATGGGGTTGGTTGGGGTAGTTGACTCTGTGTCGCCTGTGTTCCAGTCTATCCGGTGTCACCCGTCCAGGTGCCGTGGAAGGCTTCCCTATCGGTTAAGGGTTGTCCGTGTCCTTTCCAGTTTAGTCATCCTTTTTCCTGTTTCGGTTTTCAGTTTTTAGTCTATGGTGTTGAAGAGCCAGGTCACCAAAATTAAAATCTAAGATCCAAAAAACACAAGGACAAACCGTTCATATTGGAATTCTGACTTAACACCCATCTATTCGAGAGGCTTTTTCACATCACTTTGGTGAGGGGTGAGAAAACACATCTCCTTGTGGAGGGACAGGGTTTCAACAAAAACATAGGACACACACCCGTATGGGTACCTATGTAATGCACAGAAACAAATGTATTCGTTTTATTATAGGGTTGCACATAAAAATACACAAAATGGTACTTGAGGTGTAATCCAAAAGAGCAAGTGGGTATATAAAAAAGATTAAAGGACCTACACAGACCCTTCCCTATACCTGGTGGTAAACTCAGTACATTATAATGCCAAGAGGTGCAGAGAAGCAGGGGTCCCTACATACAATAAAAACCACATTGAGTCCTGTTCAGAATCTACAATGCCAGTGAAGGAACAGTCACAGTAATCCTTACAAATTTGAGTGCATAGAGAAATTAGTATTGTGCATGTAGACTGAATGCTCACTATAGTACCTAAAGTGAGTGGGTCAACACTGCTAAATCATGTTCATAAGGGCCACCAAGTGTCAGAATGGGGATGGACTTATAATAGGTCTCATTACACCCTGCCACAGATGGCCTCAAGAACACACCAACTCTCAAAGATGGTTTTAGTGTTTTTATTAGGGTTGTGAAGTAGCTCACAAAAGGCCACCTCTCTCTCATCTCCAGTGGGGATTTCCCTCTCTAACCCAGGGTTCCCTAAACCCCAGGGTGGTTATTAGAGATCAGTAACCCTTATCTGTGAGGTGGCTGTATACTGATGGGTCCTAAAAGCTTTTAACGTATAGATCATATTCCCTATGGTTGCTGGTTTTGCTTCAAACACCCCCCACCCCTCCTCCAACTCCAGACTCAACTGTTGACTTTGCTCTCAAGAATCTATCCCTCGCTGTCAGCTATCACTCTCACTCTCGATATTCTTGCCCCTGTCATGAGGATCCGCCTGAAACCTGCCTCCAAGCGTAACACCTGGTACAATGCTCTCCTAGCAGCTCCAAAACGCAAGTGAAGAACTGCTTGCCTCTATTGATTCCAGCTCACCTGCTGTTCTCATTCTACTCGTTCTCTCCTCCGCTTTTGACACAGTTAACCACTCAATCCTCATAAAACAGTTCCAAGATACCCTTGGTATCTCGGAGCGAACACTGGACTGGCTGACCTCTTTCTTCACTGACTGTCCATCCCCAGGTTATCCTGGGTTCTTTCTCCTCGCCTACCTCTATCGCCACCTGTTGCGTTCCTCAGGGCTCTATCCTCTCACCCTGGTTCTTTAACATCGATCTCGCCCCCCCCCCCCTTTGCTCACCTTCTGTCCACTTTTTCTCCTCCCTTCCAGTGGTATGCAGACGACCCCCAACTGTTAGTTAGACTACCCTCTGCATCCCTTCTTACCTACTCTACCATTCCCGTCTACTATCCAGTCTTGGTGTACCTCCAATGACCTCTGTCTCAATGCCAGTGAGACTGCGATTCTTCCTATTGGGACTCCTGTTCCCCCTTTTCTCCCTTCACTCTGGCGAGCCTCGATGGGCCCCTCCCAGCCCGCCTTCCTATGAGACCAGAAACCTGGGAGTTATCTTCGACTCCTCTCTCTCCTTCCAACTCTACCTCCTCATAGGCTTCCTCACTTTCCCCGAGAAGCTCAATGTCTCCAGAGCTCTGGTACTCTCCAGGCTGGACTACTGCAACAGCCTCTTCCTCAGTCTACCCTCTTTCTCTATTCGCCCCCTTCCAACTAATCCATAATATGGCTTAAGCCCAGGGACCGTATCTCTCCAGCCCTCAAAATCTCTCCACTGGCTCCCGGTTGCTGCAAGGATCAAGTTCAAATCCCTCTGCATCATCCATAAGGCGGTCTGGGGCCGGGGACTGTGCTATCTGCAACTTGCTCTCACCAAATACTAGCCTTCCAGATCCCTCTGATGCTCTGGCTCCAACTCTCTGCTTGTCAAGCACTTCTCTAAACCAAGAGCAGGCGGCCGTTCCCTTTTCTCAGTGGGCACCCTCCTCTGGAACAGCCTTCCCCCCTCCCTGTTTGTCTTAAGCAGGATCACCTCAAATTCTGCAAACACCTCAAGACCTTCCTCTTCTTTTACTCCTTCCATCTCTCCCTCCCTCGCTAAAACCCCCCTTAGTAGCTGTGATTGGTGCCCTGGGCCCTTATGTGTCCTGCTGGGTTCTGGCCTTCTATCCAATCATCATGCACTATCTGCCCTAACACTGCACTTGCCTTCGGGCAACTCTTGACCTGTGCTGCCTCATGCCACACAGGCCTGCACTCACTGTATGGGCTGGTGACCCCCCCCTTCCTTCTTGTGATCACTGCCTGGCACTTACTGGCCTGCCTCATACTTACTGGCCTGCCTCGCAACTGACTTCTGCACGGTTTCTTTGCTATGGTCTCCCTAGCACTTCACCCCTCTGTGGACCCCCAGCACTTAACCTCCTACTCTCTCTGCACTTGCACGATCCAAATGTTCACACGGCCTAGTAGGTGTTACGCTCACCTGAATCCCACGGAGGCGCTTGCCTGGTTCGCGCTGCTGTGACCTCTTCTAAGGTGATGCGCAGGGTTCTGAAGACGGACTGGACCGGGCTCCCAAATCTGGCTTGTCTGGCTCGCAGAAGTATCCTTCTGTAGGCGAAAATAGGGGATTAACTGTCTGCGGGATAATGCAATCTGCCTCCCACTTTCCCCTCTCACCCTCCTTGAAACCCTTCTGTGATTTCTCGTAGCGTCTCACCTTAGGGTCTGGAAGGACGAGCTCTCCATCCTGCTTCTGATGCAGGGGCGCGTTTTTATCCAGTTACTTCACTGGATTTTCAGATTGGTGAGAACCAAACTTGCTTGGTTTCCAGGTAAGTTTTTTTTTGATAAGAGGTTCCCCTTGTGTCCATGCATTAATGTACTAATGCTAGTGTCTTTTTCCCCATAGGGGCCGGGGTACGGAATGCCGGGGAACAGGCACGGACCCGAGATGAGAGGTGAATTCCTTGTAGAAATCAGGTAAGTCTTTAATGAGCGTTTTTTGGTAATGTCTTTTCATTCGCTCATTAATGCTGATGTCTCTTTTTCCCCATAGGGGCCAGGGTCCGGAAATGCCAGGATGCGGCGCGGACCCGAAATGAAGAGGGAATGAATCAACAGTTAAGTCTTAACATGGAGATTTAGCTTTCCTTATTCCCTTCTCTCTCTCACCTTTTGTTCTGGACTTTTTCTACCTAGGCGCTGGGGCGTGACTGCGAATCCGGATGATCGCTGCTGAACATGGAGGTGCCCTGTAAAGGTGAGTGGAATGCGGCGCTGCAGCGATCGACGCGATGAGCTTTTAAATTAAAGTCTTCCTTTTCAGGATTGTCGGCGAGATGTCTCCGGGATGCGGATTTAGCAGGTAAGGACTTTTCCTTCTTCTTAAAGATCCATGCACAGCACCACTCCATACTCCTGCTACATCACAAGTAACTTGTTTACATATGCATTGCCATATATCACCTTGTTCTAGCTCAATTTAGCCATTTGCTCCTCCCACGTTCCATGAAAACGAACGCTCACTGTAGTGACCTCTACACTACAGCAGAGAAATCGCCAGCACCTCTGCATTCTCTCCTCCTTCACCATTGCATAGAGAGTAACGGAGGAACACAGAGCTCCCATCCCCATCAAACTTCATAAATGAGTCAGGCCTCCCGCTGCAGCACTCATGCCGAACTCCAGGACTCCACTCAAGCCAACCGCAGAAACCTTCGGTTCCAGTCAAAGGTAAGCGCTGACATCGCATAACTTTGTCAGTGATCTCAGCTGCCTTCACTATGACCAATAGCTTGTAGCCTTGGCGCAACAGATGTTTGCACAGTCCATGGGCCTCAGGCTCCTCCTAGATCCATTAACAACTTCCAGCTCTTCTGAATGTTTGTACAGTCTCAATTCTCTTAAATGCTTTGAGAGACTGCCACCTTGAACTTCACCATGCCACTGAATGAATGAACCTTGCTGCTCCAATGAACCTCACAGCTCCTTCTAATAACCATAAGTCTCACAGAGCCCACTGCACTTTACAGCAGACCGTTGTACCTTTCAACACTAGAACTTCTTGTCCCCACTGCCCTTTGCGGCACACCCTTGTCACTGAAGTGCCTCTTCACTCCCTATGCAGTGCCTCTTCACTGCCCCGTGCAGCACTTCACTGCCCTCGAAGCGCCTCACCTCTTCACTGCACCATACAGCACTTCACAGCCTCTGCAGCGACCACTCACTGCCTCTTGCAGTGCCTCTTGACTGCCTCTTGCTGGGCATCACTGCCCTCGCAGCACCTTTACATAGGGGCTAACTTGCCACTACTAAAGCACCTCTTCACTTCAGCAAAACGACCAAAGCTCCTATTCACATCTGCAGCGCCTCACTGTGCGATACAGCGCCTTGCTGTCTCTGCAGCACCTCTTAACTGCATCTTGCAGTGCCTCACTGCCCTTGCAGAATCTCTTCACTGCCTCATGCAGCACCTCTTCACTGCCTCACGCAGCACCTCACTGCCCCTGCAGCGCGTCTTCACTGCCTGTTGCAGCACCTCACTGCCCTTGCAGCACTTCTTCATGCAGCGCCTCACTGCCTCTGTAGCATCTCACTGCCCATAGCAGCGCTTCACTGTCTCTGCAGCGCCTCTTCACTGCCTGTTGAAGCGCCTAACTGCCCTCGCAGCACCTCTTCATGCAGCGCCTCACTGCCTCTGCAACATCTCATTGCCCATTGTAGCGCCTCACTGCCCTGGCAGAACCTCTCCACTGTCTCATGCAGCACCTTTACATCCATAGCTGCTCTGTTATTCCAGTGCCTTCGTAGCGCCTCTGTCTGGGCCTTTATTGCCCCCTCTGCCTCTGTAGCACCTCCGTCTGGGCCTCAATTGCCCTCACTGCACTTGCAGTGCCTCACAGCCATCCAGCGCTCTTACCTGAGAAAGGATCACTTCTCTTAGGGGGGCGGTGGGTGTCTCCCTTTGGTGCTGTCCCCCCAGCACAGCCAGCTTCATCCTCGTCGCTTCTCTTCTTCTCTTCCTTTGCAGGTGATCCAGGATGCTGGCAAGCGTGGCAGAAGTCAGGATGCAGGAGCAGACACAGCTAACGTCCAGCTGCTAGATGCAGAATAACGCGAAGCACGTGTGGCTGTTCGGGTGGGGTTTAAATAGCCTTGGAAGAAGTTCCAGGTATGTATCCTTCCCTGACCACGCCCGGATGGTAAATTAATCCCACAGGTAAAGTAGTTCCTTTCAGGCCTCAAGGAGGCCGGGATCCTGCAGCATGGTCTGCATCAGGTAAGTGCACCCAAGCATTCCCATAATGAGCCTGGCGCCGTAGGCGCCAGGACACTGTCCAAAGGGCCCCTATATGGGGTTTCTGGGTCCTTCCTTGGGGACTGAATGTCCGCCTTCGGGGACGCCGGGCTTGAACCGGCTCCCCGGGAGCGGGCATCATGACAGTAGGACTGCAGTTTTCTTTTCTGTATTTCACATTTACCATGGTCCTGCTCGTTCCCTTGTTCCCCTCCCTTTGCTCTGTTGGCACTTTGAAACCCAATTGACTTGATGTATAAGCGCCTTACAAATGCCTAATAAATAACCAGCATTGGTGACCTTCAATCACCCTGGTCTCTGCTCTCATGCTCTTGTACTCCTTGTCCTGTTTTCTCTTGCTCCCACTCTCCTTTCATCTCTCCCTCTCCCTTCCTCTTTCCCTCAGATGTTCTGCTGTCTACTACTATTCTCCTTCACCCTCTTGTACTCTACTTTTTTCTTTCTGCTTGTTGACTCCCCGCTCGACTGCTTTTCCCCCTCTCCGCTCGGCTTCTCTTAACTTCTCTTTTCGACTGTTGCCCCCCCTCTTTGCTTGGCTGTTGCTCCCCCCGCCCCTCTCTGCTTGGCTGTTGCTCCCCCCGCCCCTCTCTGCTTGGCTGTTGCTCCCCCCACCCCTCTCTGCTTGGCTGTTGCTCCCCTCCGCCCCTCTCTGCTTGGCTGTTGCTCCCCTCCGCCCCTCTCTGCTTGGCTGTTGCTCCCCCCCGCCCCTCTCTGCTTGGCTGTTTGCCCCCCCCCCCGCCCCTCTCTGCTTGGCTGTTTGCTCCCCCCCCACCCCTCTCTGCTTGGCTGTTTGCTCCCCCCCCCCCGCCCCTCTCTGCTTGGCTGTTTGCTCCCCCTGCCCCTCTCTGCTTGGCTGTTTGCTCTTTCTTCCTTTGTCCGGCAAGCGGGGATCCATTTTATCAGCGTCTTTCAACACCCTCAAGGGCAAGAATCGTCAAGAGTTCATCGAAGATTCCAGAAGGCTATCTGGCCTACACTGCACGCCGGCCCATGTAGAAGGAGAAGGAGGGAGGATCCCTCTTAAAGCTCTGTTCCAGCTGCTGACAAACCATCCCAGTGCCTCTGCTGTCTCCGTCCGGACTACAGGGAAGCGGATTGTGAAATCTGCCTTGGTTTCTCCAAGCACACCGTCCAGGATCGTCACAGTAGGTTGGCGGCGTGGCTCAATGCCAAGGCCTCTACCCCGTGCGGCAAGCAGGGGCATGCCTCACCCAGGACCGGCCGGTCCGAGGAGCGGGCTTCTAAGTCCTTTGGGGGTGCTCCATCCGTGGGGGGTCCAAGACAATGCCAAGCACTGCAAGTCAGTTTCTGTTGAGGTCGCTGCGAAAGCCGACCCTGCAACAGGCAGTGTGCGCTCCTCTTCACCGCCTGTCTCCACATTCTCCTCGCAGAGAAAATCAGCTAACCCAGGGAAGCTGCGGGAGAAGCCGCAGAATACCAAGGTGCAGGGAAAGGTGTCCGACCTGCCTCTGAAGGTCCAGGTGGTTCTTGCAAAGTCATCCTTGACAATTGAGCTGGTGGCGGCCACCCTCTCGAAGGCGAAAAGTGTTGTCCCGGTCCAGGGGGCCCCGACAGCTCCCAGAGTGGCCCTCCCCCCGATGCAGGAGGCCTCAGCCAATCCGGTGGAGAAAACGCAGAAGAAAAGGATGCCATCCTTAAGCCCGAGACCTACCCCTCGGGATGCAAAAAGGGTGGGAGGGAGTGGGGGCTTCAACCATGCTCCAGGGCGCGGATATTTCTTCTTCAGACGAGGAGGACGGGTGTTGGACCCAGAAAACCTACCACACCTCCCCAACACCTCCGAGGGACGTATCGCTAGACATCATTTCAACTCTCCACACACTGGTGTTGAAGATCCAGAAGAGGATGCCGACGGCACCGGGCCCGCTGCCGGTGAAGAAGAGAAAGTGGCATTCTATGCCACCTCATCAACCGCAGCACATACCTCCCGCCCCCTAGGGATACAGAGACGACAGATGCGGGGGACGGTGGCTTCTCTCTGCCGCCGAGGGCTTCTCCCCCGGATGAAGTTGTCGTTCCACACCATGCTCACCCCCGCGTCTGAGCTCTTCCAGCTGACACCAGAAGAGACCAAGAAGGAAGGTTTCCTTTATCAACGACGGGAGGCCAAGTGGAAGACCATTCTGCCGGTGCCTCTCCTGGACGACGTTTGGGATGAGACCTGGCACCAATGAGAAACCCAGCAACTGTCCCGGTGAAGAGATAACCTAGAGAAGAAGTACTGGGTGCTGGAGTCTGCACCCAACTGCTTACAGTCGCAGCCCTCCCCGGACTCTGTGGTCTTGGTGGCTGCGAGGAAGAAGTCTTCCAACCCCTCATCTTGTGCCTCCGTTCACCCGGACAGCGAGGGAAAGAAGTTGGATGCCACAGTAGGAAAGTGATATACTCGGCGGGGACGACAGTCAGCAAATGAGCTTGGGATCCTGGCCAGATATGACGGGGAGCTGTGGTATAAGATGGCCCCGCTGCTGGAATTTCTGCCTGATGACAAGCGGGTCGAGGCGCTGGATATCCTCCAAGAGGGCGAGGTGGCATTGGACCATGCCGTCACGGTGGCCCTGGACATCGCGGACACAGAGTTCCAACAGATGGGGAACAGGGTCTGTCTCCATCGTCGTGGCTGGTTGAAGGCCACCAACTTCTGTCAAGAGGTTCATAAGAGGGTGCTGGACATGCCCTTCGACGGGGACAACCTTTTGTGAAAGCAGTTGACGAATCATTGGAGCCCATTAAGACACACAGACGACCCGTGCTCTAGGCACTCTTCAGCAGCATCGTCAATCCTTTCGTGTCTCTGGTGGGAAAATCGGGCAAATCGTCAACGGTTCACCAGGTGTCCCCCGCAACACCCCATTCACTATACTAAGTGGTATAGTGAGCGGGGGTTGCAGGGGACTCCCCTGCAGCCCCCTGTTAAAAAAATAAATAAATAAAAAAGGGCCCAGCGGCGCCAGTTCCCGATCACGGAAGTGAAAGGGAACTGGCGCTGCAGGGACTCGGTGTGTAAAAAAGGTAAGTAGGGTTTGTTTATGTTGGGGGTGTTGTGGGTGGGGGTTTGGTTGTGTAGGGGTTTTGAATGTGTGTTTGCATGGGAAATTTACGAACCTTTTGTGGTTCGTACATTTCACATGCAAACATTTCTGTCGCAGGAAAATCAGCCGTCGTCCGGATTACGAAGATCCAAGAAGACGACTGGGGCTGGACGCTCATTCTAGACCTGCGGCTCCTCAACAAATAACTCCAGTCCCAAAAATTCAGGATGGTCACGTTGCAGCACATGCTCTGCAAACAGGAGGAAGCAGGCTTTTTCTCATTGCTGGATCTGGAGGACGCATACTTCCACGTCCCCATTCATGAGAAGCATCGGAAGTTCCTGTTCTTCGTGCTACAAGGAAGGCATTACCAGTTCAAGGCCCTTCCCTTCGCACTGAAGTCGGTGCCTGGGGTGTTCACGAAGTGCTTGCCGCTAGTGGCGGCCCACATGCGTTTACAAGGTATACATGTGTACCCGTACCTCGATAAATGGCTCAGCTGCACCAAGTCCAAGGAACTAGCTGCCGAACACATGGAGAGGACCGTCCGGCTGCTGACGGATCTGGGGTTCTCCGTGAACTATCCAAAGTCCTGCATGATTCCATCGCAGAATGCGCTGTTCCTGAGGGCTAGGCTCAACACGGTCTCATGCCTGGCGGCCCCCTCGGAAGAAAGGATAGCAGCTGTACTGGGCAAGGTGCAACGGCTGACTCTGAAGACCGCCACGCTGCCGACCATCAAGTTGCTGCTTGTCGTGATGTCGTGCATTTAACTGATCCGACTTGAAAGCTTGCTGGATCTAGGTATCGGGAAGCTTCGCAGACGAGGTTGTTCTCAACGAGGAGTCCCGTCAAGCGATAGGTGGGCGTGCGTCCGCTCCAACATTGCCGGGGGCACAGACTTCCAGAGCCCCCGTCCCAGGAGACGGTCTTCAGACGCTTCCCTGGAAGGCTGGGGAGCCCACACCGGATGTCTCCACGCCAGAGGCGGTTGGTGGCCGGAGGAGAGGGATTTCCACATCAATGTCCTGGAGCTGCGGGCAGTGTTCTGGGCCCTCAAGTCGTTCCTGCCGTCTCTCAAGGGCAAAGTGGTGAGGGTCTTCACAGACGATACCACCACGATGTTCTACATCAGGAAGCAGAGGGGAACCAGATCCCCAGCGCTCTCCAGAGGCTCAGGATTTGTGCCACTGGGCCGTAGCCCAAGAAATGTTCCTCCTTTCTTATCACCTGGCGGGAGTTAAGAACACCATCGCCGACTTCCTCAGCAGGGAGCTGTGCTCTTGCCACTAGTGGAAGCTTCGACAGGATCAAGTGGACATCCTCTTCCTCAAATGGGGCAGACCCCAGATTGATCCGTTTGCGATTTCCAAATGCCAGAAATTTGCCAGCAGGTTCCACCAGCCAAGGAGCATGGGGGACGCGTTTTCCTTCCCGTGGGAATGCTTCTTCCTGTACGCGTTCCCTCCGTTGCCTCTCCTGCTGAGAATCATCAATCAACTCAACCTGTGCCAGATGTAGGATGATCCTCGTTCCCCCCGGCGTGGCAAAGGCAGATTTGGTACCCGGACGTTCTCAGCCTGTCAACGTCTCCTCCGGTCAAGCTGCCAGTGTTCGCAGAGCTGCTCACCAGGGAAGGAGGCGCAATCCTGCACCAGGATCGCTGAACCTGAAGGCTTGGCTCCTGCAGCCTTAGGGTTCGGAGGATACGAGCTGCCGGCGGTCTGCACAGAGGTCCTTACCAGGCTACGGGCACAAGTGGGAAACGTTTCACAATGTGGTGCCGTACGCATCTGAGCGTCTTGGCTCTGTAGATTCTTCCATACTGGTTGTTAGGCAAGATTGTGTCTATTAACCCTGGGGGAGACTGCACCAGCCTTGTCCTCTTGGAAATACATATCTAACTACTGGTATAGGTCTGTACTACACAAATTGGTAGAGTGACTGAGCAGCCAGACTTATCTCAAGAGGGGTAATTGTGAGCTGTAAAGGTGCAACATAGAGATTGTTACACATTTTCAAATAACACTTATACTCAAGGTTGTCTAGTAAAATAAGGATTTATTGAAGTCCGTTTTAAAATGAGCTTTCTTTAGAAAGGGCAAGATGCAATGTTAGGGAGGGTTTACCTACAGTATTTCGAATGACATTTTTTCAAATGAACTAATGTCAAAACATTTGGCCGGACATTTTTTGTTCAAATGTCTTTTTTTTCTGTTCGTTTTTTTTTTTTAAAACCCTTTCTTTTTACTCACGAAACCCCCAAAAACATGTACATTAAAAAACACATTTGAAAAAAGAATTTCGGCCACCAAATGTTTTCAACATTGTCATTCGAAAAAATGCATTCAACATATTAACTGGATACCGTTAGGGAGCATGCTCAGAAATGTGCCAATTCCTGTCTACCTTAGAAACCTCCAGCTTTTTTTATGGACTTTAGGACTTAAAATTTTTATCCTGGAGAGAGTGAGGGCCTATTTCCACTCTTTCGTATTTTTCTTTGATTTGACCTCTGTTTCGTTTGGTTTTGGAGTCTAACAAACTCCATACGCATCATCTTTTTACATTGTGACACAGCACCTTCAGTGCAGTGGCACAGGGAAGTCTCTCCAGATTTCCCAAAGGTTTAAATACCTTCTCTTGGACAAGCTACTGTTTCCAAGAGCAGTTAAGTGAAATTGCCTTTACTTTTTTTGTAACTTTGTAGACCCAGCACACACTATCTTCCATTGAGTGCTGGAGTGGTTACTTAGTATCCCCTTTGTCTACTTTCTCATGTAACATTTTTATGGTACCCTTTCTACAATTAATAGCTGGTGGCTACTTTTTCCAACCATTGTGTGTTTTTACCGCAGGCTGAATCCTCCGCTGCAGTATTGCTCCTGTCAAAATGGCCCCGTCTTCTTTTTTCCGCCATTTCTTGTTGTAAAGGTCCTGCTTGAGATTTACTCTGCACTCCAAACCAGGTTTGGTCCCTTTGTTCTTTGTCGGGGTTCACTGGCTGAAGCCCGTCTCTGGCTCCAGTGTCTCTGGCAGGGCAGGAAGCGAGGGAGGTTCCTGAAACTCCCTGTGCTTAGTCTCCTTCGTTACTAGAATGCACCCAAAGGTGATTGGCCGGCTGGCTGTCCTTGTAGGACAGCCACCCTGCTGTGATAGTGATTGCCATGCTGCAAACGAATAGGAGAAACCTATGTAAAAGGTGAGGTCTTTTGCTTGGAAGGCAGAGTCGACCATTGGACGAAGGAGTCGAAGAAGAACTTGGAAGAGAAGCTTGCTGTAACTCCTGGACTGTTGGTTTGCCCGGCCCCCGCTGTTCCTGGGTGCTGCTTGTCACCAGCGTCCTCTTTCGGCTGCAGCCCCACAGCTTTTGTGTCGGAGGCCACGGCCCCTGCTGCTCCGGGGTCTGCTCTGTCATCCTCTGCCCCAGTACCTGCTGACTTCCGACACCACAGCCATCACAACCTCAATACCTCTGTTGCTGTAGCCTGTACTGTTCCTGAGGCTGCTTCTTGTGACCACTGCGACCTCTTTCAGCTGCTGCCCTCTCGGATTCAGTGCCTTTGTGGTTGCTGCCCCTGCACCTCCTCGTGACTGCTCTGTCATCCTTTGCCTCAGTTCCTGCAACCACCCTAGGACCGCAGCCTCGGTGCCTCTCCTAACGCGGCCTGCATCCTGGGGCTGCTTCTTCTTCACCTCCTGTCACTGCGCCTGCGACCTCTTTCGGCTGCGGCCCCCTGGGCATCAGAGCATCTGTGATAGAAGCTCCTGCTGCTCCTGTGGGCCAATCTGTCACCTGCTCACACTGTTCCTGCGACCACCCGGGACCGCAGCCTCCGTAGCCTCAGTGACTATACTGCTGTGGCCTCCACTGCTCATGTGGACTGCTCCCTCAGCCTTCAATCAGCAGCTCCTCCGCCACGGACTATCACTCCCTCCAACTCTGCAGCCTTGGCCCTCGCTGTGATCTGTCTCTTGCAGCCGTGGTCTCCAACTCCGGAAGCCGATCCCTCCTACCACTGACCTTTGCATCCTCCACCTTCACAGCTTCACTCCTCTATGAAGCCTTCCACGACCCTCTGCTGCATCCCGTTCAATTCAGCCTTCAGGATCCTACTACTCCTCTCCACTTGTCCCTGATATAAATACTGCTCTGTTATGCGATCCTCCTTCTTTCTGCTCCGCCCCTCTCCCCTTCCTTCCCCTCTTCCTCCTCCCCTCTCCCCCATCAAAATTCTGTATCTCATTATCATGGTCATCTCCTCTCTTTACCTTCCCTCCCCCACTCACTCCCAATCATCCTGGCACCACAATCTTATCTACCCACATATCGCCAATTCTTCTTATACCTTTGACGTTGCCCTTTGGAAAACCCGCTCAATCTGTAACAAAACCACTGCTGTCCTTGACCTTTTCTTGCGCCTCAATCTCCAATTTCTTTGTAGCACCGAAACTTGGATCCCTCCACACAACACCTCTGTTCCTGCTTCCCTTACCTCGTCTTCTTCTTTTGCGCACGTCCCTCGCATCTCTGGCCGGGGAGGTGGCTTAGGCCTTCTCTTTCGCCCCCACATTATCTCCTCTCCCTCTTCTCTTCCCTCTCTACCCTCCTTTGAATTTATGTATAAAATCTTGAATTCTCCCCATGCTATCTTTCCTCATCATTTATCGCCCTCCTGGCCAGCTCGGCTCATTCTATGAAGACTTTGACCATCTTCTTAACCTCATAGCACCCAGCCCCACCCCACTAATCGTTCTTGGCGATTTCAATCTCCATCTCTCTACTAACCCTTCCTCCTCTCCTCTCCTATCCATCCTCGACTCCCATCATCTCTCCTCTCCCCTCCCCTCCCACTCACCAATCGGCTCTACCATTGACCTCATCTTTACCTCCTCCTTCTCTCCTTCTCCAATCTCTTCTCTACCTAACTATCTTTCTAAGCATTCCTTGCTCTTTCTCCCTCACCCCTTCCCTCGCACTCCCCTCCCTTTGCTTCTTCTTCCACCCCCTTCCTCAGACGTGATCTATGCAACTTCAACCCTTCTCTCTTCCTTTCTTCCTGCTCCTCTTGCCTCCCCTCTCTCTCCCACTTCTCTTTCAGCCACAGAAGCCTCATCCACCTTAACTTCCTCCCTCTCCTCTACTCTTGATCATCTTTAACCTCGCTCCTCATTCCGCCCTTCTCGCCGACCTGCTCAGCCCTGGCTATCAGCTCATCTTTCCTCCATGCGCCGCCTTCTTAGGCACCTTGAACGTTCCTGGCTCAAACACCCTACCACCCCCCAACCAAACTGCTTACTTCTACTATCACTCCCTTTATGACTCTCTGCTAAATGCACCTACTTCGACCTTCTCCACTCTGTCCTCTCAACCTCGCCATATCTTCCAAACCTTAACTCAGCTTCTCTCTCCACCTACCCCTGATCATTCCATTGCCCCCCCCTCTGCTTCTTATCTTACCACTGACTTTTCAAACAAAGTCCTTAATCTTCGACACACTATTCTCTCCTCCTCCTCCTCCCCCTACACCCCCCCTTCTTCCATGTCCTCATTCACCCCTATCACTCAATTGGAAGTTACCCTCCTCCTTTCTAAAACCCACACCACTGCCTCTCCCTCTGACCCCATACCTACCTCCCTCATCCCCAAAATCTACCCCCTCTTAATTCCCTATATCACCTCCCTTTTCAACGCCTCCTTTCACCTCCACCTTCCCCACTCCTTTTTAAGCATGCAGCTATCATCCCCATTCTCAAAAAACCTACTGCTAATCCCCATCTTGCATCTAACTATCGTCCCATTCCTCAGTACCTTTCCTTTCTAAACTCCTAGAACGCATTGTCTACTCTCAACTCTCTACCTTCATCTCTAACCATTCTCTCCCCCCCCCTACCCAATCTGGTTTCCGCCCTCTTCACTCTACTGAAACTGCTCTTACCTCTGTTCTCAACTCTCTCCTCGCTACTCTAAGCACTCCTCTATACTGGTCCTACTGGACCTCTCTGCTGCCTTTGCCACTGTCGACCATCCTCTACTCCTTACCACTCTCTCCTCATTTCGCCTTAAAGACTCCGTTCTTAACTGGTTCTCCTCCTATCTCTCTAACCACACCTTCTCAGTCTCTTGGGGTGGCTTCACCTCCCCAATCTCTCCACTCAACCATGGCGTTCCCCAGGGTTCTGTCCTTGGCCCCTTTCTCTTTTCGCTGTATACTTCCCTCCTGTCTCCTTTAATCTCCTCCTTTGATGTCTCATATAATTTCTATGCTGATGATACCCAGCTCTTCCTCTCTTTCTCCTCCTTCTCTCCTGACATCCACCATAAACTTTCTTCCTGCCTCTCTATTAAATCTTGGATGTCCTCTCACTTCCTTAATCTCAACGCAGATAAAATTGAACTCCATTTCTTCCCTGCCAACACTCTTCCTCCTCCCTCCCCCCCTCCTCCTTGCATTCTTTTTCCTCCTTCCCAACTCCCCTTCTCTCCTCATGCCCGTAACCTTGGTCTGCGCATTGACACCCACCTCTTTCTCATCACAATTCTCTCACTGCCAGATCTTGCCGTTTCCACCTCTACAACATCTGCAAAATTCGTCCTTTCCTAACCTTTCAAGCTACTAAACTCCTCATCTCCTCCCTCCTCTTCAGACTTTTCTACTGCTCTACTTGTCTCTTTGGACTCCCCTCCTCTCATCTCTCCCCCCTCAAATATGCCTACCACAGTGCCATTCGCTCCCTCTGCCCCCTCTCACCTCACAACTCCATCTCCTCTCCTCTTAACTTACTAGGCTGGCTCCCATTCCACTCCTAGCTCAAATTTTACTTTCTCTGCCTAGTCTTCAAAGCCCTCTATGGTCTTGCCCCTCTGTACCTCTCCTCCCTTCTCTCTTTCTATACTCCTTCTCGTTATCTCCGTTCTGCAGATCTCTTCCTTCTCTCTACTCCACGACTCTTCCCCCCCCCCCCCTTGGGTTGGTGGGACCAATCAGCCCCCAGACTAGCTGAACTGGAACCCCCATCTCTGCTGGCTGTACTTCCATTGCTGCTGCAGGAACCGAGTGCCAGGAGACAGGAACACCAGAATTGAGTGCATCGCTTTTTTAAGTCCGACCCGAGCTCCAGGAAGATCCTCCGGACTCCCTCGAAGCAGGACTAACCAAGCCTGAGCCATTTCAATAGAGTACTGGACCCCAGAAACGAAGAAAGTCCACAAGGTATCTGAGAACCGCGGTGGTGCTATTTGCGAGTAGCTGAAACTACAAAGTGCTGTTGATCTGAACTTTGGCCATTGCTGCCGCCGACCTTTGAGTCATAGTGCAGGAGTCCCCAGACGTCGTCCATCTTGTGCCCACGACTGAGGCTCAGGAACAACAGGATCTGCCATACTACAACAGGAACAGAAGCCAGCTGGAACCAATTTCTTCAGACCTAACATACTGTGACCTAAGGGGTACTTCACTCTTGTTGTGTAGCTTGCTTGTTCTCAGTTAAGACTTTCATTTGCTGCCCTGTGCAGAGTTGCTTGCAGCGTTGTCCCTCACAAACCTCCCCGCTTGTGGCCCAACAAAGTGATTTCTCTTCAACAAACTATCTTTAACATTGTGCAAGACTTTTTACTTATCTTCAAGAAGTGCCTCAGCTCCCATAGACTTTGCTCAAGTAACATTGGCTGTCCTGGCTCCCTGAAGACTCTTCTAACCTCTGACTTTGTGTTTAATCTGTCCCTCCAAAAAGTAATAGATGTTTACCTGTATTGCTGGGAAAGGGTTAATCTATATTGCATTGGAGGGTTCAAAAGTACTTGCCTATTTGAGAAACTTGGAAACCATTGTTTCCTTCCCTAACCTTTTCCTTTTTGACACCAAACTTCGTATTGCTCTAAATGGGTATCTAGTCAATTCATCTAAACCCATTCCATCTAATGTCACACCACTGAATTATATTCAACGAAAAGCACTACCATCGTATGACCGTTTCATTGACTATAATCCGATGGTATAATCGAAACTGGGGTTAGGGTTAGATTAAGGGTTACATTAGGATTAGGGTTGGGGGGGGGTTGTGGGGGTAGGGGAGAACCCCCCCCAGTATACCAAAAAAACATTAAAAACATTACAAGGAGTTGGCCAGTGCCAAAGTTCAGCACTGGACTGGTCCATGTGATGTTTTAATGTTACAAAAAAAATGCATTGAAATGCTATCTTTGACATGTAAAAGTGCATTTCCATTGAAACCAGTCCATTTATATTTTCGATGGACTGGTTTTGATTGAAAAGCACTTTTACATCGATTAAATGACTAGGAATCCTCTAAATGTAGCAGTGATATATCAATGTCCACAGTGTCCTAGCTACTGAAGTCGCCTGATGGTTTAGGAAGTGTCTGTGTGCCATCCCAAAAGGGTATGTACTGATTTGTTGAAACTCAGAGTGTGCATTTTGAGGTATATTTAAGTGTTACATATTTGCTCCCTTCTAAAGAAGACTTATTCAACAGACTGTTAAATTAATAATGATTTAATCAAGAAACCTTCAATATGTGTTATTTTAATACATGTCACTGTGAAGCTCTGTACAGCTCACATTGACCCGTCTTGACATGAGCCCAACTGCTCAGTCACTCTACCAACTTCTGTAGTACAGGCCTATACCAAAGGTTGGGTTAACTATTGCCAAGAGGACAAGGCTGGTGCAGTATCCCACAGGGTTACTGCATACAATCTTGCCTAACATGCAACAATAAAATACACTTCAAATACACTTCCTCATATTTAAATTAAGTAAGTAGATACCCTTTTGGGATGCACGCAGACACTTCCTACACCCTTGAGGTGACTTCCATTGTTAGGACACTGTGGACATTGATATATCACTGTTGACCCTTAATTGCAATGCTGAGTCTGTGGCAAAGGAAAAAGGTTAGGGAAAGAAACTAAGGTTAACAAGTTCTCTGAAGGATAACTTTTGGCCAGCAGTAAAAGTAACTTATGTACCACCTATGAGGGACACTTAAACAAAGTCAATAGGTCAGAAGAGTCTGCAGGGAGCCAGGACAGCCAATGGCAATTGAGCAAAGTCTAGGGGAGCTGACGCACTTCTGGTAGATAGCACAAAAGTCTTGCACAATGTTATACAGAGTTTGTAGAAAAGAATCACTGTTGGGTCACAATCTGTAAGACTTGTGAAAACAAAGCTGCAAGCAGCTTTGCAGAAAAAGCAGCAACTGTAAGTCTCCAGTGAGACAGACAAGCTACAAACCAAAAAGATAAGTACCCCTTTAGTTATGACAGTATCTTAGGTTGGAAGAGGAGGTTCCAGCTGGCTCTGTCCCTGTTGCAGCCCTGCAGATCCTGGGTTCCTGGGGCTCAGTCATGGGGACAAGAGGGAGGACGTCTGGGGACTCCTGCACTGCGGTTTGAAGGTCGGTGGCAGCAATGGACGCTTTCCAATTCAGTGGCACTTTGCGGTTTCAGCTACTGGTCAATAGCACCACTGAAGATCTTGGACACTTGGGGCTTCTAGAGTGCAGCACTCTGGTGAGGTGGCTTGGGTTGTCCTGCTTCAGGAGGGTCCTGGAGTGTGGTCTGGCTTAAAGACGATGCACTCGATTCTGGCGTTTCTGACCCCTGGCACTCAGTTCCAGCAGCAGCAAGGAAGTACAGCTAGCAGGGATGGGGGTTCCAAGCAAGTTCATGTTGGGGTCGATTGGTCCCACGAGCCCAAAGGGAGAAGTCGTCCGTTCCGTGCTCCTCTAGTCGATGCGAAATGTGGAGCTTCAGCACTGCAGCAGGGCTTCATCGGGCAAACCAGCGGTCCAGGAGGGTACAGCAAGCTTCTCTTCCAGTTTCTTCTTCGGATTCGTCAACTGGTCAACTCTGCCTTCTGTCTAAAAGACCTCTCCTTTTTATGCAGATTTTTCTCATTCATTCGAAGCGTGGCTGTCCTACAAGGACAGCCAGCCAGCCAATCACCTTTGGGTGCATTCCTGTAACCAAGGAGACTAAGCACAGGGAGCTTCAGGAACCTCCCTAGCTTCCTGCCCTGCCAGACACGCTGGAGCCAGATGCGGGCTTCAGCAGGGAAGCCTGCCAAAGACCAAACGAACAAAGGGACCAAACCCAAGAAAGAACTCACATGCAAGTAATAGCAAAAAAGGAAGACCGGGCAATTTTGACAAATGGGCACCCATGGGTTCAATACTGCAGCTGAGGATTCAGCCTGCGGTAAAAACGCACAATGGTAGGAAAATTAAACCACTGCCACCAGCCATTAATTGTAGTGCGGGTAACAAAAAAATGTTAAATGAGTAAGTCGACAAAGGGGCTACTAAGTAAACTCCCTAGCACTCCACATAAGCTGGTGGGCGCTGGGTCTACAAAGAGAAAAAAGGTAAATAAAGTACATTTCACTTTACTACTCATGGAAACAGTAGTTTTTCCAAGACAAGGTATTCAAACCTTAAGAGAAATCCGAAGGACTTCTCTTTGACGCTGCACTGAGGGTGCTCTGTGTCACAATACAAAAGGTGGTGCCTATGGAGTTTGACAGGTTCCACAATTCTAGAAACACGTAATTCAAATCAGATCAAAAATACATGAGAGAGTGAGCAAAGGGTCTCACTCCAGGATTGAAAAGTCCCAAAGTCGTGCAGAAAAGCTTGGGGTCTCTAAGGTTGAAGGGAATTAGCACAGAAATGAGAATTCTCCCTGACATTTTCCCTTGTCCAACGCGGGGCTGGCACACACCTCGATCAAGGTGCATCTGGCGGCTATCTCCCGCAACAGCAGGTCTCCAGGATGGCATTCTCTTTAGTTCCACTGTCTAGTCAAGGAGTTACTCGAAAATATGTTTCGATCGTTCCCGCCGGTGAAGGCTCCTGCCCTGGCGTGTGAACTCAACGTGGTGCTGACGAGGCTCATGGTTGACCCCTTTGAGGCTATGCATCAGACCCCTCTCAAGTTCCGTTCATGGAAGACCGCTTTTCTCGTGGCCATCATCTCCACCAGGAGGGTAGGTGAGTTCCAGGCGCTTTCCTGCAAACCGCCATATCATGACACGAGGGGGGTGCTGCTGCGGACGCAGCCCTCCTTCATACCAAAGGTTCCATCGGAATTCCATCTCAACAAGCCTTTGGTGTTGCCTGTGGTTTTTCCAAAACCTTTGTCGACGGATGAAAGGACTTTGCACTCATGGATGTGGGTCATGCGCTGAAGTTCTATGTGCCATGCACGAAGAGTTTCCGGAAGACATCTCAACTATTTGTGAACTTTGATCCTGTGAACCATGGGAAGGACTTGTCCAAGGCTTCCATCTCCAGGTTGCTCTCCGGCTGCATCACACACTGTCACCTTTTGGCAAACAGACCGCTGCCTGACTGTCCGAGAGCCCATTCCACCAGAGCGATCGCTGCGACGACAGCGTTCCTGTCTGGTGTGCCCCTGCTGGACATCTGCAGGGCTGCTACGTGGAGGTCCACGCACACCTTCACAAGAGTCTACTGCGTCGACAGGGATTCCAGAGAGGAGTCCAGGGTCGTCCAAGCAGTGCGCCGCAACCTCTTCGCTTGAAGATGAGCCTGTTACAGAGGTAAGAGTATTTGCTTCTGTTGAGCCTTGCCACCTCCCGTGGTTGTGTAATTTTGTACTGCTATGTATTCTTTATTCATAAGCATGTGAATCCATGCCAGACCCCATGCTGGAGAAGGAACAAGTTACTTACATGTAACTATTGTTCTCCCGCATGTGTCTGGCATGGATTCATATGCAAACCCTCCCTCCTGCACCTTTTGCGGCTCTTCTTGGTCATACTGCCACTTTACGTGGTACCAAATCTGAAGATGGCTGCCAGAGAAGGGGCTTAGCGAGAGGGCAGTCATTGGATGGGGGCAGTATGGCCCAGAGCTCAGTGATTGGCGTATATCAGAGAATGCTTTACATTTCTTTGTGTATAAATCATTAATTTATTGTAACTTTAAGTGTGTAAGTGATTACTTGGATACCTGTATTTGCTGGTTTCATTGCACAGCTCTACAGCTCACATTACCCCTCTTAAGATGAGCCTGGCTGCTCAGTCACACTACCAACTTGTGTACTACAGGCCTATATTGAAAAATACTAAGGAGATGAGCCTTGTGTAGTCCCACACCAGTTGGACTGCACTAATTCTTGCCGAACACGCAGGTCGATTGGAAGGAGGGGCTACTGCAAGCTCTGGTTACACAGCAGGCTCTCCGGTCGCTGGAAATCGTTTCAGCCACGAATTCTTCGTCGTCTTCGGTTTTGGTTCCAGTGGTCGACTACTTCTTCAGCTTCCAGGTTTGGACTCTTATGCAGGAACCCAGCCAATCAAACGGCCTTGCAACATTCAAATTTTGGGGGTTGGCAATCCTTTCAGGACAGGCAATCTCCCAGTGTTTGCATTTTCCTGTAGTTCTCACAAGGTTTGCTAGGAAAGTTAAAAGGGGAGCCCCTATGGCAACCCAGCAACAATAGGCACTTATTGCCAAAAGGTTGTCAAATAGGATAACTTTTAAAATACACTATGGAGGGTCTTAAAAACGACACCCATAAATAGGGTAACAAATTCCTTGATTGTGGAAAAAGGTTCCCAATCAGAGGTATAAAGAAAAATAATCCACCAGTACAAGCAAAAAGTTCTGGGGTTGACCCAGGTCAGGAAGATTTTTCATTACTATATAATAATCTTACCTAACACCGGCATCTGCCCAAACCACTGTACCCAGTCATTATGGCCAAGCAAGAGCTTAAAATTGCAAAATCGATGAAAGTAGTTGGGAACTTCTTAAGCAGGTTGTCAGACCTGCCTCTTCCATATTCCTGCAAAGAGCAGCAAGAGAGAGAGAGAGAGAGCAGTTACCAGGCCTTAAGTAGTAGATATCAGGGACCTAGACTGGTCCAAACCAGTTTGTACAATATGGGGGCTGACAAGTGAGATCACAAAGCCATTGTGATCAGAACTGCCATTTTAAGCCTACCCTTGTTTGCCCAGAACAAAGTAACCCTAAAATACAAAATGGTTAAGAGCTGGACTTACAAAAGATAAATACATTGGTGCTCAAAAAAGGTACACCACCATGCTGACCCCTATAATCAATGTAGGGCGATATGATCACCCTGCAGCAAAAATGGGACGACTGGGTGCCTTATGGGCATCCCAATACCATATCCCTTTAGTAAGGCCTAGGGGTTGAAATGACAGGGGCTTCAGGAGAGGTACCTCTCGCCACCCACCAAAAAGGTCAGAGATCGAAAAAAAAAAGGAGGGGCTGGGGCCATAGAAAGCAGCCCTAGAAATCCCTAAAATATGCACTGTCTGAACTCCGGTATTGAGCTTGGAGGACGTGGTACTTTGATCTTCTCTACATGACCACCTGTCCTCCTTGGTATTCAGCTGCAGGTGAACCGCCTCATGTTTGGAGATGGTGATCCTCCACCCGAACTTCAGCACGCTCAACCTTGATTTGTGGCTGAGATCCTGAAGTGCAGGTACAAGGGCCTACCAGATGATGCCTTAGATGTTTTCCTTTTAGCCAGGATGTCTGTCATCAAGGCCATTTACAACTGCCAGGAAAAGAGGTTAACATCTTGGAGTAGAAGGAAAGATCTGAACTTCCCCATCTGCTTCCCCTGGCCCAACAGGACTCGCTTATTGATGCTCTTGAGGGATATCTGGCTGCTGTTTTGTCTATAAATGAACCTCATAGCAAGCTCCCTATTTCTTCGATGTCTACTGCTTTGTAATTCCTCAGCGGGTAGGTAAACATGCCCCCATACCAGTTCACTGTTCCAGCGTGGGACTTAATCTTGACGTTAATTGTTTTCATGGCGGCTCCCTTTGACTGTTATTGACTGTTATTGAAGGTTATATTTCTAGTTGTTACTACTTCGTCTGGGAAGGTGTGTGGGTTGCAGGGATTGTCTTGCAAACAGACATATCTGCTGTTTTCGCATTTAAAGGTAACCCTTCAGATTATTCCTTCCTTCCTAAGGTTGTTGAGGTTTCACTTGACACAAAAAAAATCCACTTGCCAGTTTTCTACACTACTCCTTACCCCTCGAAAGAGAAAGTGGTTTAATTGCCTGTACCCTAGAAGGGCACTTGACTTTAACTTCAACGAGGGAGTTTCGAGGGGATTGGGTCCTCCGACGTATTCCATATCTATGACAGTAATCGCCACAGCTGTGCTGCTTCGGAAAATCTTTCTGCGTCGATGACTTCAATATGCCGCCCTCGAGAACCTCCTCCAACGGCCGTCGTCACTGGATGTTATAAGTAGGACGCACGACGCCCGTAGCCTCAGTTCAGTTTTTTCCGCGAATGTGTTCGCTTCGGAGATCTCGGCGCGCCTCGACTCTTTGGAGTTTCTGTTCTTTATCGGTCCAAAGCCTTGCGGGGGCGCAAGAAGAAACTGTTGGTAGGTAAGGTGTCCAAACCACAGAAGTCGAGGTCTGTGGGGCTTTCGACGGACGATTCGAGGGCCGACTCTCTGCATTGTCGTCGGAAGTCCAGTGGGTCTCGGTCCCGGAGTAGGTCCCGCCATTCCCCTGCCTCTTCGAGGCACTCCCGGAAGCGCAGTCATCGGTCGCCTTCCCCGTCCTCATCCGAGAACGCCACCTGTCGGCGGGTTGCTTATCCCACCAAGCATGCGACGCCAGAGGAATGGGCTTCCTTCGGTAAGAAAATGCTAGCGATTCTGGAATCGCAGGGCACTGGTCCGTCCGCGCCTCCGAGTGGGGTCGGTCGTGATCGGTCAAGAGACACCGCTCGTACGCCTTCGGACTCGGGTGGTCGGGACGATTCACGGGAAAGGTCCCACTCGGACAAGGGGAATTGTTATTGTCATGCCCGTTCCAGGTCCCGGTCCTCGACGCGCTCGAGACTGTGCACCTGTGGTGTCTTCGAGGAAGACATTGACGCCTGTGGCACCGAGGTCGTCGACGGACTCTTTCGAGGCTCCGCCTCCGAAGAAGTCGTCGACGCCATCGGCGCCCAGGCTGTCGAGGGACACGCTCGGGGCTCTGTCCTTGAGGCTTGTGTCGACGCTGTCTATGCTGTCGGCGCCACGTTCGGCGTCGACACCGATTCACTCGACGCCTTTCGAGGCTGTTTCGACAGGGGTGCCCCGGGGCATGGTGTAACCCCCTAGAAAGGCTCTGGCCAAGGTCAAGCATGGCTTTGTTCCCCATTCTGTGCCCTCTTACCGCCATCTTGAGTACATTTCACAGGTGGATGAGGGCTCTGATGATGGCATGGTTCCTGATACAGTGCCAGATGAGATTCTCTCGGGCCATAGCCAATTTGAGGACCTGCGTCAGTCCCTGCGTGACGCCAGTGGTCTGGACACCTCTCCGGAGGTGGAGTTTTGTAGGCCTGAGCCTGGCACTCATGCGGACTCCTCGTACTGGCGCCTTATGTCTAGGGTCACCGACTACTTGGGGTGGTCTGCTCCCCCAGGGGATTTTCTTCAGGATGACCTTACGGATATCCTCGACCAAGGTCCACCAACTGACCCGGTACTGCCATTCCATATGGCTCTACAGAGGAGGGTGGCGGCGGCTTGTACTGCTCTGGAGAGTCACCCGGCAGTGGGCAAGTCTTTGCCGCGAAAATACTGCCCAGCCAGTAGCAACCCCTGCTACTTGACCAAGCATCCCACTCCGGAGAGTTTGGTGGTGCAGGCGGCTATGGCCCCAGCAAAGCAGGCGTCGTATCCTACCATTCCTCCCGATGGGGACGACAAGCGTTTTGATGGTTGGGCGAAAAAAAGTGTTTTCTTCAGGGGGTATGGCGTTTCAGGCGGCCAACTCCATGTGTGCCTGGTCTCGTTTCACACATACTCTGTGGAACTGTTTCCTTAGCGGCTGAACATGTTCCCGAAGGGGACGAATGGGATGGTTTCCTTGCTATGGTCCAGGATGGCAAGGATGTCATGTGTGAGGCCGTTCAGTCGCGTTTGGACATGGCAGATTGTGTCAGCCGGTCCATGGCGGCGAGCACCGTAATATGCAGGTTTGCATGGTTGCGGAAGTCGGGATGTGCTCCTGATGTGCAGGCCTGGCTCCTCAACATGCCCTTTGACGGGGAACAGCTTTTTGACAGCAAGGCTGACGAGAGCCTTGAGAGGTTGCAGACCTCCAAAGCTGCAGCGAAATCGTTGGGCGCTGCAGTTCGACAACCTCCGCCTTTTTGTCCTAGGGGACAGCAATGGAGGGGAGGTTCCTTTCGTTATTACTCATCCTTTGGTAAAGCGAGAGGAGCTGTCAGTCAAAGTAGCCACCGTAGGAGTGCCAGAGGTGGAAAACAAGGTACTCGAGGTGCCAAGGCTGCTCGGGCAGTTGCCTCTTTGCCCCCAGACAACGCCACAGCCGCTTCAGCTTAGTCATGAGGCCATGTCCCATGGTTCGCCGGTTGGGGGAAGGCTGGCGCATCATCTTGTAGAGTGGTGTGCTATTACTTCAGATGTGTGGGTTCTGGAGATCATAGCCCATGGCTACTGTCTTCCTTTCCGGCAGAGGCCTCCGGACAATCCACCGGGGAATCTCTTCTTTGAAGAGTCCCGATCCGATCCGATCCTTGCGCAGGAAATTCAGTCCCTGCTGGAGAAAGCCACCATAGTGCCTGTAGCGGAGAGGAACAAGGGATGGTATTCCCCTTATTTTTTGATTTCCAAGAAAGACTGGGGATTGAGTCCCATCATGGACTTATGCGGTTTGGACAAACTCCTCAGGAAGGACAAGTTCAAGATGGTTACTCTCTCTCAAGTCCTCCACGCCCTTCAAATTCAGGACTGGTTGGTGTCTCTCGACCTCAAGGATGCTTATTTTCATGTGCCAATCCATCCAAAGCACAAGTACCTGAGGTTCGCGGTTGGCGACTCACACTTTCAGTTTCGGGTCCTGCCGTTCGAATTGACCGAGGGTCTTCACCAAGCTCATGGTAGTGGTGGCAGCGCATCTCAGGAAAGGGGGATTCACGTCTACCCCTACCTGGATGATTGTTTTTTTTTGATTGATTGATTTGATTGTTTATTTAAACAGCGCCTATACACAATGTGTTTCAAAGCGCTTCAAGGAGGGAGGGAACATAGGAAAATAGTTACATTCAGTTAAAGTCCTTGAAACAATACAGAATGTGAAAAATAACTCATACTAGGCCTGTCGACATTTCTGATAGTGCAAGTGCATAGGAACAAGTAAGGCAAGAGGTAATGAAAAAGGGGGAGAAACAAAGCAAGCAGTAACTATGTCTGACAACAATTGATGTAGTGCAGGAGGTATACAAGAGGAGGGTTGGGAGGGTTGGCACGGTGGGATATGAGGGGGCGAAGGAGAAGAACAAGGCACGCTACTGACCAAATTTGTTAGTGACAAATTTTAAAAAGCAGGGGTGGGGGAGGGTGAAAAACAAGGGGGGAGGAGGGGAGACAGACATGCTGCCATCAAAAGTCAGGTAACAGATGATAGGAGTAAGTGCTAGGAGAGGAAAGGCTGAGAGGAGGGAGAAAATAGGTAGGAAGGGGAGTAGGAAGGTAGTAGAAGAGGAGGGAATTAAAACCTGATTGATCACAAGAAAACACACGGGGGACGTGAGCGGGGGGCGGGTGGAAGACGGGAGACCGCACGGGGCATGAGCAGGGGGTGGGGGGAAGACAGGAGACCACAAGGGTCATGGGCAGGGGGAGGGGGAAGACAGGAGACCACAGGGGCATGAGCGGGGGTGGGGGGGCAAGAGACCACACTGGGCATGAGCCAGGGGCGGGGGGGTCAAGAGACCACATGGTTGATCAGGGCGCTCTCTCCTGAGCAGGTCCTGGATCTGTCAGTCACCTGCCACTCCATCCACAAGCTGGGCTTCTCCCTCAACTTAAAGAAGTCCCATTTGACACCAACTCAGAGGCTCCAGTACATCGGAGCAGTGCTCGACACGTCACTGAGGCAGTGTTTTCCTCCCCAGGTGAGGGCTCATCACATTCAGCAGATGGTGCACAAGTTTCAGCTTTCCCAGAGTCCCCCAGCGTTCGAGTTCTTGAGATTGCTCGGCCTCATGGCATCCTGCATTCTTCTGGTGCCAGAGGCCAGGTTGCGGATGAGATCTTTGCAATGGGCACTCAAGCTCCAGTGGTCTCAGACCTCTGGCAGGATGTCGGACCCTGTTCAGGTGCCGTCCTCGGTCGCCCAGGGCCTTCTGTGGTGGGCCGTCGAAGGCAATCTGATGAAGGGAGCTCCTTTTTGGCTACCCTGGCCGGAGGTGACGATCGTGACGGACGCATTCCCTCACGGGATGGGGATCTCATGCCAACGAGTTGACTGTCAGCGGTCGTTGGTCTCCATCGGAGTCCAAACTCCATATCAATCTGTTGGCGCTGAGGGCCGTCCGGCTTGCCCTGAAGGCTTTTCTGCCAACTGTGCGAGGAAAGAATGTCCTGATCCTGACGGACAACACAGTGGCCATGCAGTACCTCAACAAAAAGGGGGGGGGGGCAGGGTCACTTCCTCTGTGCAGGGAGGCGATGCAGCCCTGGTTCTGGGCAATCCAGCAGGAAGTTTTGATCTCGGCAGTTCATCTGGCAGGAGACGAAAACGAGACGGCGGAACGTCTGGGCAGGCAGAGCGCGATCTCTCACGAGTGGGAGTTGGCTCAGGAGATTCTCCTGGAGAACCCCTCAAGTGGATCCCTTCGCCTCCAGTGTCAACTGGAAGTGCGAGAGCTTCTGCTCGCGGGAATTTCCTCCAAAAGGAGCCTTAGGAGACGCATTCGTGGTAGAGTGGTCTTACCCACTGCTGTACGTGTTTCCTCCAGTCCCCGTCATCCCGCAAGTGCTGCAGAGGTTACGAATGTTCGGTTCCCGGATGATCCTCATTGCTCCGGCGTGGGCCCGGAGGACGTGGTACCCGAACCTTCTCGACTTGTCCGTCCGCCCTCCACGTCGTCTTCCCTACCGAGATGATCTGCTCTCACGGGAGGGGGGTCAGGTTCTCCATCCAGAGGTCAGATCCCTCAACCTTCACGCTTGGTTTCTGAAAGGTTGAGGTATAAGGATTGGGACCTCCCTGAAGACGTGATGGAGGTGTTGCTTTCGGCCAGAAGGCCCGCAACTAAGTCCCTGTAACTTTGCCGTTGGTGAAATTTCTGCAACTGGTGCAGGATTAAGAATGTGGATCATTTTGCATGTGACATTCCTGTGGTTCTGTCTTTTTTGCTTTCTTTAGCCCACAGGGGCTTGTAAGTGGGTACGGTTAAAGGTTACCTGGTGGCGCTGTCCATATTTAAGCGCTCATCTGAAGAGTGTTCTTATTTTAAAATTCCTTTAATTTCTCAGTTTCTAAATGGGCTCACTAATGTATTCCCTCTGTCACCTTTCCAGGTGCCCGGTTAGGATTTGAACCTTGTCCTCAGGTTTCTGATGGGTGCTCCTTTGAGCCTTTGCATTCTTGCCCTTTGAGACTGTTAACTCTTGAAACTGTATTTTTGGTTGCGGTCACTTCCGCTGCAGAGTGAGTGAGTTACAGGCACTTTCAGTTAAGCCACCCTTCACTGTATTTCATAAGGACAGGGTTGTCCTTAGAGTTCGTCCTTCCATTCTTCCGAAGGTGGTGGCGGAATTTCATTTAGGCCAGAAGGTTGTTCTTCCGGCATTTCATCCTCCTCCACTTCCTGGTAAGGAAGAGGAGAGGCTCCATAGGCTCGATCCTAGGAGAGCTTTAAGCTTTTTTATTTCACGCATGTCCCGGGTCAGAGTGGACGATCAACTCTTTATTTGGGACAAGCTGTGACTAAGCAAACTTGGTCTCGCTGGATTATTCTGGCTATTTCTGAGTGTTACCGCTTGGCAGGTAAGGACCCACCGGTCGGCTTGCGGGCCCATTCTACCAGGGTATGGCTGCCACTACTGCCCTACAGAGGGGTGTTCCTATTCGTAACATCTGTGACGCAGCCACCTCGGCTTCGGTCCATACTTTTGTACGTCACTACTCCCTCGATTCCATCCGTGGGCAGGATCTGGCCTTTGGCAAGGCGGTCCTTTGCTCCGCAATTTGATTGGGCATTCTAAATTTCTTTTGCTAAATTCTTTTCCCACCTCCTTGCATTGGTACTGCTTTGGGAGTCTGTCATAGATATGGAATACGTCGGAGTACCCAATCCCCTCGAAGAACAAGTTACGCTCTGACCTGGTAACGTTCTTTCGATGGGATGGTCCAACGACGTATTCCATATCGCTCCCTCCCTGCCTTCCCCGCTACAGAATTTCTTGTGCGATTGCAGCTTACGTTTCCGCAAGGCTTTGTGTGGTCAGACTGGCAGAAGACTGGTGCCACACGTTCTGGGGGGAAAAAACTACAACTGAGGCTACGGGCGTTGTGCGTCCTACTTATAACATCCAGTGACGTCAGCCGTCGGAGGAGGTCCTCGAGGGCGGCTCATCGACGCAGGACGCAGACGCCGAAAGATTTTCCGAAGCAGCACAGCTGTGGTGATTACTGTCGTAGATATGGAATGCGTCGTCGGACCATCCCATCGAAAGAACGTTACCAGGTAAGAGTAACTTGTTCTACTGAAGGATGGAAAGCTTTTTATAGTTTTTGGCTGGTGACAGGTTCGAAAGAGCTGTCTCCAAGCCGACATCAGGATGGTTAGTTCTATTATTTTTCTCAGTGCTCTGCGTGCTATATACTCTTGCATTCTTCCATCCAGTCGGTACTACTTTGGCAAGAAGCAATCCATTAGAAGAAAAAAGTACTTGCCTTTGGTAATGTTCTTTCTGATGGAGTCTCCTTGCATCCTGCCTCACGTATTGAGAGCTTGTACTAATTTCAGTTCTGTGCTTCCCTCCACTGCTGAGTGCAGTGTAAAGTAAGCATTGGAAAAGCCAATAGCTTTGGTATTTACTGCTGTTGTTTGAATTTTAAATGTATAGGCACCAGGGTGCAAGGAGGCGAATGCAAAGTTTCAAAGGAGGATGCGTTAAAGGGATGCTGGTGTCCAAGAGAATGAGAAGGAAATGGATTTTAGGGGGAAGCCATTGAAAGAGGGTGCCACCGATGATGAGCAAGTAAGGATGAGAGTAGTAGAGGTGTGTTTGGGTGGGTGAGGGTAGAGGGAGTATGGGGAGTGTGGAGGTGGTCGAGAGGGTGGGTCGGTGTGGGGAACTGGAGAGAGGTATTGTGGGAAGGGGTAGAGAGTGGATGTAGGGTGGGGTAGAGGGTGGGCGTAGTGTGGGTGGGGTATAGTGCGGACATAGGGTGGGGTAGGGTTAGTCAGATTGGGCCTAGAATAGGTAGGGTTAGAGAGTGGGGTAGAGAGAGTTGGAGGGTGGCTGGGTTGGGGTAGAGCATGGGGGTGGTGAGTAGGTGTGCGGTGATGGTTGGGGGCAGAAAACATGAAAAACAAAGCAGCCTCAGGAGATCGGGTGTGGGTAGAGTGTGGTCGCGTTTGTAGAGAGGCAGCCTCGAGAGGACTAACGAAACAGACCGGTCAAAAGTAGCCCGATATCTTAAATTTACAAATATGGTACATTTACAAATCCCTGCGCAGCTGGGAAGTAGAAAGCCCTGCACCCGACTTGCTTCTTAAAAAGCTGCTGATTGGAGCAAATATTGTTGGGGAACTCCTCATTGAGTAGTATGGCGGAGGAGTTTGGAAAAATAAACTTTTGTATTTGGCATGCTCATGCCATGGCATTGCTGGTTGCTATGCCAAAAAGATATTCTCAGTTCTGAACCTCCCTTTCCTCTCTTTTATATAACAATGGATTCAGCAATTTTATGGCGCAAGCAGCACAAAAATTCGCCAAAAAACTAAAAGGAAGTATTGAGGTCAAGTGTTGTAGTGTGCGATGTATATACTGCTGTTGGCGTCCCTTCTGGCACCGAAGTCTTTAGTGTGAAGGCAAGTCAACGTGGAGCCACCCTGCACCCACTGCTGAGTTTCAGATGGCAGCTGATACTGGGAATGTGGCACCTGTGGGAGGAAATTTATCAAAAAGAACATTACTGAATGTAAGTAATTTGTACTTTCTTTGGTATTTTCATCTTGGTTTTCTGGAGGGTTTATAGCCCCTCGTCTGCTTGGCCATGATCCATTTTGATGTCCACTGTGAAATCTCTTGGCTGTATATTTCATCCAGTGTTTTTTTTTGTCGTCTTTTTAAAAAAACAAAAGCCTTTTTACCTTCCTTAGATTTTCATACTGCCATGCAGGCCCTTTCTCATCACCTGGGTGATAGTAATGCCATTTCTTTAGGTCTGCAAGTGACTTCGTCTTTGAAGCCTGTTTTACACTCTGCTGCTGATCTTATTTCAGGCACTCCAAAATGTGAGCATGCCTCTGCTGTTCTGATATAGTCTTCCTTCCCTCTTGGCCTTTTGTTGGTGCAGACGACATACCACGTCTATTTAGCGTCCCCTCATTTTCTTTCTTTTTGAATGCGTACTTCTGATTATTGTAGGTTTATGTGTGACATTGTAGAGCACTCGGATACCTGCGGGTCTGGTTACATTTTAAAATGCATTTTAAAAGGTTTATTTCATACAGGAGCAGCCATATCGGAGCTTCCTTTTACTGTTTCATTCTGGAAAAAGGCTATCCTCTGTGATGGTCTTAGAGGTTCTGGTTGTGAAGGTTTTGACTTAGGGGGTTGTAACTAAAGAAAAAGTTGTTTTGGTCGCACACACGTTAGGGGCACATGATATCGGTAGCAATGCCTTATAATCAACGCAGCGTTACAAAAGTTCTGTGTAATTAATTTTTTTTTTTAATTAAATGATTCTATTGTTGCTACTGTAACAGATTGCTGCGTTTGAGTGTGCATTGCTGTCTCTTTCTAGAGTGTCTGAATTACAGATTTGTTTGCTTTGCTGACCTCTGTTAATGTCTTTTTGTTCTGGTTGTAGTTGTGGGTAAGAGAGCGCATGCCCATTGCATCCTCCACAGAACATGGCAAGGACCTTCCAACAGTGCAGCTGCTAATAAAAAAAAATCAGGTGAGTGCCCATTGTATTGGTCAACAAATGGGACTAACGCACAATCGGACACTTTCTATAATGTTTGTGTTTCTCGTATACTCTTCCCCCCCCCCCCCCCCCCCCAACCCAGGTCACACAGGATTTCCTTGTGGAACAGGAGAGGGAGGACTGCATCTTCCACAATATCCTTGTTTACTTAAAAGAAACCCCAGACCAGATCAGCAAACTACATTCACCATTACTGGGACAGGGGAACTGGGGGAGGGGCGGGCCAACCCACAGACAGGCCTTTCAAAACACATGGGAGATACTTCAGATCACACAACCCTTGCCCATATTAGGGAGGAGAAAGTGCACACATGCCACTTCTTAAAAATAGTGGGAAGTCACTGGAGGACAATTGGTGCCAGTCGCCGATAGAATGCCTACCACACATGAGAAGCCCCAACCACTCCACCAACGAGGAGCCACTGACTGCAACAAGAAACACAGTGACAAGCTGGAAGAAAGCAGCCTGCCAATGGAACCGCAGAACTTCGACAGGCCTTCTCACCCCCATCTGGGATAACCCAGACTTCTCCCCCGGCGTCACCCCGAACAGCTTCGACAAGTGGAAAGTGGGCGGACTGGGCGTCATCGCCGACTTCTTCGAAAACGGTGATCTGCTAAACTTTGAAGCCTGCAAGGCCAAATTCCATGTCCCAGAGACGGAAAGGTTCAGATACGCACAGCTTAGGCATTGGCTATCAAGCGAAGGAGTCGGGCAAGGCGGAAGTAGAGAACTATCAGCCCTAGAGAGTACTCTCACTACCACCCCCCCCTAAAGGGAAGGTGGCCACCCTATACAGACTACTAGATAAAACGGACCCTAACAAGAAGGAGCCCTACATGATAAAATGGGAGAAGGACATAGGCAGAGAGATCGACCAAGCGGAATGGAACCACATCTGGTCCCGTGTACACAAAAGCTCCAAATGCATAACCAACAAGGAAGGAGCCTTCAAGGTGTTAGATGGTAACGAACACTAGAAATCCTCAACAAATGCAACCCCTCCTTCCCATCACACTGCTCGAGAGGATGCTCATACAAAGGCAACTATACCATCTACTGTGGACCTGTCCTAAAGCGGCCCAATTCTGGAGAAATGTCCTCGACCAAATCAAACTAATCACAGGTCTCACAATCCCGTGGGACCCTGGAGTTGTCCTGCTGAGGGTGACAGGCGAAGGACGATTCACACTGACTGGCCGCCTAGCGGATCTCTGTTCGCACCTTCTAACGGCAGCAAATATATCAACCGCCAGGCTATGGAAACACCCTGAGGGCCCATCAATCCCAATGTGGTGGGCCAAATGCTGGGAGATAGTTGCAGCAGAAAAAATCACGGCCGTGCGCTTGGACAACAGAAGCAAATTCCACCAAACCTGGGCCCCATTCCTAGACTACACGCAGCAATTCCCGGGAGTGGCGAGACAGCCCCCAACCTTGCGATGGATGGAGAAACTCGACTGAGGACACCCGACGGAGGCGAAACGGAGACACGCTCCGGAGGCCAAGCCGGAGCCCAACACTGACAATCCTCCCACCACCCTAGGAGCAGGGCGAACCCAGGCCTAGAGCACGGCCCCCCTCCCACCCTAAACATTGCAGCAAAAAAAGACTCCCGATACAGCTTATTGTGCAAACTGATGCTCCCTGTGTCTCCAACACCCTCCCCACTGATTCTTTTTCAGACTTCCGTTTCTCTGTTTTGCCAGTTTTGTTGAAACAAAGCTTCAATGTCACCCTAGATCGGATGTCTGACCGAAAGCTGTATGTTTCTCTTCCATTTTGTATTACTTTTTACTTTTTCTCTTTCTTTCTTCTTTCTTCTTTCTCTTTCTTCTCTTCTTTCTCTTCTTTCTCCCCTTTCTCCTCTTTCACTTTTTTCTTTGTCTCTTTCTTTTCTTTGTCTCTTCTTTCTCCTTTCTTCTTTCTCCTTTCTTCTCTTTCTCTCCAAAGGAGAAGATATTAATTACGCTAACCTGGGGAAAAAGGGAAAGCACAAAGGCAGCATCAACGCAGGAGTGATCTTTTCAGCAACAGCAAGGAGTAGGAGCTGCTGAGAGCAGCCAGGCAGAGAGGCAGGCCACATGGATTTTAAAGCCAACATGGCTGCCCCCATTACAACCTCTGTTGCATTAAGCCTACCCCCAAGGGACTTGCAAGAAGGAAATGGATTAAGCCCTTCCCAATGAGTCCCTAATTGGATCTGCACCTGCAATCTACGACTTGGAGAGCCAGCCTAGGTGATGGGCTAAGACACTATAAAAAGAGCATGAGTGATGCTTGAGATTAAGAGGGAAAGGAGCTTTGAAGACCAAATGGAAGGACTCAAGAGTCACCTATCAGTGTAATACTGAGTAGTATGAACTGAACATTTTAAAGGGTAAAAAGTAGGGCAGAAAGTGACAAATAGTTTTGTCTGTTTGTTCCATTTTCTTCAATTTTATTTTCTTAGTTTTTTTATTAGTATTTTCTTTTTTTCTTTTCTTTTTACATTTTCAAAAAAGTTTGTATAAACTAAATGAAATTAAAAAAGAGCATGAGGGCAGCTCATTTTGGAGGAGAGCAGGAGAGCTGAATGGATGGTGTTTGAAGCAAGCATTAGATGAGGAGAGTCTGCAGGAGCAGTGTGTGGAGGGGAGTCGTAGGGAATTTAGAGGGAGAGAAGGTGGTTGGTTAGCTCGTCATTGCATCCCACCGTGAGCTAGTGTTCGGCAAGAATTGGAGTAGTAATCCTGTGGGAGACAACACCCCCTTGTCCTCTTGGTATTAGGTAGCCCACCTATTGGTATAGGTCTGTACTGCACAAGTTGGCAGTGTGACTGAGCAGCCAGACTTCTCTCAAGAGGGGTAAATGTGAACTGTAGAGCTGTAGCATCAAAATCCACAAATAAAAGTATCTAAATAACACGTACACTAAAGGTTCTCTAGTAAAATAATTATTTAACGGTCACTTTTAAATAAGCATTCTTTAAAAAGGGCATTGTGCAACAATAAAAATACACTTCAAAATACGTTCTCAGAACCAAGACAAGCTAGTAGACACTCTTTAGAGATGCGTCATGCACACTTCCTACACCCTGATGTGACTTCACTAACTAGGACAGTAATGGCATTTATGTATCACTTTTGTACTTGGTAAAATTCTGAGGTAGGTAAAGAGGAAAGGTAAAAGAAAGGAAAAAGCTTAACATGTTCTCAGAGCATGTGAGCACTTTTAAAATCTTGCAATGAAGTCTAGATAAAACCTCTGCCAGCAATATTAGTTAAAAACCAATGTATCCCCTATGAAGGACAGTTGGAATCCAAGTCAATGGACTAGAAGAGTCTGCAGGGAGCAGGGACAGCCAAGGTCAATTGGAGCAAAGTTTATGGAGCTGAGGCACCTCTTCGATAGCAAAAAGTCTTGCACAAGGTTAGAGAGTTTGTTGTAGAAAATCAATGTTGGGCCACAAGCTGTTAGGCTTGTGGAAGTTAGAGCTGAGACCAACTCTAGAAAACGCAGCTGCTGCAAATCTCAACTGAGAAAAGCAAGATACAAGTAAAGAGGTAAGGACCCCTTAGTCAGAACAGTAGTTAACGTTAGAAGAAGAGGAGGCAGCTGGCTTCTGTCTTGGTTGCAGTGTTGCAGGTTCTGTCTTCCTGGCCCCAGTCATGGGGACAAGAGGGAGGACGTCCGGACAGATACAGGATCTTTCAATTCATGGGCACTTCGCAGTTTCAGCGCGCGGTATACAGCAACACCGCGGATCTTAGACACTGGTGAGGCTTCCTTCACTCCTTGAGTCCAGCCCTCTAGTGAGGTGACTTAAACCTGGGTTGTCCTGCTCCGGGAGGGTCCTCAGGAGACTCCTGGAGCTTTTGGCCGACTTAGACGTTGCACTGGACGATGTATTTCTCGACACCTGGCACTTGGTTCCAGCAGCAGCAAAGCAGTACAGCCAGTTGGGGAAAGTCTTCCAGCAAAGTTTGTCTCTGGGTTAGTTGGTCCCACTAACACAAAGGGAAGAAGCCGTCCTTTCCGGAGCTTGTCGATTCAGAGTTTCAGCACAGCAGCAGGGCTTGACCTGGCAGTTCAACGGTCCAGGAGGATGCACCAAGCTTCTCTTCGCGATTCCTTCGTCTGATGTTTCGTCCAGTGGTCGACTCTGTCTTCAGTCCAAAAAGCCTCACCTTTTATGCAGGTTTCTCCCATTCATGCACAGCCTAGCTGTGACTCACACAGCAGGGTGGCTGTCCTGCAATCAGGACTGGGTGAGAACAGGGAGTTTCGGAGCACCTCCCTCACTTCCTGCCCTGCAAGACACACTGGAGCCAGAGGCGGGTTTCAGTACTGAAGCCCGCCAAAGGCAAAACGAACAAAGGGCTTAAACCTGGTTTGGCGCGCAGAGTAAAATCCAAGAAAGACCTCAGAAACAAGAAATGGTGAAAAAAGACTGGGGCTGTTTTGACACAGTGGTCACCCATGGGTGCTATACTGCAGCTAAGGATTCAGCCAGTGATAGAAAAGCAAACCAGCAGGAAAATTAAACCACTGCCACCACCCATTTAAAGTTGTGAGGGTAACATAAAACATATTACAGGAGTTAGTAGAAAAGGGGGCGAATATGTGACCTCCCCCCTCCCCACAACACTCCACATAAGATGGGGTGTGCTGAATCTACAGAGAGAAAAGATAAGTAGTCAATTTCATTTGACTATTTTTGGGAACAGAAGTTCTCACAACAAAAGGTATTTAAACCTTCAAAGAAATCTAAAGGATTTCTCTGTGACACTGCACTGAATGTGCTGTGTGTCACCATACAAAATGTAGATGCCTATGGAGTTTGTCAGACTCCAAAAACAAATGAAATGCATAATCCAATTCGATCAAAATACATGAGCGATTGAGAAAAAGGGCTCCCTCTCTTCAGGGTGAAAATTTAAAAAGTTTTAAAGTCCAGCAAAAGAGCTGGTGGTCTCTAAGGTTGAAGGGAATTGGCACAGAAATTAGATTTCTCCCTATCACTTGTGCAGAAGCCTGCCACAGGTCCCTGCTTTTCGTCACCACGACAAGGAGCAGGAATCATGTTACTTTTCATCCCCCGGTGGTGGCAGCCCTGGTGCCGAGCAGACTTGATTACTGCAATTCCCTATATCTTGCTCAACCCAAGGGCATGCTCCAATGGCTCCAGCGCTTACAGAACCTAGCCGCCTGGGTGGCTACAGGGTCTCCTTATGGGGCACATAGTTCTCCTTTGCTACATACTCTTCATTTGCTCCCGGTCATGCAGCAGATCAAGTTTAAGGCACTCTGCATTGTACACCGGGTGCTGCAGGGGGCCGAGTACCTCCAGTCTAAATTTACCCGGCATCTCCCCACATGCCCATTGCGCTCTGCTCGTGGTTCCTACATTTCGTAGGTCTTGCATTGGAGGACACACAAATGTGGAATGACCTTCCCATGATGGTAAATAACTTGTCTAACCATCTTGTCGTTTAGGAAAGTGCTCAAAACATGTTTGTTATAGCCTCTCCCCCTGTAGGATCATGGTTGCTCTCCCTCTCTAGCGCCAAGATTCCTTCGGGTGAATGTTGCGCTGTATAAATGATATTAACATAACAGAACATTGTTTTACCTAAAACGAAGCCAACTACAATTTCTTCTTCATTTTCAAGGTACTGTGGGGCTTGGGTTGTAATTACCTTATGCCATTTTTGGTGCTTCCTGGCTTGGGAAGTGCTGTTTTCTTCAATTGAGAGTTGACCTCAACCCTTCTGTGCATTCCTTGCAGTCTGTGCACTATCAGGTAGGCCCCCCTTGAGCTCCTGTGTTTCTTCTAGATCTACTGACTTGTCAACTAACTGTCCCTCGAGATCTTCATCAGAACGGGAAGTGCCCATTTGACTTTGGCTGTCCTGGCTTCCCCAAGATCCATCTTCTGAAACTATTGGATTTGGCATTGCTGGTTCCTCCATAGGTTTTAAATTGTGAACACTTTCATTGCTAGGAAACAGCCTCTATCCCTCTGGGAGAGTGTACTTGTTTTGCAGTTGCTAGTTGTGTTCTACATAACTTTGAAACTTTCCCTCCAATCTCAATTTTGCAAAGGTGATATATATATATATATGTCGATACTGACCATAATTTACGTCACGCTGTGTGCTGAATATATAAAGCATAGAAAAAGTTACTCACCTGGATTATTGTTTCTTATATTAATTGATTCCATTTCTTTTTGAATGTTAGTAGTTGCTGCATTTTAGATTTGCTTATGTGCCTTGTTTATATATAAATAAATATATTTTAATATAACTTTGAGTAAGTGTTTACTTGGATACCTGTGTGAACAAATTTCATTGTACTGCTATACAGCTCCCATAACTACCATCTAAGATAAGTCTGGCTGCTCAGCCACTCTACCGACTTGTGTAGTACAGGCCTATATTAAGAGTTGGGTCCCTAATACCAAGACATACGTCTTATGAAGTCCCACACCAGTTGGACTTTAGAAAAACGTACCTAACACCCACTCATTGAGTGTTAGGCAAGATTGTATGCAGTACCCTTAGGGTGCACAACAACAACCCTGACCTCCTGACAGTAGTAACCCAACCTTTGGTATAAGTCTGTACTACACAGGTTGGAAGTGTGGACGAGTAGCCAGGCGTATCTCACGAGGGGTCAATGTGAGTTGTAAGGGAGTTACACTGAGGTTCACAGTGAAAAGTATTCAAGTAGACACTTACGCACAGGGTTTCTTGATAAAACAATTAATAATGTATTTACCAGTCAATGTAAGCCTTCTTCAGAAGGGAGCACTATATAACACCACACAAATCTACTTCAAAATTATACACGCTCTTAAGTTCAGAATCAGTAAATACCCATTTGGGGTGGCATACAGCAGAGACCTACACCCACAGGTGACTTCAATTGCTAGGGTGCTGTTGGCATTCAGAATTAGTTGGGAGCAAGCCAAATGAAAAGATTATTATAGCAAACAAGATACCACAAATATTTCTTAAGCAGGCAAATACTTTCAGATCTCCCAATAAGAGTAATTCAGTTAAAACAGGCTAAGCCAAAGTCAATAAGCAAGAGTCTATATGGGCTGAAGCACTTCCTTGAAGGTAAGTAGAAAAGTATTTGCACAATGTTTCAGAAGTCTTTGAAGAAAAAGATGAATCAATGTAGGGCCACAAGCTGTTAGACTTGTGAGTAGTAGAAGATGCAAGCAACTCTACTGCAAGAGGTAGGTTCTCTTAGACTTTGTACGGTACCTTTTAAAATGAAGAAAAGATGCAGCGGAAGACTCCTGTTCCTGTGCAGCTCTGCAGATCTGTTCCTGGGCCTCAGTCGTGGGGACAAGAGGGAGGACGTCGGGGGAATCCTGCACTGCACTGGGACGGTCACAAGCTGCAACTGGCAAACTTCACTTTCAGTGGGTGTTCAGTGTTTCAGCTCCTTGCGTCTACCGCAAATAGCAACACAGCGGTTCCTGGCTGTCGAGATGGACTTTCCTTGCTTCTGGGATCCCACACTCTGTTGAGGGGGCTCGGGCTCGGTCAGTCCTGCTTCCTGGAAGTCAGGAGGATCTTCCTGGAGCTCTTAGCCAACTTCAAAGCAATGCACTGAAACTGGTGTACCTCTCCCTGACTCTATGGTTTCCAGCAGCAACTCTGTGGAAATTCAACCAGCTCCGAGCTGGATGTCCAGGTGGCTTACTTTGGAGTTGATTGGTCCCACCAACTGAAGGGGAGAAGTTGTCCTTGCAGGGGCTTCTCTGTCGATGCAAACTTGGCGTTTTGGCACTGCCGCAGAGCTTGACCGGGCAAACCAATGGTCCAGAAGTTCATGTTCGGTTCCTTCGTCCAGTGGTCGACTCTGCCTTCCATACCAAGAGACTCGCCTTTTATTTGGTTGTCTCCCATTCATTCCAGCCTAGCTGCCACTCACCCAGCAGGGTGGCTGTCCTTGCCGGACAGTCAGCCGGCCAATCATCAGAGTGCATTTGGGTATCCTAGGAGACTACGCACAGGGACCTCCCTCACTTCCTGCATACCCCAGACACACTGGAGCCAGAGGCGGCTTTTCTTGTGCATCCTGCCAAAGATAAAACAAACAAAGGGACCAATCCTGGTTTGGCGCGCAGAGTAAATCTCAAGAAGGACGTTTCCAACAAGAAATGGCAAAAATAAGACTGGGCCATTTTGACGAAACGGCCACCCATGGGTGCCTTACTGCACCTGCAAACGCAGCCTGCGGTTAAAAACTCCCAATGGTAGTTAGAATAAACCACTGCCACCAGCCATTAATTGTAGAAAAGGGTAACATAAAAATGTTCCATGAGAAACTAGACAAAGGTGGATACTAAGTAACCCCTCCAGCACCCTATTGTAAGATAGTGTGTGCTGGGTCTAGAAAGTCACTTCGCTGCTCTTGGAAACAGTAGTTTCACCAAGAGAAGGTATTTAAACCTTTGGGAAATCTAAGACTTCCCTGTGCCACTGCACTGAAGGTTCTGTGTGTCACAATGTAAAGATCATGCCTATGGAGTTTATCAGACTCCAAAGTCAAAAGAAACAGTGTTCAAATCACGATAAAAATACATCAGAGGGTGAGAAAAAGGGCTCACTAGAAATTATAAAGTCCTAAAGTCCAACAAAAGAGCTGGGGGTCTCTAAGGTAGAAGGGAATTAGCACATTTCTGAGGATTCTTCCTTACAAGAAGGAAATGGCGAGATCTGCCTCGGGTTCACCAAGAGAACCATGAAGGATCGTCAGTTTACTGGCGGCGTGGCTCAGTGCCAAGGCCTCTGCCCCATGCCCCAAGTAGGGGCATGCCTCACCCAGGACTGGCCGGTCCGAGTAGCAGGCTTCTAAGTCCGTGAAGGGGGGCCCCATCCGTGGGTTCCCAAGATAAGGCCAAGCACAGTGAGTCTGTTTGTGTTGGGGGTGACACGCAAGCGGGTCCCCCGATGGGCAGGGCGCAATCTACCTCACCATCTGCCCCCATCCCCAGCCATCCATCCAGTTCCTCCTCAAAAAGGAAATCAGCCAACCCGGCTAAGCTGTGGGAGATGCCTGAGAAGCCGAGGGTGCAAGAGAAGACGGCTGACCTGCCAAAGAAGGCCCAGGCGGCGGAAGGCAAATCGTCGATCGAGATGGTGGCAGCCGTTCTTTCGTAGGACAAAGGGGCTGACCATATGATGGAAGCCCCGACTGCGCCCAGAGTCTCTCTACCCCTAGGTGGGAAGCCGGGGCGGTGGAGAGGACACCGGAAGAGAGGATGCCGTCACTAAACCCGAATCCGACCCCTCAGGATGCAAATGGGGTGGGGGGGGGGGGAAATGAGGCGAGAAGGCTTCTGGGAAGGCCATACTTCAAGACATGGATGATGATGGCGGAAATGACGATGACGCGGGGCCTAGTAAGCCTACCGCTCCAACTCCGCCGAGAGATGTATCGCTGGACATCCTTTCCACCCTGCACACATTGGTGTCGGAAATTCAGAAAAGGATGCCTACTACCCCAGCTCCGTCACTGCCCCCGGTGGCCCCGGATGAGCCTCTGGCAAAAAGAGGAAGCACCACCAAACGAAGCCGCATCAAGCTCCACATCCACGCCACGTGCTTTCCCCTGTGAGGGACCCAGACATGGGGATAAACACAGCAACGACGGATAACATCAGCACGAAGGGCGGAGCGTCTCAGCCAAGGGCATCCCCACCAGATGAAGTGGAGTCCTTTTATGCCATGGTCGCCAGAGCGCCCGAGCTCTTCCAGCTAACGCCCGAGGAGACCAAAAAGGAAGGTTATCTTTACCAGAAGCACAAAGCCAAAAGGAAAACCATCATGGCGGGTCATCTCCTGGATGAGGTTTGGGAGGAAGGGCTGGCTGGCCCTGTTGAAGAACACGGCCCCGTCCAAGAGGGGTGGGCTGGAAAAAAAGTACCGGGTGCCGGAGTCCGCACCCAAGTTCCTATGGTCGCAACCGTCGCTGGACTCTGGTGTCGGTGGCTGCGAGGAAGAGGTTTTCTAATCTGTCCTTCTCCATCCCTCCCGACAGCTAGGGAAAGAAGTTGTACGCCATGGGGAGAAGTCATCTACTCTGCGGCATCGACCATCAAAGCGGCCAAGGCACTTGGCGATTCTAGCCAGGTACGACAGGGAGCTGTTGTACAAGCTGGCCCTGATTCTGGAGTTCCTACCCGATGACAAGCGGGTGGAGGAGATCTCCCTCCTCCAGGAAGAGAAGTGGTGTCGGACCATGCCATCACAGTGGCCCTGGACATTGCCGACACAGATTCCTGACAGATTGGGAACGGTGTCTGCCTCCATCATCGAGCCTGGCTGAAGGCCACCAATTTCCACCATGAGGTCCAAACAAGGGTAGACAGTCAATACGTCTTTACAAGCCATCAAGACTGATACAGAGACACCTTGGGCGCTGGGCTCTCTCAAACAACACTTCTCTTCCTTTTGCGCTTCCAGCAGATCGACGAAGGGTTTTGGCGGAGGTTCCTCGTCGTACAGTCAACCCTTCCATTCCACGACCCGGGAGGCCTACAGGGGCTGTTCCAAGGCTTTCATGGAAGTGGCCAGGGCAGTCTCCGCCCCCAATGCGGATTGCAGGTGCCGAAGCAAGACTGAACGGGCCAGGACGTCAGGCCCCCGCACATGCAGTGCGGTGGGAGGACGGCTGGCGGGATTCGTCAGTGAGTAGAAGATCTTCACAGAGAAATGGTTGCTGGACTCTCTCTCCCACGGACATACCCTGGAGTTTCAACAAAAGTGTCAGCGGATCCCTCCAGTGACCCGGCAGGAGCAGCACATCCATCAGCTCTTGCAGGAGATACGGGCTATGCTAGGGAAAGGGGCGATAGAGCTGGTTCCAAGATGACTCCGGGGCTCTGGAGTCTCCTCCAGATACTTAGTCAAAAAGAAGACTCTGGGCTGTAGGCCCATTCTAGAAGTACAAAGTCCCAAAAATTCAGGATGGTCACGTTGCAGCACGTGTTCGGCCAACTAGAGGAAGGAGACATCTTGACGTCGCTGGATCTAGAAACTCATACTTCCACGTCCCATGCAAGGAAGACGCTAACAATTCAAGGCCCTCCCTTTTCGGCCTGAAGTCGGCACCCACTGTGTTTACGAGGTGCTGGCACCAATGGCGGCCCAGCTACGTCTACAGGGGATACACGTGTACCCGTACATCGACTGGCTCATCCGACCAAGTCAAGGGAAGTAGCCGTCGAACACATGGAAAGGACCTTCCGGCTGCTGACGGATCTAGGGTTCTTTGTGAATTAGCCAAAGTTCTGCTTGATTCCATCACAGAACGCACTGTTGCTGGGGGCCAGGCTCAACACGGTTGCCAGCCTTGCGTCGCCCTCGGGGGAGAGGGCAGCGCACATTCTGGGGAAGGTGCAATGGCTGTTGTCACTGAAGATCGCCACAGTACGGATCATCAAGTCGCTGCTCGGCATGATGTCGTGCATCTACCTTATCCGGCTCTGCAGGTTATGGATGTAACCTCTTCAGGAGTTCCTGGACGCTCGCTGGCTACAAGTGTCTGGAAGCTTCACTGATGCCAAACCCATGCTGGAGAACAATCGTTACAGGTAAGTAACTTGTTCCTTCTCCTTTCTTCCTTTTCCTGCAGCTCAGGCTGCTTTCTCCCAATCACGAGGCTCCCACACCTGTGGCAGTATAATACCCACCTTGCTTTGGGCTCCACAGGTTTTCTGGGACTTCTGCTGGTGTCATGGCTTCTTCTCTTGTCCCACCATGTCCGCCACCTCACAGAAAGGGTCCCCTACAGGTCTCTCCCACACAGGCCTCCCTGTTGATCACTTTGTTGCTCCTTTGGTCTCCTTTTATACAGCTGAAACCACTTGACAGGTTGCTGGTGTAGGCTCCTAAGTGGATTTGCCTGACCTCCACAGTACTTTGCAGGCATCTTCCTTGTCCAAGTACTAGAGTGGTGAAAGGAGTTACTAGTGTGCATTACTTCTAGTTACCTCTTCCTTGTCCCAGTACTGTCAGGTAAAGTGTGGGGGAAATGAGGGGAGATGTTGTACAATAGCCTACAAAGGCTGGGGTAGGTCTAGGTTGTTCTTCAAAAGGGAAAGGGGGAGTTGGGACAGTTTTTCTCAAGTCCAACTAAGGGCTTAGTAAAACCATTCAACTGAGACAGTACAATACTCCACTCTTAGCATAAGGCTGTACCACCTGAGTTAATGGTAGCGTAGACCCTGCAGCCAAGCTCATTTTAGGAGGGAAAGAGGGCTGTAGATTCAGTACAAAGAAATTGTATTATACATATGTTCCAAAGAAACACAGAAACATTATGTATTGTAAAAATAAATGGTTTATTCAAATACAAGTAGGCCCAGATAAATCTTGGGGGCAATAAGTACTATCACATTATATATCAACACATTTATAAAAACACCATGCTTGAAGGTGTACAGACCAAAGCGGAAGGAAGCCTTATTTGAAAACACCCAACAGGAAGGAGTTCTTGGGAAGTCAAACCAATTTATACACTATTCAGTATAGAGCACTCCTATGCCTGGGGCGGTAAAATCATGTTACTTTCAGATTGCTTTACAGTAATACAATGGTAGTAGACCCCGTCAGTTATGCAGCGACACTAAACAAGGAAATCGTAGTCAACCAACTTCACAATATACTTTTCAGAATAGTGGAACACTTATTCTAGGAACAGTAAAACACCTATAACTCTGATTCAGGATAAGTTATTCTAGGGTAGTTGGACCTTGGGGTGTAATATTCAATGAAAGTTGCTTTTCAGTTCACAGACTAAGGGAAGCAATAACTAACTTATTTTAGGATAACAGTTATAATCCAGGTATGTAAAACCTAAATACTTTTGTAAGGGGCTACCAGCAACCTAAAAGTTAAGTATCACCGAGGCAGACTTATTTTGGACAGGCTAACAGCAAGTCAGGGGAAGCAACACCCAATTGGTGGCACTCATATAATCATCCTAACGGGAATAATAAAGTGAAACCAGCAGCATTACTTTTTGGGGAAGAGGCACAACCAATTCAAGGTTAGTAATACACTTTGAAGTTAGTTGAGGTTCCAGGGACTTCAGAGAAGATACACTAGGAAGATTCTGCAGGGGCCTGGGTGAACTGGATGAGTGGCCTCCCAATCACAGAAAACACCCCAAAGCTATACAGAAATCAAAATGGCTTAAGGTAGATAAAATACCCCAGCCATGACAGTACCGAAGAAGAGTTACAGCAGGAAGACTTCAGGATCTGCAGACAAAAACGCAGTTGATGGATTCCTTTGTCAAGAAGACTGAAGACAGGTCTTTGGAAGGACTTTGCAGCAGGGATCACAGAAGAAGGCTCCAGGCAAGAGTTTCCTCGCGGATGGATGCAGCTGTGTGGATTTGGGGCCTTTTCAGGAGAACAGAAGAAGACAGAATATCGCGGGTTGGAATCTTGTCGTTTTCAAGGTGCAGCACTTTGGTGAGGGGACTTTCTGGACTGGAATCGTGCCTCTGGAGATCCAGCAGGATGCCCACGAAGGTTCAGCGAGATTCAGATTTCGGAAGACCGTGCACCACACACTGGCTCAAGGTCCCAGGGTTTTGGGGTATTGCAAAATGCAGGTCTTCTTGAATCTAGTGGGTCTCATCAGGCTCTGGGGCAGGGTCGTCGTTTTTGTAGTCCCCCGGTCGTTTGGAAGGAAGGGCTACAGCAGGATCCGGTTAAACAGCAGGCTCTCTTGCTGCTGGAAATCGTCTCAGCCACAAATTCTTCATCTTCCTCTTCAGGTGGTTCCAGTGGTCAACTACCTCTTCAGCTTCCAGGTTGAGACTTTTATGCAGAAAGACAGCCAATCAAACAGCCTCGAAACATTCAAACTTGGGGGATTGGCAATCCTTTCAGGACAGCCACCCTCCCAGTTTGAACTGGAAGCTCGCACTCCAGCTAGAAGATAAAGAGCTGCAGAGTTTTGGACTCAGTCCTTGCTTCCTGCCTTCACTGACACTCTAGAGCCTGGTTGGGGAGTCCGCAGGACACTCAAGAAGATAAAAAAAAATTGCACAAAGGAATTTCCCGCCCTTGATGTCGGGAGAAGGAACAAGTAAACACAAGGAACATTACAATGGCAAAAAAACAAGACCAGTGCCATTTTGGTAAAATGATCACCCATGGGTGCCTTTACCGAGGCTGTGCAAATAGCCTGCAGTAAAGGTGCACTGAATTAATAAAAGGTATCACTGCAACCAGCCATTAAAAGTAAGCTTGTCCCTGTAACAGAACTGTTCATTTTAGTGTGAAAGGGGATAATTGTATCTCCCCAGCACTACACATAAGGTCTGGTGTGCTGGTTTCACTTAATAACATGTAAAAGGGATACAAAGATCCTTTCTACCCTTCGGAACTGTAGTTCTCACAAGGTTAGCCAGAGAAAGTTAAAAGGGGACCCCTGGGGCAACGCAGCAACAATAGGCACTTATTGCCAAAAAGTTGTCAAAGAAGCTAACTTTTAAAAGACACCATGGAGAGTTTTAAAAATCACACCCATAAGAAGAGTGAAAGACTCAGAGTGCGGAAAAAGGTTCCCACTCACTGAGGAATAGGGAAATATAATCTACCAGTCAAAAAGTTCTGGGGTTGACAGACATAAAGATTTATCGTTGATATGAAAATCTTACCTAACACATGTCTCGCCTGTGGGTGCTCCGCTACCAATCCCCAAGTACCCTCCACCCAGTTGATCCTCCCTCGCTTCTCCATCCGCAGGGTCAAGATCCAAAAGCGATGGCCTTTCCCTGGCCATCTGTGAAGAGGATCCAGGGTGAGTGCAAGTGAGGATAACCCCAGGTTACTCACAACCCCCAAACTTGTGCTATTGTGTTTGATCGGTCCTGATGTTTTACTGAGAAGTGGAGCCTTCAGCTTCACTTCCCTGGCCTTTTTTCTCATTTACGTGGAAACCGACTAGTCCTTTAGACTGTCGGTACTGGGAAACTGTGTTTCTCCAGCATTGGATCTTTCATGGATTCACATGCTTAGAATATTCCCCGTCGTCAGGCTGGAAATCATCTGTAAATTATATAGACCTTTTCCATAGGAAAAATGTCAACACTTTTGTGTCCTATCTACGTCATTTTGGGCCGCGTACGCCTGCGCCACTAGGACGTAGAGGTATAAGTAGCCCCGCCCCCGCGGCTCCCTCAGATTTCAACCGTCTTCCAAAGTAGTGGAATTACCTCGAGTATCTGCTATGTTTGCTAGGTTGTGCGTTCTTTTTCTTCGACGCCCTTCAAAAATGTCTGGCAAGGTGTTGTTTCGTCCATGTGCTACATGCGGTCTTAAAGTGTATGAAGGAGATGGGCATATGGCCTGTATTTACTGTCTTCACCCTCATCATTCGGCCGACACGTGTGAGATCTGTCAAGGCTTCTCCCAGAAGACACTGAAGGACCGAAACAGACGCCTGGTGACTTGGCTCAATGACGGGGCGGGTGCATACCCTGCATCGGAGGTAGGCTCTACTGCCTCGATCTAAATCTCCGGTGACCCCTCGTCGTTCTGCGTCGGCATAGCCCCCGACGTAGAAACCACGTTCATCGGAAAAACACCCCTCTGATAAACACCCTGCGAGGGACTCTTCGTCAAAGAAAACGTCCTTCTTCCTCCTCATCAAAAAAGGTAAAGAAATTGAAATCCTCCTCGGGCGACCGCCATGGCTCTACCTCGAGTCGAGTGCCGTCGACCCACAAGTTCAAAACCGGCGAGTGCGCCACAAGGCTATGCGCCAAAAACTTTGTCGTCGACGACGGTCAGATCGTCAACGTCTTCTTTGCCATTTGTGCTTGCTCTTCCCGCGATCACTTCGGTGGGTCAAACAGCGGTTATGGAGAATATGTAGTCGTCGACGGTGGCACCTTCGGTGGGTTGGCTGGCGGAAGCTTTCGACCCGATCTTGCCTGAGGCCTTGTTGCAGCCAGAAGCGGCCCTTTCCATCTTGTCGGCGGAGGATGACCGTGGTCCGATCGTACAGCCGACTGATCTGGGGTTACGTGCAATCAGTTCGGGGGAACTCCCGAGTGGGAGTGCCATCCCAACCGCCTCTTCCTTGCTGAATCCCCAGTCTCTATTGTCCCTACAGGTGTTGAACACGTTACAGAAGCTGTTACAGCGTCTGGACACGCAGTTGCCTCACACTGGTGTCCCGACGGTACCGCAGGCTACGCCGGTTGTCGCCAAACCAGGCCCGGCTCCTCGCTCGACGACCAGAATACCTACAACTTGCCCAGTGGCGGAGGATTGTTCTCGCCCACACTTGGAGGAGGGAGAACTGCCGGAGTCGGAGCGTGAAGGGTCCCTTTCAGACGTCTCATTATATTCCCCTCAAGGGACCCCACATGGGAGTCAGATGCGGAGATGGAAACTCCAAAGAGCCCGGCGCAACCATCACCGCCGGATGACATTGTGGCCTTCCATGCAATGATGGGAAAAGCGTGTGCGGAATTTGGCCTGGCGCCGGAAGAAGTGAAGAAAGATTGCTTTCTCTTCGGTCATATGGGCAAGAGAAGAAAATCGATGTTTGCTATCCCCAATTTGGACCATGTCTGGCAAGAGGGGTTGAGGACCATGCGTCATCCTTTCTCAGAACCGGTGATAAAAGGACGGTTAGAAAAGAAATTCAAGGCTCCGGAGTCAACCCCCAAATGCTTGACGTCTCAACCTTTGCCGGATTCGGTGGTGTCCGCTGCTGCGGCCAGTAAAGCGAGGTCCAACACAAATGCATGACCCCGCCGGACAACGATGCCGGGAGACAAGATGCGTTTGGAAAGAAGGTATTGTCAGTCGGTGCGACTACAGTGAAAGCAGCCAACTCCCTGGCCATTATGGCACAGTATGATAGAGGGATGTGGCATCGTTTGACTCCTATCTTAGACCATCTGCCAGAGGAACACAGGAAGTCCGCTATGCTACTAGTACGTGAAGGGGAAGAGGCTTCCAATCACTCCATAAATATCGCTGTTGACCTGGCGGAGGCCGGTTTTAAACAAATCAATAACGGCGTAGTGTTAAGGAGGCAAGCCTGGCTTAAGTGCACGACTTTTAGACCAGAGGTGCAATACAAGGTGCTGGACATGCCGTGCGAAGGGCAACAACTGTTTGGCGAGAAAGTGGATGAAGCCTTGAAGGGCATGAAAGAAGACTGACACTGCTCGGTCACTCGCAGCCCTCCAAAGTGGCAGAAATTTTCATTCCTTTCAGAGGTGCTTCCGGAAACCCCCGGTTTGGATCACCTAGAGACCGAGGTTTCAGTCGGCCCTCCTACTCTTCACAAGGCTACAGACGAGCAGCCCAAGCTACTCGTAGAGGCAGAGATTACCAGTCCTCAAGAAGGAGTGGCTCCTACTCCTCGTCGGCGAAGGATCGACAGGCAAAAACCCAGCAATGACATGTTTTGTGACGTCCTGGGGGGCAGAGGGTCGCGTCGACGAGTGGGAACGCATAAAAACGGACCAATGGGTTTTGGACACGATACGTCTGGGTCACTCCCTACAGTTCAAGGACAAGCCACCACACATTCCGCCAGTGCTCTCGCCGCAATCCCATCTTCAGATACTGGTGCAGGAAGTGACGCTTATGCTGCAGAAAGGGGCTATAGAACTGGTCCCGGTGGACGAAAGAGGAAAGGGAGTGTACTCCCGTTACTTTATAGGTCAAGAAACCCAATGGAAAAAATGGAAAATGGCGTCCCATTCTAGATCTACGGGCTCTCAACAAGCTGCTAAAGAATCTAAAGTTCAAAATGCTTACTCTGCAAGAGGTTATCCGATCGATACAACCTGGAGATTTTTTGTCGTCGCTAGACCTTCAAGACGCGTACTTTCATATCCCGATGCGTCGACGACACAAGATTTCTGTGGTTCGTCGTCGGGCAAACCCACTATCAGTTCAAGGACCTCCCATTCGGACTAAAATCGTCTCCCAGGACGTTCATGAAATGTTTGGCACCAGTGGCAGCCTGGTTACGGAAGGAAGGTCGTGTGTACCCATATCTGGATGATTGGTTAGTAAGGGGATTATCTCCGGAAAGGGCATGGGAAAGTCTGAATCCCTCCTACAGTGCTTGGGCTTCGCAATAAACTTCGAAAAGTCCTTAACACCATCAAGGACCTTGGTCTTTCTGAGGGCAGAGTTCCAGACGCAGTCAGGATTGGTAAAACCATCCGTCGAAAGAGTTCTGAAACTACGACACAAGGCATCGGAATGGAAAGTCAACACCAGAGTGTCGGTGAGAAGGTACATGTCCCTGCTGGGGACCATGGCGTCATGTATACCCTTGATCAACAATGTTTTACCTGAGAAAACAGGGGGGTACTCGCTCCAGGACTCTGTCGACCAAAGCCCAGGAGATCTGGCATTGGGCCCTCCGCCACAGGATATATCTATTCGCGTTCCACTTACCAGGAGTCAAAAATGTGCAAGCAGACTCTCTCAGCAGAGAGATGAATCGACTACACGAATGGGAATTGAACGACCAACAACTACACTGTGTCTTTGAAAAGTGGGGTCGTCCGGCTCTAGATCTCTTCGCGACGAGTGAGAACAGGAAGTGCTTACAATACGCGAGCAGGTGGCCACAGCAAGACTCACTGGGGGAAGCGTTCTCCTTCCTGTGGACAGACAAGTTTTTGTATGCGTTCCCCCCCCGTTTCCACTCATACGTCGGACGCTGCAATGGATTCACAGATATCCATGTCGGGTGATCCTGGTGGCCCCGTACTGGGCGAGACAAGTGTGGTTCTCCGATCTACTCCATCTTTCAGCAGCGAAGCCCATGAGGTTCCAGAGGATCCCGAACCTTCTGTCTCAGGACAAAGGGGCGGTTTGGCACCACGACCCGGACAGCCTCAGTCTGACAGCCTGGCTCCTGATTTCTCCGAGTTTGGTATGTTAGCAATTTCACCGGACTGTCGTCGCATTTTGCAAGCTACAAGGGCGCCATCCACGAACGCTTTGTATACATACAAATGGAAGAGATTCTGTGTTTGGTGCAGGGATCAGCCAGGTTTACGTCCACTTCACATCACACCGGAGCAGCTTCTACCATACTTGCTACTCCTGGCTCAAAAAGGTTTGTCTTTTTCATCGATAAAAGTGCATCTGGCGGCCATTTCGAGATTTACTCCGAAGAGCCATCAACTCCATTATTTAGTGACCGGTTGATTAAACATTTCATGAAAGGATTGTTCCAAACTTTTCCTCCAACGAAGAAGTTTCCTCCGATCTGGAGTCTTAACCTGGTTCTAGCAGCACTAATGAAGGCTCCTTTTGAGCCGATGTCATCGTCGTCATTGAAATTCCTGTCATGGAAACTGGCTTTTCAGGTGGCTATTACTTCGGCTAGACGTCTGTCAGAAATTCAAGCGTTAGTGATCGATCCACCATATTTGAGGTTTTTCAAAAATGAAGTTGTCTTGGCTACTAATCCTGATTTCATTCCTAAAGTCCCTACCATGTTCCATAAGCACTCTTCTATGGTGCTACTGACGTTTTTTCCAACACCTTCGTCTGCTGCGGAGAGGACTCTCCATACGTTGGACGTGAGAAGGGCTCTGAAATTTTACCTCCATCGCACTCAAAATCTCAGGGACACAAGACACGTATTTGTGGCCTATGGCCCTTCGGCTAAAGGTAAAGCAATCTCAAAACAAGGACTGTCCCGCTGGGTGTCATCTACCATTTCTTTTTGCCCCTCAAAAGCTGGGAAACCGCTGGAAAGACGTCCACGAGCCCATTTGACGAGATCTGCTTCGTCGGCGGCGGCATTGCGGTGCGGGATTCCGCTGAGAGATATGTCAGACGGCTTCCTGGTCGGTACCACATACGTTTACCCGGCATTATTGCCTCGAACAACATGCTGAGGATACAGAGATGGGTCGTGCAGTCCTATGGCACCTGTTTCAATAAGGTAGGCCCCAATAAAGGGGGTATATCCTTCGGCTAATGTACTTTAAAGTGTTGTTTTTTAGCTGTTCATGTACTATGATTTGAAGTTTAACCATGGTGAATATGCATTCATGGTTATAGTGTTATTGGTTTGCATAGACACCTCCAACTATGGGGGATACTGCTGTACAATCTATTCTAAGCATGTGAATCCATGAAAGATCCAATGCCGGAGAAGGGAATAGTTTCTTACCTGTAACTCCATTTCTCCAGTATTGGTATCTTTCATGGATTCACATGCGCCCGCCGGCCTCCCCTGGCATGCAAACCAGATGTCCCCCCATACTTCTTTGGGGGTCGAAATCTGAGGGAGCTGCGGGGGCGGGGCTACTTATACCTCTACGTCCTAGCGGCGCAGGCGTACGCGGCCCAAAACGATTTAGATGGGACACAAGTGTCAATCTTTCCTGTGGAAAAGGTCTATATAATTTACTGAGGATTCCCAGCCTGACGACAGGGAATATTCTAAGCATGTGAATCCATGAAAGATACCAATGCTGGAGAAATGGAGTTACAGGTAAGAAACTATTCCCTTCCCTTTTGTCATTTACATGTTACCTGTTTAGGTAACTTTTTAACATTATACACAGCATCTTCCAATGCAGTACAATGGGGTTACTTTTGTGTCACTTGTGAATGCATCATGAAGCAAGACACAGACAACAGATTCAAAGTTCAAACAAAAGGTCAAACAATAGGTCTTGATTCACTCAAATGTCAGGAGGGTGTAAGGCCTAACTTGCCCTAGACTAACATGGGATTTCCCTACCTAAATAAACTAAGGATAGTAATTTCAACTTAAGTCTGTCTGTGTCTAAAACCTATCTTTGCCCTCACAACTAAAGCTAAACATTATGTAGGGATGTCACCAACCAATGTAACAGTGTTCAAACTAATGTTCCGAGCTTCCTTCAGTTAGAGGCTTAATTTTAGCTCCCTTTCCGCAATTTGAAACAGTTCCAACAAAATAGCCTCCGGGTGCCCTTCCCCAAGTTCAACGCAGTTCCACAAGATGGTCTTGGTGTTCCCTTCCCCCAAGTTCAGCACAGTTCCCTAAGGCTTCTAATTCACAGTTACATTCACTTGTTTGGTTTCCGTTTCATTTACATCACTTGCACAACTTTCTGCCCGGCCCACCTCAGCCTCTTGACTCCTCTTGGTTCACTCCAAGAATGGGTTCCTCGGTCTATGCGCAGTTGTCGAACCACACAGTCCACCCATCACAGGTCGCGCAACCGATAACCCTTGGCACTTTACAACAGTTTATAGTTTCTCACAGGACTTCCTTGACACCAGAGGTTTCCTTTCTGCATCTGTGAGTCTGCTTATCAACATGTGACTCACGCACACTTTACTTCATGGTATTTCTTGTGGTTACCACCTGGCTTTCGCACTATCCAACAGTGTTTTGCTTTGCATACTTTTCAGTTTGTTTTCAAATGCTGTTTCTTTAACTTTGTCTCGTTCACAAATGCTCTTCGCGTTCTGTTTTATTCATACGATATTCTCATATCTTTTCTATAATTCAACATTCAATCGTGTTCATGCTTGCCACCTTGTTCGTTATTAATCTTTGGTCTTCCAACCCATTCAATATTCAAAATTTATCTCGTGCTTGGCAAATTGTTGGGTATTCAATCATTTACTTTTCCGGTCTCCAGACCCATTTGTCTTGTATGCTAGTTTGTTCTGCCTTCGCCATCACCCACACCATGCACCTGGCACGCTCCGGTCTGAGTGTACCTTCCCTGTCACTCATCGGTGTCTGGCCGCTCCTCCAGTTGCACTGGTCTCGTTAGCTTGTTCTCGCTCGCTCTGCTATCACTCCTGAGGAGCTCTGGTGAGCAGCGCTCGCTCTCTTCGATCTGTCCTGCAGCAGTCAGCAGCGTCTGTGTTTGGTTGTATACCAATTGTGCGCACTACAATTGTTCAAATTACAATTGACCTTTGCACAATTGACCAAATATTGAAGGTCAATTGTTACATATATAGGGAGGGCAAACCCCTGCAACCCACCACCCCCTGCCCAACCCCTGGGTCAATTGTGAAAAGGTCGATTCGGACCCTATAAATTCAGTCAATTCAGGCATTCAAACAATTGTGTTCAAACAATTTGGCTAATATCCTGTGTTCCCCACTCCCAATGGGTAACACATGGCAATGGGTTTACCTCAGCTCCAGACCCTCTCACGGCCCACAGTGGCCTCTGCGTCTTCCTGGCTTTCCTTCTGTCTGTGTCCTTTCCACTGCCCCATATGTTGCCTGCTCCGCCTTGGATTACTGCACTCTCCAGCCCAGCTTTTCTATCGCTCTCTATCTCTCTCTATCTCTCTCTATCTCTCTCTATCTCTCTCTATCTCTCTCTATCTCTCTCTATCTCTCGCTCCCCCCCCCTTTATACACCTTCAACTATTTAAAAGATTGCAGGTTTGAACATCCAATTTCACGTGTGTGACCATACTTATTGGGACATGCCAGACCCTCACAATGCTTATCAGGCCTCTTCCTCGTCTCAGTACCAGAGTGGTCAAAATGTGGGACAGTGGGTGTACGGAATGGAGGGGGAAAGAGTGACAACACCCTCTGCCGGGAGAGGGTGGAGGGTATTCTGATGGGTTCTAGATTTTATTCGAGGGGTTAAATGTGGGCCTAGTCTATCCACATAAGGAGGGGTTCTTCTTTTTGTTTTCTTCCTCGTCCTTCTATTGGAATGATCAATCTGGGGTTTATTTTCCGAGGAAAAGCGGGCGGGAGGTTGACGATGCCCTATGAAGTCTTCATGGACGGATGGTTCATCATGAAAGGGAAACGGGAAATGCTGTGTCTCGCCTGTGGGCATCCTCCCAATCCCCAAGGACCCTCCACCCAGGTGATCCTCCATCGCATCTCCACCCCCAGGGTCAGGATCCAAAAGCAGTGCCCTTTCCCATGCCACCTGAGAAGAGGATCCAAAGGGAGTAGATGTAAGGACGCCCTTAGGTTTCACACACTCCCCAGACTTTATTCTAAATGGATTGTGTTCCTTTAAATGTGCTTAAAGACAAGTTGGTGGCAGCAGATGCCTTTTTACAATTTTTGCTACATTTTTACTGTTCAGAAACGCATTTACTGTGTTTGTCTACGAACTGTGGCTAGTGGCCAAAGATGGCTGTGCCATGATATTTTCCCTTGTTCTTTGGCCATTTTGTTTGTTGGCCGCCTTCCTGCTTTCTCAGGTCAGGAATTCCCTTTTATGGTCCTGCTTTTGCCTGGGAAAGCAGTTGTTTTAGCAGGCTCAAGCCTGTCATTTGGTGTGGAACCAGGAAGTGAGGTGGGACTTTCTGGTCCCAATCCACATACTGGCACCAGTATGTCTAATGTGCATGCATGAGTCAAGCCCACAGTGGTCCCTGATTGGAACACTGCTGGTGTGCCCGAGTGGGGCAGATCCTTTCTATTGGAGGATTGGGTTTGATCACTCAGCTGAATTTAGGATAAGAAGAGGATTCCTGCAGCCATTCCAGCTGCAAGTATCCTGTGTATTTGTGCAGCCGAAGAATCCTGACTAGGCCTGGTAACCTTTGCTCCTGCTGTCCTGCTCCTGGTGACGTTTGCCAGACTACTGATCTCAGAAGACCTTTGTCAGTGTTTTGACCCTTTGAACTGGTGGGATTCAGCCAGTCTTGATGCCTTTTCACAATCCTGCAGCGTGGAGCCTTCGAAAGTGTCACTGGATCACCCGGTGGACTGACCAGCTCTGTTTTGGACTAACGTGCCAGAAGCATCGCCATTATGTGTTTTGGCCCAGAACTTCGGTGGTCTCCATCTAGTCCTACAAGTATCTTCCCTGCCAAGATTCAGTATCCCGGCATCGACTGGTCCTGTTCTGGAAGTTATCCTTTGTTTTTGACTGGCACAATGCCTGCTGTCGTCCGTGTGTGTGTTAATTGTCGCTAGAAGCAGCTTTTTTTCGTCTGGTACTGTGTCCTGAAGAGCCCTGCTTCGGTGCCTGCTGCATTTCCTCTATGGAAAGGGTTGCACTTAGCTCCTGGACCTGACCAGAAAATTCCTTGGACCCGCAGCTCCTTGGCCGCCTCTACTGGATCCAACGGTGGGAAAACCTACCTCCAGCGACCTGCCCGCCCTCCCCCACACCTATTCCACCTGCCAAGTCCTTTGGGAAAATCGGGCGTGAGTGGTCTCAATACTTAGCTGTGCCCCTATCTCCTCCATTATAAAGTTTGTGAAGGACTTTAATTCATGTTCCATTCAATCGCTTTTAAACCGTTTACTTAAAAAGCTGTTCTAAAAGATGTAAAAGTGCTTAACTGACCTGTAAAAGTCCTAAGAAATCTTATGGAACCTTGTTCACCCCCACAGGAACATTTCCTAACTGTGTCCCCTCTCCTAAAGGAACTTTGAACTTTTTGGCACAATGCCCCATAATTTAGGGCTGGACTGATAAAGTGAGGGTTTCTATTCCTATGGTCTGATTATCTAAACTGCTTAAGTACTTGCCTTCCTTTTAGAGGTGTGGGTGAATTGTGTGCATTTTCGTAACCAACAGTGACTATATATGTTTTATATTTAGTGTTGTGTGATATTATTCCCCGTTTGATACATTTGTGTAGTGTGTGTTTGGGCCTACAATAAACAGTGTTTTTGTACTTTACTGTCTAGTGCAGTCATTGGGTATTTCACTTTGTGGACCCCTGACCCTACTCAACTCTCATGAAACTTAGCCTTGACCCTTCTTCTACGCGTCCTTGATTGGTTTGGCTAAACTCCCAGAGTTCCTGTGTCCACTATAACTGAGGTGGCCTCCTGAAATCTGTCCATCAGTAGTTTTTGTGGGTGGGTTGATAGTGTTTCAGGTGTGCCACAACGAAAGCTGCTGGTTTACATGGTGGGTGTGTCAGGAGAAACCGCTGCAAGAGCTGCTGGCCCCTGTGTTGTGATTGATGCAGGGGAGTTTATATTAGTGGTGTATTCTTGGGGTGCCATGGATCAGGTGAGTATTGGGAAAAGCCAGGTTTTAAGGGCCTTCCTAGATTTCAGGTGGTTTTCAGTATTGCGAATGTGTAGTGGTAGGGAATTCCAGACGATTGGCGCTTGGACGGAGGAGGAGGAACCGCCAAGCCTTGTGGAGCTGTGGGGTGGGATCACTAGGCGAAATGCTGTGCGGGATCTGACATTCCAGGAAGGTTGGTAATAATGAATAATAACAATTTTGCATTTATATAGCGCTACGAACCCTCAGGTATCTGAGCGCTGCTTATTATTATCTATGGTGTGTGGTGCTCATTTATCCTACCTCGGCAGGATGAAAGGCTGAGCTTGGCCCCGCCGGGATTCAAACCTGCGTTCGCAGACTCTGCACGGATGTCAAAGCGAGCGCTCTACTCGCTGTGCCACTTGACCGGCTTGGTAGGGGACAATTTTGACTCTGAGGAATTCCGGGCCGGTGTTGTGGACTGCATGGTGGGTGATACACATGGCTTTAAAGCTGGAACGTCGCACAATCGGGAGCCAGTGCAGGACTCTAAGGGTAGGGCTGATGTGTTCTCAGGCGGGCAGGTTAATGAGCAGGCGTGTTGCCGCGTTTTGGATTCTTTGGAGTTAGTTGGGATACCGGGGCTCCTAGGTAGAGGCAGTTTACGTAGTCTAGGCAGGACAGGATGATGGAATTGATGACCGAGAAACGGTGGGTATAGGTGAGGAAGGTGAAAATCCGCCTGAGAATCCGTAGGTGGTAGAAGCAGGTTTTGGATACGCTGGTGGTGTGTTGGGTGAGGGATAGGTCTGAGTCCAACATGCATCCAAGGTTTTTTACCACATTGGAGGGTGATGGTGTGTCCTAGTGGTTTGGGCCATGGGATTGCTTGGAGGAGGAGTGCCGTTTTCCCGCAGACTAGTTCAGAGGGGCATGCTGACAGGTCCGGGCTGCCAGAGCCTTCTGAATTTGGGATTTTCAGGATGATCTGGGTATCGTCTGCATAGTTGTAGCAGGGAAGGTTGTACGAACAGATTGCAGGAATGGGTTGTATGTAGAAGTTGAACATTATGGGTGATGTGGATGCTCCTTGGGGGACACCTTTGCGTACTGGTCGTGATATGGATGTGAACTGGTCGATGTTCATGATTTGCGACCGATTAGAGATAAAGGATGAGATCCAAGAAAAGGCTGTGCTTTTGATTCATAATGTTTGTACTCTGGCTAGTAGAATTGAGTGATCAATGGTGTCGAAGGCTGCAGAGAGGTCTAGCAGGATGAGAAACGCGCTGTCTGCGTCAGCTGTTCTTTGTAGGTTGTCTCAGATAGAGACGAGGGAAGTTTCTGTTCCCCTTAGTGGTCTGAAACCTGATTGCACTGTGTCTAGGAGGTTGTTGGCTTCGGCAAAATGGCCAAGCTGTTTGTATGCCTCGCGGTCCATCATTTTGGTGATGAAGCGCTTATTGGAGATAGGATGGTAGTTTTGGGGGAGGAGTGGGTCAAGAGTCCATTTTTTGAGAATCAGTTTGATGTAGGATGTTTTTAAGGAGTGATTAAGGATTCAACGTGCGACATTACCTACACAGGTGGAGTTTAGTATTTTTTTTAGCCTTGAAGGTGGGCAGTGGTCTTCAGGGGAGCTAGACAGGTGGCTGACTGCTATAAGAGAGAGGAATTCTTGGTGAGTGATGGGAGAGAACAAGCCAAAATGTGTCTGTGGGGAGTTTTGGGGGAGGGTCTGTGGGCGAGTGGGAGGCGGCAGTAAGTGTTTTAGTTTGGCGACGATGGCGGGGTGACTTTCGTTGGCAGCATTGTGGAACTGTAGCGAGAGGGTGTCGCATAAAGCTTGGGGTGGGCAAGCGCGAGCAAGAAGGGGATTTTAATTCTTCCGATTCTATGTAGTTCCTTACTCGGGTTGCTAGCATATTAGATTAGGTTCCCATAGAATGATTTCTTTTTTAAAATTTCTGATCTGTATATTCTGGTTGTCCTTGTTAGGGTGGTTTTGTTCTGGGTGGACGGGTCTGCTTTCCAAGTCCGTTCCAGTCTGTGCTTGAGAGTTTTTAGTGGTTTGAGATTGGAGGTGAACCACCTAGGCGCTGGTCCAGATCTCTGCGAGGTACGTTTTGATGGGATTAGGGGCGCGAGAGCATTTGTAAGCCAGAGGTCGAAAGATTCTATTGCTGGTGGTCCTTCCTGGAAAAAGAGTGAGGATTTTGAGGAGAATTCTCAGAAATGTGCCAATTCCTCTCTACCTTAAGAGACCACCAGCACTTTTGCTGGACTCTAGGACTTTTTCATTTTTAACTTGGAGAGAGTGAGACATTGTTCCCACTCCATGTAAGTTTCTGTGACTTAACACGGTTTCTTTTGGTTGTGGAGTCGGACAAACTCCATAGGCATCATCTGTGCATTGTGACACACAGTGCCTTCAGTGCAGTGACATGGGGAAGCCTCTTCGATTTCCCAAAAAAGGTTTAAACACCTTCTCTTGGATAAAACTGCTCTTTCCAAGAGCAGTAAAGTGAAATTGACTTTACTTACCGTTGTAACTTTCTAGACCCAGCACACACGATCTTATAATAGGGTGCTGGAGGGGTTACTTAGTATCCCCTTTGTATAGTTTCTCATGTAACAATTTGTTACCCTTTCCACAATTAATGGCTGGTGGCAGTGGTTTACGTTTAACTACCATTGTGTGTTTTTACCACGTGCTGCGTTCGCAGCTGCAATAATGCTCCCAGGGGTGCCCATTTTGTCAAAATGGCCCCGGTCTCCTTTTCCGCTTTCTTGTTGGAAAGGTCCTTCTTGAGATTTACTCTGCGCTCCAAACCAGGTTTGGTCCCTTTGTTCGTTTTGTCTTTGGCGGGATTTACGAGTGAAGCCCGCCTCTGTCTCCAGTATGTCTGGCAGGGGCAGAAAGTGATGGAGGTACATGAAACTACCTGTGCTTAATCTCCTTGGTGACAGGAATGCACCCAAAGGTGATTGGCCAGCTGTATGGCAAGGACAGCCACTTTGCTGTGTGATTGACCAATGATCGACCGCTGGACAAAGGAATCTGAAGAAGAACTTGGAAGAGATGCCTGCTGCAACTCCTGGACCGTTGGTTTGCCCGGTGAAGTCCTGCTGCTGTACTGAAGCTCCGAATTCACCTCAACTAGAGAAGCCTTGCAAGGACGACTTCTCCCCTTGAGTTGGTGGAGCCAATCAACTCCAAAGTGAAAGACATCCTCTCAGAGCTGGCTGTACTTCCACTGCTGTTGGAACCGAAGTGCCAGGGAGAGGAACACCAAACGGAGTACATCACTTTTAAGTCGGACCTAGGTGTGTGGAAAATCCTACGGACTCCCAGTAAGCAGGACTGACCAAGCCTGAGCCGCCTCAGCAGAGTGCTGGACCCCAGATGCGAGGAAAGTCCATAGTGGTATCCGAAAGTCTGCAGTGGTTTTATTTGCTGAGACGTGAGGAGCTGAAACCGCAAAGTGCCGCTGAATAGAAGTTTGTCCTTTTCTGCTGCTGACCATCTCATTGCAGTGTAGGAGTCCTCAGACGTCCTCCCTCTTGTCCCACGACTGAGGCCCAGGAACAGGATCTACAGAGCTGCACAGGAAATGAAGCCAACTGGAACCATTTCTTCTAACCAAAGGTACTATAATGTTTGAGAGGACTTACCTCGTATTGTAGTAGCCTTACTCGATCTCAGTTGAGACTTGTATTGGTTACTGCTGTAGAGTTGCTTGCATCTTCTACCTCTTGCAAGCCTCCCAGCTTGTGACCCTACTTTGATTCAACTTTTTCTACAAAGACTTCTAAAACATTGTGCAAGACTTTTACTTACCTGCAAGAACTGCTTTAGCTCACCTAGACTTTTGTCCAATTGACATTGGCTGCCCTGGCTCCCTGAATGACTCTTCACTCCTCTGATTGTGTTTTACCTTTCTTCCAGGAAAGGGTTAACTTGCTTTGCATTGGGGGGGGGGGGGTTCAAAAGTACTTACGTGCTTAAGAATATTTGTGTGATCTCTTGTTTTATTCTTAAACCATTTTCTTTGACACCAACTTCAGTATTACTCTAAATGTACCAGTTATATATTAATGTCCACACTGTCCTAGCTATTTAAGTCACCCGAGGGTGTAGTAAGTGTCATTCTGCCATCCCAAATGGGTATTTGCTGATTTAGAGAAACTATGAGTGTGTATTTTGGAGTGCATGTGTGTGTTACTATTATATTGCCCATTCTGAAGAAGGCGTAATCAAACTGACTGTTAAATTAATAATTGTTTAGTTAGGAAACCTTGAGTGTAACTGTTTATTTTGTACTCTTACGTCCCGTCGCCTTTCCTCCATACTGCACAGGCGTCACTTCCAAGGGACAGGAGATTTAACCTTTTTCTCCATAAAGAACTTTCTTCCCCTTTAAAATTAGAGGTGCGCGGGGGTGCAGCCCTGTGACCATGCGCTGCCCTGACTCTGCCCTCCGGCGCCACGCCTCAGTCCCCTTTTCCGTGTCGACAGGAACGGGCCGAATTCACTAGCGCTCCTGGGTTTGGTTTCGGCCATTTAATTCCATGCGCGGATACTTCTTCTCTTCTCTTCTCTTTATTTGTCTTTTTATCATTCAGGTACTCTGTCCTCAGGCGTCACGCTTCTCCCCGGCACATGTCGACTTCTAAAGGTTTCAGGAGGTGTCCATCCTGCGACAGGCTCTTTCCGACTAAAGACCCCCACGCCCTCTGCCTACGGTGCTCTGGCCCAGACCACGGCTGGCAAGCTTGCACTGGGTGCGACACTCTCTCCTCAAGGTCTCTGAAGAACTGACTAGTCAGGTGGAGGGAGCTCTTCCAGAGATTGCCTCCAAAGGACCTAAAGGACTTCGTCTATCATCGATCCAAGCCCAAGGTAGAGTCGCTCTTTTGCAGCGCACCCCGCAAGGGAGACTCCTTCCCATGGACTCGCCCATGCAGGAGGGACCGCTCAGGCCCTGCTACCAGCACAAGTACTGAGGCTGAATCAGCTACCGGCCGGCAGGCCAAGGGGGTCAATGGATTCTCCCAGTGACAGTGCCGAGGGACCGGTAGGTTCTTTTACTGGGTCTTCACCTGAGGGGCTATGCCCTAGTACCGGCAACATGTCAGAGGGGGCATCTATATTCTACCCGCAGATCCACCGAGTGTGAAACGCCTACCAGGCCTTGGCCTGAGGAACTGGGTAGGCCTCATGATCCACACTCCTCCTGGGCGGGGCCCAGTGAGCCGAGCAACATGACGCATGCATGTGGAGGGCAGCTCAACAAAATGGCCACCATGCCAGACATCCGGCTGATGCCGCTGCAAGGCAGACAGCAGGTGGATGAACGTGTGTGGGACTGGTGTCAACCAGGTATGTGGCCTACAGCTTACCCTTTCTTTGTGCAAGGCAGGTTTCTGCTGCGTCGGTACGGGCAGGGCACGCAACGGCTCCACCAGTTGCTCACTACCCCCTCACTATCGCCTACCACCACTCTGGCCAGCGAGGACAGGTTCTTTGAAAGGTTTCTCGGGCTCACGAAATCTCCTCGGATGGGGGTCCTCCTCAGGGATGCCCCTGGCCCCTGTTCAGCCTCAGAAGCCTGCTCCGGTCCCCCAACCGATTGTGCAGGCGGTTCCACAACAGCCTACGCTGCAGCGTCAGGCTCCGGTCTCTACGCTTCAGCCCTCGGCTCCCAGCACCTCTCCCTGGTGCTGAACCACAAGACCCTCAGGTGAACACAGATGAAGTGGAGGACCCCGACACACCATCTTCAGCAATGGCCTTCCACGAATGTCTTGCATGGCTGGCAGAGTACCTGGGCCTTCCTCAACTCGAGGTCGAGCAATCGGCAGAGGAGGTCCTCGCAGAAGTCCTCATGCTACGTCCCGTGGCCAGAACAGGGATCCCGATTCAGAAGGACGTAGTTGCCTTGGCCAAGAAGGGTTGGCTCAAGTCTCACTCGGTCCAGCCTGTAAATAAACGCCTGGACGCCAAGTACAGGCAGATGGAGGGGGATACACTCTTGCTTACGGCCCACCCTCAGCCACAACTCCTCGGTCATCGCTGTCATCATCACTATACTCAAAGCCTCAGTCGTCCTCCGCCTCCTCCTCTGTGGTGCTGCTAGGCAAGGAGGAGAAGATCTTGGAGGCGTATGGGAAGAAGCTGTATTCCAACGCATCCTTGAACCTTCGTCAAGCCAACGCGGATGCCATGCTGGCAGCCGTTAATCAGAGGCTCTGACGGGAAATTGCAGATTTCCTCCCAGAGCTTCCGGCACAGAGCCAATCACGATTCAAGACGGGATTGGCAAAGGCCAAGATGGTGGCGCAGGAGACCTTTTCCTCTTCCAACCAGATTGTCAAACATATGACGGGACTCGCCAGGCTCTACCTGCCCATCAGGAGGCTGCACCCCGTGTGGGACCTCAACATAGTTTTGGGTGCTCTGGCGCACAAACCGTTTGTACCAATGGCGTCCGCGGACACCAGGCTGGTCACCATTAGACGGCCTTGTTAGTCGGCCTCACCTCGGCTTGCAGAATCAGCAAAATCCAGGCGCTGTCTCCTCTGAGCCATACGCTACGTTTCACAAGGACAAGGTAGTCCTACGGACACACCCAGCATTCCTACCTAAGGTGCCTTCCGCATTCCATCTGAACGAGGAAATAGTGCTGCCTACATTTTTTTGCTAAGCCCAAAGACCAAGCACAGAGTTCTGCACTGCCTTTATGTCAGGCGTGCCTTGAAATTCTACTTGGATAGGACCAAGGGCTTCTGCAGGCCGGACACTCTTTTTGTCACCTTCAGTAGATCAAGACCGGGGTATCAGGCCTCCATAGCCTGTTGGATGGTCTCGGCCATCAAAGAAGCTTACGAGGGACAGCATAAGCCACTGCCGGCCAACATGCATGCCCACGCGGTCAGAGCCAGGGTAACGACCATCGCTTTCCAGCGGCATGTCCCCTGTCCAGTCCTAAGCAGGGCAGCCACATGGGCCACCCCTTCGGCTTTTTGCAAGCACTACTGTTTGGATGCCGGCTCTAGATCAGCCGCGGCCTTCGGACAGGTGGTTCTTAGGAACCTGTTTGCTTAAGGAGGTTCTCCTCTCCACCCCGGGGCTACACTCAGTTGTAATCGCCCATGCAGTATGGAGGAAAGGGGACGGGACGTAATAGTAATTTATAAGTTACTCACTTTAGTGACCAACATACATTTAGTCCTAAGTCCCCTTATTTCCATATGTCCCACATTTCCCCCCCCCCCCAACCTCCCTAATAATACTGGTGTCATTAGGCAATGTTAATCTATTGTCGACGTGACTATGGGGACTGAGTTGTGGCCCCGGAGGGCAGAGTCAGGGCAGAGCATGCTCTAAATTTAAAGGGGAAGAAGGTTTTTTCTCGTGAAAGTTTGTCTCCCGTCCCTTGGAAGGGACGCCCGTGCAGTATGGTGGAAAGGGGACTAAAGACTAAGAGTACGTTAGTCACTACGGTGAGTAACTTATAATTTACTTGTCACTGTGAATCTCTGTGTAACTCCTCTACTGCTCACATTGACCCCTCTTGAGATGAGCCTGGCTGCTCAGCCACGCGATCAACCTGTGTAGTACAGACTTATACCAAAAGTTGGGTTTCTATTGCCAGGAGGTCAGGGTTGTTGTAGTGCACCCAAAGGGTACTACATACAATATTTTTTAACACAAGAGCTGCAGCGTGAGAGCTCAAGATTTGGGGTGATTACCACTTTGTTCCATAGTGGGAATGTAGAAGGGGGGGTAGAAGGTTGTCGTGTGGGGCCTTGACCGCTGACCGCAGTGCTTAGATGTATGAAGAAATCTAATGCCGAGTAATCGGTCCATGACGGCGGGGGCGTGGGGGCTGGGTAAGATATGTTTGTGGTGCTGAATATTGCATTGAGGTTGTGACCTCGTGTGGGTGGGAGTGGAGGTGTGGTGTTTGAGGTTGAGTGGTTCTAGAGTGTCTGTGAGTGACCTGGTCATAGAGTATGATGGGGAGTGCAGCCATATGTTGAAATCCCCTAGGATGGTGAGAGTTGGGTGTAGGATGAGTTTGGCGGCCAGTGCTTCACCAAATGTGTCTGCGAAGTTTTTGTTATAGCCGGGGGGGTCTGAACAAAGAACATGGGAAAATCTCATGGCATGGCCATTTTAGGGCACTAGCCACTTTTAGTAGCCATACACAGTAAAGACGAATGTGCACAACAAAAACAATGCAAAAACAGTACAATTGTAATTGTTGCCACCAGCTTGTCTTTAGGCACATATAAAAGTAACCAGAAATCCCATGTGTAAAATGCTAGAGTGATGTAAAAGTATCCCCACTGCAATGTAAGGTGCTATGTGCAATTTATAAATACAAGAATTCAAAAGGAAAACCAAGTTTGCCAGTACTGATAGTCTGAAGGACTGACTGGTTTCCCCATAACGAGCAAAAGGCAAGGGAATGGAAGTGAAGCTGAAGGCTTTACTTCACTTCAAAAAGTCAGGACCGGTGCAAGTACAGCACAAAACGAATAGGGTTCCATAGAAAATTATGGATGGAAAACATTGCTAAAAGATCTTTCCTAACACAGTGGAAAGAGAGATGAACCATAGACTGACTAGAGTAGAGAATGATTGAAGAGACATCCAGGGTATTTGGTGGAACTGTGCATCTGGGCGAGGAGCCCCCTTTTGATAGATGCACCAGACTAGGGGATCAGAAACCAGCTACCGTTACTTACTATGTGCAAAAACCAATACTTTGGTTGAATTTGTCTTCCTTTGGTAGTGTTGGAGACAGAACACTGGTTAGTATAGGATTCTGGGCAGATGAATCTTTTTTTTTTAAGACATCCAGACAAACCCCCTTTTATGTTTGTTTTTATAAGTAGGGCATAGACTCTTAAGCTTAGGGATATCTTAGGTCTTGTGATTTCTAATAAAGAAACATTCAACAAATATGCTACCATGTCCGTCTCCTGATTCTGATCTACCACAATTGGTCCCACTGGATCTCTGGTTTCTGTAGTGGTTATTTAAGGAAAGCCATGCAAAGCTTTTAGGGTATTACCTTATGTTAGAAAATGTTTTTCTTTATGCTGCTTTCTTTCAATAGACTTCAATGGGACACCATACTTTTTGCCTTTGTGTTGAACTTTGCCTGACTTTTGGAGGTAAGGGATGCTTTTTTGCTCTACTTACCTTGCTAAACTCCTGTGTTTTGGGGCCACTGATCAGCCTCTTCTCCATAGTGAAGTTTTCAGTTTAGTTTTCCCTTCACACATTACCTTATGTGAAGTGCGGTATACACTTTGTCTCTAACTTTAGTTTGGGAACTGTATGGTTACTTTCATGATGTGTCCAGGATGGTCAGGTGGAAGTGGATGCATTTGTAGTGTTTTTCTTTTTTTATAGTATCATTCACTTTTGCATTTTAGTTCTTAATGCCATTTAGCATACCATATGCTCTGAAATGGCTGTGCCACAAGATTTTTGCCTGTGTTTTGGCCATCTCGTAGCTTGACCTTCTTCCTGCCATGGAATGTCCTGATTTTCCACATATGGTAAGCCTGTTCCCGGGAAAAGTTCCAGTTTTCACAGGCAAAGTGGCGGCCCATGTGTGTAGCAGGATGTGGGTCTGGGTCAGGATTGGACAGCCCCTGCCAGTTTTAGTGGTACAGATCTTTGCCATTGGCGGACTGGAGGCAACTGCAACACAGATCCTCGTTAAAGGAGGGACTCCTTGTTAGGACAGTTTTTCTAAAGTCCACCCGAATGGACTTGGGCAATACAGAAACCCCAACTCTTAGTACAGGCCTGTTCCACTCAGTAAAGAGCTATATTCATATTTTTCTACTTTTTGGAAGACACCCATATGCCAAAATTCAGGTTTGTAGCATGTTGGGAAGTATGCTGAACGTTTTGATCTGACTATATTTATAGATGGATATATAGATATAGATGGATATACACCACACACCTCCCTCCCCCCTATTAGAAGTCATAAACCCAGCCAGCCTCCCAGTTGGAACTGGTTCCAGGCAGGCATGCCAGAAGACCATATTGGACTCTCCTGCTTCCTGTCCTCAGACACTCTGGAGCCTTGGTGGGCTTCACAAAGGATTCCAGCCAGACCCACCCCCCACTAAGCACGGCGGAAGGATCAAGAAATGGTGAAAAAAAACAGCCACCATTTTGGGTCTGTGGTAACCCTTCTGTGCATTACCGCAGCTGTGAGTACAGCCTGCAAGTAGAAATGACACAAAAGTCAGTAAAACATGTCCACTGACACCAGCCATTCAGGTATGCTTATCCCTGTAACAGAAATGTTACAGGAGCAGTGAAACATGGGATACAGTGTAACCCCTTCAGCCCTCCACATAAGGTGGTGCGTGCTGATCTCACAAAAGGAAAGGTACTAAGGATATCCCCTTGACCAGTGGAACCAACCAGTCCCAACCTCTGCTCAAAGATCCATCTCTTGTAAGTACTTGTACAGTCCCACACCATCCTATAGGCTAGCCAAAAGTCCTACTTGGCTACTTCACTGAAACTGTTGTCATCCATAGTTTACTCCTAGGACTCTGCAGATTCTCAGCTTACAGAACAAGAAGTATTTCCCTAAAGCTGCAGCTTTCCACCGTGAAGAGGGGCCTTGAAGATCCAGTTTCTTTGTATCTGCCACAAGGGTCGCCATCTGCCCTTTCTTCAAGCGGCCATCGCTGTTCGCCACCTGCATCTCATCCTGCAAATTGCTTTTCGTATTGTCACTGTTGGTTTCAGTAGAACAATAGGGGCAATATGAAATACCTAGTGTCATAACCACCAATAGGTCACTATCTATATAAGAGCTAGTTGGCAAAGTAGCCTGAGTACTATTGTGTGAGCTATCTCTGCGGTTGTATTTTCATCACATTTGGGTTGGGATGTGTATACTCTGTTCTCTGTAGTCTGTCGTCCCTGAAAATCTTTCTGAATTTTCTAACTTGAATTTTGGAATTTGAACTGTTGCTATTTCAGAATATCAGCTAAAATATCATAGTTCTACTTTATAGTTGCCTGCGGTACACTAATCTATGAGATTTCGTTTAAATGTTCATTCGAGAATCCTGAGAGATCTAATCCTTGTCATGTCAATTTTAAGGTTTTTCTGGGAATAACCAGACCAGAACAGATATCATAGGATCATACTAATATAATCATTCCTAATAACATATGATGCATCAATAATTCATATTTATAGATGGAAACATTGAACAGGCCTAAGGAAAAACATTATGGGGATTCGTTTCACAGTTTTCATGCGTGCTCCTGTTCTTAGTGCACCCTTCACATTGGTACTAGGTAGAGGTATGCATTACAGGGCCAACTCTGCAGATTAATACTTGTTTTGAAAAAGCTAGTCCATAAAACCAACCCAGGTATGTGCAGAGACGGTTTTGCCTTCATTTTCTCACATGTGAAGTGTAAGTGCTGTGAAAAACCAGAGGGTGTTTCACAACCTACCTAATCCCTGGGCATCCCAAACTCAGGTGGCCAGGGAAGGGCCATCACCTTTGGATCCCGACCCAGGGTGGGGGGGGGGGAGTAGAGCGGACAAGTGAGGAAAGATCACCTGGTTGGGGGGTCCGTCGGTAATGGAGAAGACATCTGATGTTGAGACATGGTATCCCCCTTTTCCTAACCACTGTCAAGCCCCTATCTCTACCTATTTTGTGGGTTTGTGGGACACTACAACTCCCATGATCCTTACCCTCTCTATGCTGACAAAGCTACCGAGCCGGAGAGGAGATTTGGGGCTATGAAGATTACCCCTAGCACTTCGCAATGGCCCCGTCCCATTAATGAGGCCATGCAGGGTCATGCACTCGGTTTAAATCGCACACACCTGCCATACATTAGGTATCCGTGTGAGGATAAAAGGTGGAGCACACATGCCCACTTCAAGCGAGGCTAGGTACGAGAAAACCAGGCTGCGGAGAACAGAAGGCCAAGGGGCTGTTGGAATGCTAAGAGGAGCGAAAGAAAGCCAGGCAAACAAAACCTATTTCCAAGAGGCCACAAGGGTTCGCAAAGTGAGGCAGAGAATGTGGAGAGAGCCTTCCTTTGAAGTATTCCAAGGTTGCCTGTTCCCCTCCCGGGTGTCCGACAGAGTTGGGGTTGTTGTTAAAGACCTTGATAGTTGCATTCAAAGCAAAGAAGCAAGAACCGAGATAAACACAAACGGTGAGTTACTGAATTAAACAAAGGTCCGGTTTGTGTTGCAAGCGAGTGAAACTGTATCAAGTAAAGGATATGCGAATAATGATAATCGCACAAAGCAACAGGAGTTCTCCTGCATAGGGTCTGGCATGGATTCACATGCTCATGAATATTCCCCGTCATCAGGCTGGGAATCCTCGGTAAAGAAAAAATCAGTTTCACTTCTGAACTGTCTATCTCCTAACAATCAATCACTGGTCTCTGAGTCATACTGTCCCCAGCCAATCACTGCCATCTACCTAAGCCCCTCCTCTAGCAGCCATCTTCAGATTTTTACCGCACGTTTGAGTCGTGGGAGTTTTCGTGATTAGCTCGCTGGCTTTTTACGGAGTTTTGCGGTTTTTGTTCGAGAGTTTTACTCTATTTTTTCGGTCAACCGAGCCTCAAGCTCCATCGACCCATCATCCGATTAACAGAGACCTGTTTCTGGATTTTCCAACACTCCTCAAGGGCTAAATTCCGTCGAGTTGAGATTCCAGAAGATTCTTCGAGGCCTACTCCGCGTGGACATGCCAGAGGAGAAGGAAGACTCGACGCCTCTCTTTGTCCAGGATGTGGCCTACAGAACATCTACTTGGACGATGGACATTCCCTGTGCCTCTGTTGCCTGCATTCGGACAAAACGCACAGGGAGGAAGACTGTGCGTTTTGCAAGTAGTTGGTGCCCCGCACCACGAAGGATTGGTGCAGGCGCCGCACTGAGTGGCTACAGGCCAAGGCCTCTGCTACGGGTGAGTCCCGGCAGTTGGCCTCCCCAGCCACAAGAAGAAAACTGAGCGGTCTTCTAAGACCTTTGAGGGCACTCCGACGACGGGGCCCAACATAAGGCTAAGCACTGCGAGTCCACGGGCACCAGTCGCGCTGTTGCGATGTGCTCCCCGGCGGCCAGAGCGAGTTCAGTGTCTCCCGCACCTTCAACCACGAGCGAACGCTCCAGTTTGGCGAAGAAGAGGAAGTCTGACCACCCGGGCAAGCTTCTAGAGGAGCCCCGGATGGGCCAGCAGAGAAGGCCAAGGGGGAGCGGGGTGCCAATTTCCCCTCCTCCCTCCCCCCAAGGTGAAGGCCTCAAGCTCAACCAAAGTCGTACAGGCCCAGATTCACACGGCAAAGCCTTCCATTGAAGGAGTGGTGGCGTCCATAGCAAAGGCCGTGGACGCGGGTTCGCAGGGTGCGGCCCCCAAGGCAAGAGTTTCCCTGCCTGCCAGGAGGGAATTGTCCTTTCAGCCCATAGAGAAGACACCGGAGAAGGTGATGCCCATCATCTCCCCGAAACCGTCTCCCCTGGTCGAAAAGAGGGGCCTGGGGTGGCACGGTAGTCCTGCAGGGTACAGACATCTCCTCTGAGGAGGAGCTTTCTACTCTCCAGACCATTTTTGAAAAGCAATTCGCCAAGGCCTACGGGAAGGACCCCGACGACGTCCTTTTGACAAGACCGTGCTGTCAATCCCTCTGTTGGACGACATCTGGGACGAGGGTCTGTCCCTTATGAGGAACCCGTCCTCGGCCTCGGCGGAGAGGGACCGGTACGAAAAGAAGTACAGGTCTTTGAGGTCCAAGTGTTTGAGGTCCAAGCCTTCTCCGGATTCGGTGATTGCGGCGGCGAGGAAGAAGTCTTCTGCATCAATGACCTCCTCCCCTCGGACAGCGAGGGGCAGAAGCTAGACGCCATGGGACGACTGCTCATGTCGTCGGCAACGACCATCAAGGCGGCCCTCACCATTGTGGTGTGCTGCGACAGGGAGCTCTGGTTTAAGATCTCTCCCCTCCTGAACTTCCTTCCCGATGACAAGAGTGGAAGTGTTGGAGATCCTGCAGGAGGGCGAGGTGGCATCGGACATTCCATTAGTGCCCACGGACATTGCCGACACCGTATTCTGCCAAATGGGCAACAGCGTTGGCCTTCGTCGGCGAGGTTGGTTAAAGGCCACCAACTTTCGCCAGGAGGTGCAGTCGAGGGTGTTGGACATGCCCTTCAACAGGGATAATTTGTTCGGAAAGACCGTGGACGAGTCCCTTCAAGCCATCAAGGCGGATACCGAGACGGCTTGTGCCTTGGGCGCGCTTTAGCGACAGCTGTCCTTTTGGACTTCCGGCGGTAAATCCCAAGGTTCCTTCAAGGGCTTCGGCAGAAGCTCCTCGTCCTATCGTCAACCGTCCAGCTCTTCGGCCCAGGAGGCCTACACGGGATGCAACAAGTTTGAAGGCAGTCACCGTCGTCGCCAAGGTCCCCAAGGCGGCACCTCCACGGCGAAGCAAGATTGAACCGGCTGTGACATTGGGCCCCCACCCGCGCACCCCGGTGGGAGGCCGGCTGGCAAACTTTGTCAGCGTGTGGAAATCCATCTCAGCCGACAGTTGGGTGCTGGACGCTCTGGCCCACGGGCACACACTAGAATTCCAACAAAGCGTCTTCGCATACCACCCGTGGCGAGGCAGGGAAACAATGTCCCTCAGCTTCTGCTGGAGGTGTGGGCCATGCAGAAGAAGGGCCTCGTTCCGAAGAGGTTCTGGTGCTCCGAAGTTTACTCTCTGTACTTCCTCGTCAAGAAGACGGTGGTTGGAGGCCCATTCTAGACTCTGCCGTCTGAACAAGTACATCAAATCCCAGAAATTTCAGATGGTCACCCTTCAGCACATGCTAAGACCGCTGGAAGAAGGGGATTTTCCATCGTCGCTGGACGTGGAGGATGCCTATTTTCACATCCCCATTCACAAGGGACACTGTATGTTTCTGAGTTTCGTGGTTCAAGGGCAGCATTACCAGTTCAAGGCCCTTCCCTTTGGATTGAAGTCGGCGCCAAGGGTTTTCACCAAGTGGCAGGCTCCGGTGGAGGCGCGGCTGTGTCTACGAGGGATCCATGTATGCCCCTACCTGGACGACTGGCTCATCCGAGCGAAATCGGGAGAGATCGCCATCAAACGCACGGCGAAGACCGTCCAGCTGCTCACGGAGCTGGGGTTCTCAGTGAACTATGCGAAGTCCTGCCTGGTGCCATTGCAAGACGCGCCGTTTCTGGTGTCGTGCCAAGCGTCTCCGTTGGAGGAGAGGATAGCGCCCATCCTGGGCAAGGTGCAATGACTGTTGACCCTGAAGCTCGCAATGGTGAGGCCCATCAAGTCCCCCCTCGGCAGGATGTTGTCATGCATATACCTCATTCAGCTGTGCAGGCTACGGATGCGCCCGCTGCAAGAGTTCCGCGATGCCCGTTGGATTCAGGTATCGGGAAGCTTCGAGGACCAGGCCACTCTCAACGAGAATTTCCATCGAGCGATAAGGTGGTGGGGAGTCCACACGCATCTGTCGGCGGGCGGAGACTTCCAAACCCCACCTCATCAGGAGATGGTCACGACGGACGCCTCCCTGGAGGGATGGGGCATCCACACCTGAAGTCTCCACGCAAGAGGCATGTGGCTGCCGTAGGAGAAGTTGTTTATCAATGTACTGGCGCTACGAGTAGTGTTTTGGGCCCTCAAGCCTTTCCTTCCGTCCCTCAAGGGCAATTTAATACGGGTCTTCACGGACAACACCACCACAATGTTCTACATCCGGAAGCAGGGACGCACCAGATGCCCAGAGCTCTCCAGAGAGGTGCAGGACCTATGGCACTGGGCCGTTGCCCAGGGGGATGTTTGTCGTCCCATTTCATCTGGTAGGAGTGAAGGACACCATCGTCGACTCCCTCAGCAGGGAGCAGCGCTCTTGCCCCGAGTGGGAGCTTCGGCAGGACCAATTGGATCTTCATTTCGACGATGGGGCAATCCCCACAACGATCTGTTTGCGATGGTGACGAACACCAAGTGCCAGAGTTTCGCCAGAAGGTTTCCCCAGCCGGGCAGCATATGCGTTCCCTCGGTTGCCATTGCTTCTGCGACTAGCCATCAACGCAGATGGTCCCAGTGCAAAATGATCCTCGTCGCACCGGCGTGGCCGAGACCGATATGGTACCCGGACCTTCTGGAATTGACCGCGTCCCCTCCAGTCAAGCTTCCGGTGGCCGCAGATCTTCTCGCCAGAGAAGGTGCATTCCTGCACCACGGCCCAGGGTCGCTGAACTTGCAGGCCTGGCACCTGCAGCGCAAGAGTTTGGAGGATACGATATCCCGGCGGACTGCAAGGAGGTACTTGCTAAGGCCAGGGCTTTATCTACACTGAAATGCTACGGTCCTCTCCAAGGCTTCCATTTTCAGGTGGCTCTCCGGCTGCCTCACACATTGTCACCGGTTGGCAAACCGACCGTTGCCTGGCTGTCCAAGAGCCCATTCGACCAGAGCGATCGCTGCAACTACAGCGTTCCTGTCTGGTGTGCCCCTGCTGGACATCTGCAGGGCTGCTACATGGCGGTCGGCGCACACCTTCACAAGGTTGTACTGCGTCAACAGAGATTCCAGGGAGGAGTCCAGAGTCGTCCAAGCAGTGATGCGCAACCTGTTCGCTTGAAGGTGACCGTGGTGAAGAGGTAAGAGATGCTTAATGTTGAGATGCTTAATGTTGAGCCTTGCCACCTCCAGTTGTTGTGCATGTGTGTACTGCTATGTATTCTTCATGAGCATGTGAATCCATGCCAGACCCCATGCTGGAGAACAACAGTTACAGGTAAGTAACTTGTTCCTTAATACAAAGTAACAGAGTGGTCCTGCGAAGGTGAATCACATTATCAAGTCTCTGTGGAATGTGTTTGAACAGTTGCGCGAGGCTAAAGAAAGAAAGCTATGAAATATTTTGAAAGCAGGTTGTTAACAAGGAAATGGAAGGCTTAAGCCTTATGAGTGTGTGAAAGGAACTATAAATGCCAGGAAGCTTTAGTATGTTGAGAAGTTACAAGTGAACTGTGAATCGTATTGAATGGGACGTCGAAATGGTCGTGCATAGGAATATATAGAACGATCTGTGCAGTCTCGAAAGTTTTAAACATTAATGAGATCACAAAAAGAAACATGGGGAAGGGAACCCTACCAAGTGAATATTGACAACCAGTCATAAAGTGAAAATAGAAGAAGGCTTGAGGCCGACTGAGGGAAGCCTAAGTGAATTGTTAAGAAGAAAGTGGAAAGTGAATGATCTCCCAAACGAGGGACAAGTGAGTAAATTAAAAAGAACTGTAAGGAGCCAAGATAGGCTTGATCCCCAAGGAGGGAAGGTGGAGAGACTTGGACCAAAGTGAAAGTGTCATGAAAGACCCAGACTTTGGTAAGGGAAACCTGAGTGGTCTATTTGAGAAAATGTTGAACTGTATTTTATTCGAGTCAAGGAGGCCTAAAGAATCTGTTTTGAACCGAGAAACGATTGATGCCCGAAAATTAACTGTTGAATCGTACCAGCAAGCCAAAGTGTGCGTGTTAAGGAGAATTCTCATTTCGAAGGGATTGTGTCCTCCGACGTATTCCTTATCTTTGATAATTCGTCTCCAGCTTGCTGCCCTCGGAAATTTTTTCTTTGTAGAGGGCGCTGGGCGTCGACGTCCGCCGAGTCGATGTTCCTCGACAGCCACCGTATCGGCACCGACGTCACCATGCCCATAAATAGCCACGCGCGGCGTCCGTTGCTCAGTTCCGTTTTTCTGCGCTTCGTGGGGCCTCGGAATATCGTTGCTCAGTTCAGTCAGATAAACCTTCTAGATTTACTCGAAAATGTCAACTCGTTATCGATGGCTTCATCGGAACCGACCACGCTGCGATCAGGCTTAAAAAATGTTGATAACGGATCCACACAGTATCTGCTTGTGGTGCTTGGGAGCCGAGCACCATTGTTCGGAGTGTGAGGACTGCATGTCCATGCCGGCGAAAGCCTTGAAGGAGCGCAAGGGGAAGCTCGAGAGAGGTAAGTCAGTCAAAACCTCCTCGAAAGTTTCTTCGGCTGAGTCGAGGCATTCGTCTCCTCACCGTCGAAAGCATTCCCATTCTAGATCTCGAAGTAGCTCCCACCATTCATCGAGATCGAGACACTGAAAGAGGAGACGTCGAAGATCCCCTTCCTCGTCATCTTCTATTTCCCCAGAAAGGGTCTCCTGCCCCACAAAACACAGCTCTCAGGCTGAGTGGGAGGAATTCAAGAAGAAAATGCTAAGCAGCTTCGAGAAAGCGGCCTCGACCCCCTCGAAGACAGCTGAGGGTGATACCCTGGGTGAAAAACCCAAAAAAATCGAAACGGCCCGAGTTGCTGCACCCGGCGAAAGATTCCACCCGAGAGCGCCACAGGCCATCGGGTAAGAAGGCACCGTCTTCGCCGTCGTCTAAGATCCCTTCGACACATGGATCGGCGCCATGTGTCGAAGGGTTCTTCGACGCATCGGTCGGTCGATCGACTCGACGCCATCGTCGATGCTGACATTGACGCCGATGAAAGAGAAAACCACGGCTACTTCACAGCCAACGGTGATACCAAGAGCCTCCGGCACGACGCTGAGACCGTCGTCGACATCCTCGAGTAGGATCCGATCCTCTCGAGTTCTTCGAGGCCTCTTTCAGTTTTCTCGGCACTTTCGAAACCTGTCACATAGGCGTCGACGACATCAACGTTTTCTCGCCCAATAATGACGAGTTTGGCTCCTTCTGCCTTAGAAATGGGTTTTACACCATTTCCGAGGTCAGAGTACCCCGGATTAACTTCAATGTGTGAAGAAGGGGAGGATTCTGACCAGGAAACCTTCGGGTTGCAGAGGACCACACTACCTGTTTCAGAGGATTTCACCTCTGAGGAAAGAAGGTTGAAAGACCTACAGGAGTCATTACATGAATGAGGCAAGTGGGCTGGACACTTCCCCAGAAGTGGAATTTGTTAAACCAGACCCAGGGGAACATGCCGAAAAACCCTATAGAACCCTGATGGCAAGGATTATTGAATTTATGGGTTGGTCTGCGCCTTCACCTGTTTATCAACAGGATGACCAGACAGACATATTAGACAAAGGTCCACAGGAGGATCCTGTGGTCCCCTTCCATGCAGCCTTACAAAGAAAGATTTCATCTAATTGGGAAACTTCTGAAGTTATCCCTGCAGTCAATAAAAGATTGTCAGCCAAGTATAGGGTAGCTGCGGCTGACCCAGAATACTTATCAAAACACCCGACTCCAGAGAGCCTGGTGGTTCAAGCGGCAACTTCATCAAGCAGCAGGTCCACTTACCCTACTGTCCCACAGGATATTGATGACAAAAGGTACGATTCTATGGCAAAAAGTATTTTCTGCTTGTAGTATGGCGTTGAAGTCCATCAACGCCACCTGTAAGCTCGCCAGGTTCAGTCACACACTGTGGGAGTGTACTTCATCAGCGGCTGACTGCATACCCGAAGGAGAGGAAAGGGAAGCCTTCCTTAACATTATTAAAGATAGCAAAGATGCTATGTACGAGTCACTTTAAACTGGCATAGATTCCGCTGACAGTATCAGCAGGGCCATGGCGGCAAGTACAACAATCCGCAGGCATGCGTGGTTGCGAAAGTCTGGCTTTGCTCCAGATGTACAGGCCAGACTTTTGAATATGCCCTTTGACGGCTCTTCTTTATTCGGTAAAAAGGCTGATGACAGTCTCAAAGTTGCAGACATCTAAAGCAGCGGCAAAATCGTTAGGAGCTGCAATCTGCCAAACTCCTTTTCACCCCTCAGGAACCTCTGGAAGAGGAAAGTCCTTTCGCTATTATTCCGCATTCGGGAAAGGCAGAGGACAGCCGGCTCATAGAGGCCAAAGGAGATCCACCCGAGGTGGACGGGTCAAAAGTACTAAAGCCGCAGCAGGTGCCTCTTTACCCTCGGCATCTGCATCAGCCGTCCCCAAACCACTCTGAGGTCTTTCCACACAAAACACCTGTAGGGGGCAGGTTAACTCCCCATCTGACGGAATGGCAGGCTATAAAGTCAGATGCTTGGGCATTGGAGACAGTTGCCCAGGGTTACTGCCTACCCTTTCTACACATCCCTCAGTCATCCACCGGGGCACAGCTCTCTAAAAGTTCCAGATCCACTCCTCTTGCAGGAAATTATAGACCTGCTGGAAAAAGGTGCCATAGAACCGGTACCTGTAGCGGGCAGGAACAAGGGCTGGTACTCCCCCTACTTAATCATACCAAAGAAGGACCGATGACTGAGACCCATCCTGGACTTACGAGAATTGAACAAGTTCCTCAGGAAGGACAAGTTCAAGATGGTAACTCTCTCTCCGATCCTTCAGGCCCTCCAGCTCCAGGACTGGCTGGTATCTCTGGACCTTCAGGATGCTTATTTCCATGTGCCAATCCATCTCAAACACAGGAAATACCTGAGGTTCGCAATTGGCGACTCTCCAATTTCAAGTTCTGCCATTTGGGCTGACCTCCGCCCCGAGGGTCTTCAAGCTAATGTCGGTAGTGGCTGCGAGTTTAAGGAAGGAAGGGATCCACGTCTACCCCTACCTGGACGATTGGCTGATCAGGGCTGTATCTTTGGACAAGCTCAGATCCAGCTAGATTATGTCTGCCACTTCCTTCACAAACTGGTCTTCTCCCTCAATTTAAAGAAGTCACAGATGATAACATCACAGAGACTCCAGTTCATTGGAGCGGTCCTGGACACTTCCCTGGGAAAAGCCTCGCCACCAGAGGTGAGGGCTCAAGATATTCTGCAGATGGTCAACAAGTTCCAAAATGCCCAACGTCTCCCAGCCTTCGACTTTTTGAGGTTGCTAGGCCTCATGGCATCCTGCATCTTCCTTGTGCCAGAGGCTCGCCTGAGAATGAGATTTCTTCAGTGGGCACTGAACTCAGTGGTCACAATTCTCAGGGAGAATGACAGATCTCTGGATTCCGGACAAGGTAGCCCACAACCTTCAATGGTGGGCCTATCCAGAGAACATCTTGAAAGGGGAACTGTTTTGGCAACCATGGCCGGAGATAACAGTAGTTACAGACGCCTCACTCAGGGGTGGGGAGCCCATGCCAACGACTTGACCATCAGCGGTCGTTAGTCTCCATCGGAGTCCAGACTACATACCAACCTATTAGAGCTGAGAGCGATCAGACTAGCGCTGAAAGCATTCCTGCCATCAGTACAGGGGAGAAATGTCCTGATAATGATGGACAACACGGTGGCCATGCACTACCTCAACAAAAGAGGAGGCGTAGGATCACTGCCACTGTGCAGAGGCGCAATGCAGCTCTGGTTTTGGGCAATTCAGGAAGGAATCTTTCTATCGGCAGTCCATCTAGCCAGAGAGAAGAACTTGACAGTGGACGCTCTGAGCAGGCAGAGCAGTCTCCCACGAGTGGGAGCTAGCTCAGGGAGTCCTTCAAGAGATCTTCGCCCTTTGGGGAACCCCTCAGGTGGATCTGTTCGCCACAAGCACCAACAGGAAGTGCATCTGTTCTGGTCAAGGGAATTTCCCCCGAGAGTAGCTCTAGGAGACGCGTTCGCAGGGGAGTTGCTAGGTCTGGAAAAGACCCGGGGCTAAGCTGATGTCGGAACTGTCGGAACTGTTGGGACTGGGGGCTAGCTAGTCTTTTGGCTGTAGCTCCTGAGATTCTATCCGAGGCTACAACCAAAAGATCAGGGGCTATAGCCCCCTTAGCCCCCCCTAGCAACGCCCCTGCGCGTTCGTAATGGACTGGGAGTTCCCACTCCTTTACGCGTTTCCACTCCTTTACGCGTTTCCACCAGACCCTGTTATTCCTCAAATGATCAGGAGGTTGAGAAGATTCCGGAAAACCATGATCCTAATTGCCCCGGACTGGGCCAGGAGAACGTGGTACCCGGACCTTCTAGATATGTCCATCTGTCCTCCAATCCGTCTTCCACTCTAAGAGAATCTTCTCTCGCAGAAGGGAGGTCAGGTTCTCCATCCAGACATCAGAACCTTCACGCTTGGAGGTACAAGGATTGGGACCTCCCTGATGACGTCATGGAGGTGTTGCTTTCGGCCAGAAGGCCAGCAACAAAGTCTTTATACCGCTGCCCTTGGAACAAATTTTGCAGCTGGTGTAGAGAAGGGAATATCGACCCTTTTTCATGTGGTACACCAACGGTGTTATCGTTTCTACTCTACTTGGCAAACTCAGGCCTTCAAGTTGGCACTGTCAAAGGCTATCTCGCAGCGCTTTCAATCTTCAAGCGCACTGCGGAGGAACCATCGTATTTCAAACTACCTCTAGTAATACAATTTCTTAAGGGATTAACTAATGTTTATCCTCCAAGACCATTCCAAGTTCCCTTATGGGACTTAAATTTAGTCTTAAATTTCCTAATGGGTACTCCATTCGAACCACTCCTCGTTCGCTGAGATTTCTCACGCTTAAAACTGTCCTATTGGTAGCACTAACATCTGCTAGGAGGGTGAGCGAGCTACAAGGTCTCTTGTAACCCCCCTATACAATTTTCCATAAGGACAAAGTTGTCCTACAGGTGAAGCCTAATTTCCTCCCAAAGGTGGTTTCTGAATTTCATATTACTCAGAAAATTACATTACCTTCGTTCTACCCTCCTCCCCATCCGGGGAAAGAGGAAGAAAGGCTATGTAGCCTGGACCCAAGGCGAGCTCTGAGATTTTACATCAGCAGACTGGCTAGGATTAGGCAGGCAGACCAACTGTTTGTAGGATACTCAGGTCACAAGTTGGGACTACCCATAACAAAACAGACCATTTCCATGTGGATTATTTTGGCCATTTTGGAATGTTACAAACTGGCAGGGAAAGAGCCACCCCAAAACGTTAGGGCTCATTCAACCAGGGGTATCGCAGCCTCTTCGGCCCTCCAACGAGGGGTACCGGTCCAAGACATATGTGCGGCTGCCACATGGTCGTCCGCACATACGTTCACAAAATTTTACAACCTGGTTTCCTCCGCTAGTCAAGAGACCAGATTTGCAAAAGCCGTATTACATGCGGTTCATTCCTAAAAGGGATACATGACATTACTCCCACCTCCAATTACATGCCACTGCTATGGGAGTCTATCAAAGATCAGGAATACGTCGGAGGACACAATCCCTTCGAAGAACAAGTTACTTCTTACCTTGTAACGTTCTTTTGATGGGATGTTCCTCCGACGTATTCCTCATCGCCGCTCCCATCCATCGCCGCAGTAATACTTCCCTTGTGGTTGCAGCTTACGCTCCTTCAAGGTCAATAACTAATTCAGGCATGACTTATCTTATGCTACAAAACGGAACTGAGCAATGGACGCCGCATGTGGCTATTTATGGGCATGGTGACGTCGGCGCTGATACGGTGGCTGTCGAGGGACATCGACTCGGCGGACGTCGACTCGCAGCGCCCTCTACAGAGAAAAGATTTCAAAGGCCAGCAAGCTGGAGACGAATTATCAAAGATAAGGAATACGTCTGAGGAATATCCCATCGAAAGAACGTTACAAGGTAAGAAGTAACTTGTTCTTCTGTGCTAAATCCCTTCTACCTTTGAGACCCCCGAGCTCTTTTGCTGGACTCTTAATTTTTATCTGGGAGTGAGTGACCTTTTTCTCACTCTCATGTATTTTCCTCTGATTTGCACTCTGTGTTTCTTTTGGTTTTGGAGTGTGACAAACTCCATAGACGGCACCCTCAGTGCAGTGTCAATGAGAAGTCATTTGGATTTCTCTTTAGGGTTAATTACCTTCTCTTGGATAAACTACTGTTTCCAAGAGTAGTAAAGTGAAATTGACTTTACTTACCTTTTTCTCTTTGTAGACCCAGCACACATCTTATGTAGAGTGCAGGGGGGTAGGGGGGGTTACTTCGTATCCCCTTTGTCTACTTTCTCATGTAACATTTTTATGTTACCCTCACTACAATTAATGGCTGTGGAAGTGGTTTCATTTTTCTACCATTGTGCGTTTTTACTGCAGGCTGAATCCTCAGCTGCAGTATTTTGTCAAAATGGCCCTGGTCTTCTTTTTTCACCATTTCTTGCTTGTGAGGTCCTTCTTGGGTTTTACTCTGTGTGCCAAACCAGGTTTGGTCCCTCTGTCCGTTTTGTCGTTGGTGGGATTCAAGGGTGAAATCTGCCTCTGGCTCCAGCGTGTCTGGCAGTGCAGGAAGCGAGGGAGGTTCCCGAAACTGCCTGTGCTTAGTCTCCTAGGTTACAAGAATGCACCCAAAGGTGATTGGCTGGCTGGCTGGCTGTCCGTCCTTGCAGGACAGCCACCCTGCTGTGCGAGTGACAGTTAGGCTGCTAATGAATGGGAGAAACCTGCATAAAAGGCGAAGTCTTTTGCAAGGAAGGCAGAGTGACCACTGGACGAAGGAACTGAAGAGGAAACGAAGAGAAGCTTGCTGCACCTTCGTGTTGGTTTGCCCTGTGAAGCCCTTCTTCTGTGTTGAAGCTCCAATTTTCAAATAGACTAGAGAAGCCTGCAACAGACTACTTCTTCCCTTGGTGGGACCAACTAACCCCAAGATGAACTCGACTAGAACACCTCTCCCTTCTGGCTGTACTTCTTTGCTGCTGCTGAAACCAAGTGCCAAGGAACAGAACACCAGGAATGAGTGCAAAGTCTTTAAGCCGGACCCGAGCTCCAGGAAGATCCTAAGGACTACTTCTTTCGAAGCAGGACAACCCAAGCCTGAGCCACCTCAACTGAGTGCTGGACGCCAGAAGCAAGGGGAGCCCACAAGGTGTCCAAGAACCGCCGAGGTGCTATTGACCGGTAGCTGAAACTGTGAAGTTCCGCTGATGTGGAGTAAGCCGGCCTTCAATCCGTAGTGCAGAAGTCCCTAGACATCCTCCCTCTTGTCCCCACGACTGAGGCCCAGGAACAGTGAGACATGCAGAGCTGCACAGGAAAAACCATCAGCTGCATCTTTTCTTCTTCACCAAGGTACTGTAAACCAAGTCTAAGAGAACTTACCCTTATTGTAGAAGTGCCTGTAACTTCCACAATTCACAAGTCTAATCAGCTTGTGGCCCTACATGTGATTCTTCTTTTCTTCAAAGACTACTAAGAACGTTTCCATTACTTACCAGAAGTGCTTTATCCTAGCCAAGACTGGCTTAGCCTATTGAATTGAATGACTCTTCTAGTGAACGCTAAAAGTATCTGCACTGCTTATTGGGGGATTGTAAAGTACTTACCTGTTCCGAGAACTTGTTAACCTTTTATTTCGAGGGGATTGGGTCCTCCGACGTATTCCATATCTATGACATGTAATCACCACAGCTGTGCTGCTTCGGAAACGTTTTTCTGCGTCCTGCGTCGATGACATCGATGCGCCGTCGTCAAGGACCTCCTCCGACGTCATCCGATGTGATAAGTAGGACACACGACGCCCGTAGCCTCAGTTCCGTTTTTTCCGCCAACTTATTGCTTCGTGAATCTCGGTTAACGCCTCGACTCTTTGGAGTTCTGTTCTTCTCGGTTCTTCGAACCTGTTTGTTTTTGTGAAAATCCTTTGTGTGAAGATGTCTTCTACTTCGTCTTCGACCCCGCGTCCGGGCTTCAAGAAGTGCGGGGAGTGTGGGTCCAAGATGTCGGTGACTGACTCGCACGACGCCTGCCTCTGGTGACTCGGGGAGGCCCACGACACGGATGACTGTATCGACTGCCTGTCGCTCACGTCCAAAGCCTTATGCGAACGTAAGAAGTTGTCGGTAGGTCGGGTGTCCAAGCCCCGGAAGTCGAAGTCTGCGGGGCTTTCGACGGATGATTCGAGAGGTGACTCTCCGCGTCATCGTCGGAAGTCTCGTGGGTCTCCTTCTAGGAGTCCGTCTCGCCACTCCTCAGCCTCTTTGAGGCATTCTCGGAAGCGCCGACACCGGTCATCTTCCAGGTCCTCTTCGGAGGACTCTGCCCGGCACGTCGCTTTCCCCACCAGCCGTGCGACGCCAGAGGAATGGGCTTCCTTCGGGAAGAAAATGCTGGCGATTCTCGAGTCGCAGGGTACTAAGCCGTCCGCGCCCCCGAGTGGGGTTGGTCGTGAGAGGTCGAGAGACACCGCTCGCAAGAGTGGTCGGCACGAGTCACGGGAGAGGTCCCGTTCGGACAAGGAGACTCGTTCTCGACGTACCCATTCCAGGTCCCGGTCCTCGACGTGTTAGAGACCGTGTGCACCTGTGAGGTCTTCAAGGAAGACATCGACGTCTGAGGCGTCGAGGGCGTCGACAGGCTTTCTCGAGGCTCCGGCTTCGAGGAATTTGTTGAAGCCGTCGACGCTCAGGTCGTCGAAGGACACGCTCGGGGCTCTGGCTTCGAGGGCTGTGTCGACGCCGCTGATGCTGGCGGCGCTGCATCTGACGTCGACGCCGATTTCCTCGACGCCGATCCTCTCGGCGCCGATGCCTGTTCTCTCGACGCCGGCGCCGATTCGCTCGAAGCCATCGACGCCTTTCGTGTCGGAGGTACCCCGTGGCACGGGGGAACCCCCTAGGAAGGCTCTGGTTAAGAGCAAGCACTCTCGGGTGCCTTCTTTTCGCCACCTGAAATATATTTCAGAGGCGGTTGAGGATTCTGATGGCCTTGTTCCTAGTCAGGTTCCAGATGAAATTGTCTCGGGCCATAGTCAGTTTGACGATTTGAGGCAGTCACTGCATGATGCCAGTGGACTGGACACCCCTCCGGAGGTGGAGTTTTGTAGGCCTGAGCCTGGCTCTCATGCCGATTCCTCGTACCGGCGCCTTATGGCTAGGGTTTCTGAGTACTTGGGATGGTCTGCTCCCCCAGGGGAGTTTGTGCAGGATGATCTAACAGACATCCTTGATGGTGGTCCCCCAACTGACCTGGTACTGCCGTTCCATATGGCTTTACAGAGAAGGGTGGCGGCGGCTTGGACTGCTCCGGAGAGTCTCCCGGCGGTGGGCAGATCCTTGTCGCGAAAATACCGTCCAGCCAGTAGCGACCCCTGCTACTTGACCAGGCACCCCACTCCGGAGAGTTTGGTGGTGCAGGCGGCCACGGCCCCGGCAAAGCAGGCGTCGTACCCTACCATTCCTCCTGATACGGACGACAAACGTTTTGATGTCTGGGCGAAGAAAGTGTTTTCTTCTGGTGGTATGGCGCTTCAGGCGGCTAACTCCATTTGTGCCTTGTCTCGTTTCACACACACTCTGTGGAACTGTGTTGCGTTAGCAGCTGAACATATTCCCGAAGGGGACGAACGGGATGGTTTCCTTGCTATGGTCCAGGATGGTAAGGATGCCATGTGTGAGTCCGTTCAGTTGGGTTTGGACTTAGCTGAATGCGTCAGTAGGTCCATGGCGGCGAGCACCGTGATACGCAGGTTTGCGTGGTTGCGGAAGTCGGGGTTTGCTCCTGATGTGCAGTCCCGGCTCCTCAACATGCCCTTTGACGGTGAACACCTTTTTGGCAGCAAGGCTGACGAGAGCCTTGAGAGGTTGCAGACCTCAAAAGCTGCAGCGAAGTCGTTGGGCGCTGAGTTCGCCAACCTATGCCTTTTCGTCCTAGGGGACAGCAGTGGAGGGGTGGTTCCTTTCGCTATTACTCGTCCTTCATTAAAGCGAGAGGAGCTGGCAGTCAAAGAGGCCAACGCAGGGGTACCAGAGGTGGACGACAGGGTACCCGTGGTGCCAAGGCCGCTCGGGCAGTTGCCTCTTTGCCCTCAGGTAACGCCGCAGCCACTCCCACTCAGTCATGAGGCTATGTCCCATGGTTCGCCGGTTGGGGGAAGGCTGGCGCAGCATCTTGTAGAGTGGCGAGCCATTACTTCAGATGTGTGGGTTCTGGAGATCATAGCCCACGGCTACTGTCTTCCTTTTCGGCACAGGCCTCGCGACAATCCACCGGGGAACCTCTTTGCAGAGTGCGGATCCGCTCCTTGCGCAGGAAATTCAAGCCCTGCTGGAGAAAGGCACCATAGAACTGGTGCCTGTAGCGGAGAGGAACATGGGATGGTATTCCCCTTATTTTTTGATTTCGAAGAAAGACGGGGGATTGAGACCCATCATGGACTTGCGCGGTTTGAACAAACTCCTCAGGAAGGACAAGTTCAAGATGGTTACTCTCTCTCAAGTCCTCCAGGCCCTTCAGCTTCAGGACTGGTTGGTGTCGCTCGACCTCAAGGATGCTTACTTCCATGTGCCGATCCATCCCAAGCACAAGAAGTACCTGAGGTTCGCGGTTGGCGACTCGCACTTTCAGTTTCGGGTCCTGCCGTTCGGTTTGACCTCCGCCCCGAGGGTTTTCACCAAGCTCATGGTGGTGGTGGCAGCGCATCTCAGGCAAGGGGGGATTCACGTCTACCCCTACCTGGACGATTGGTTGATCAGGGGGAGCTCTCCCAAGCAAGTCCTGGATCATCTGTTCGTCACCTGCCACTCCCTTCACAGGCTGGGCTTCTCCCTCAATTTAAAGAAGTCCCATTTGACGCCAACACAGCGGCTCCAGTACATCGGAGCAGTGCTCGACACTTCCCTGGGGCAGTGTTTTCCTCCCCAGGTGAGGGCTCTTCACATTCAGCAGATGGTGCACAAGTTTCAGCATGCCCAGACGCTCCCAGCGTTCGAGTTCTTGAGGTTGCTTGGCCTTATGGCATCCTGCATTCTTCTGGTGCCAGAGGCTCGCCTGCGGATGAGATCTTTGCAGTGGGCACTCAAGACGCAATGGTCGCAGTCCTCCGGCAGGATGTCGGACCGGTTCAGGTGCCGCCCTCGGTCGCCCGGGACCTTCGGTGGTGGGCCGTCGAAGGCAACTTGATGAAGGGGGCTCCATTTTGGCATCCCTGGCCGGAGGTGACGATCGTGACGGATGCATCCCTCACGGGATGGGGAGCTCATGCCAACGGGCTGACAGTCAGTGGTCGTTGGTCTCCGTCGGAGTCCAGACTCCATATCAATCTGTTGGAGCTGAAGGCCGTCAGGCTAGCCCTGAAGGCTTTTCTGCCGACTGTGCGAGGAAAGAGTGTCCTGATCCTGACGGACAACACAGTGGCCATGCACTACTTCAACAAAAAGGGGGGGCATGGTCACTTCCTCTGTGCAGGGAGGCGATGCAGCTCGAGTTCTGGGCCATCCAGCAGGAAGTTTGGATCTCGGCAGTTCATTTGGCCGGAGACGAAAACGTGACGGCGGACGCTCTGAGCAGGCAGAGCACGATCTCTCACGAGTGGGAGTTGGCTCAGGAGATTCTCCTGGAGATATTCGCCCTTTGGGGGACCCCTAAAGTGGATCTCTTCGCCTCCAGTGTCAACCGGAAGTGTGAAAGGTTTTGCTCGCGGGAATTTCCTCCAAAAGGAGCCTTAGGAGACGCGTTCGTGGTGGAGTGGTCATTCCCGCTGCTGTATGCGTTTCCTCCAGTCCCCGTCATCCCGCAAGTTCGGTTCCCGGATGATCCTCATTGCTCCGGCGTGGGCTCGGAGGACGTGGTACCCGGACCTTCTCGACTTGTCCATCTGCCCTCCAAGTCATCTTCCCTACCGAGACGATCTGCTCTCACGGGAGGGGGGTCAGGGTCTCCATCCAGAGGTCAGATCCCTCAACCTTCACGCTTGGCTTCTGAAAGGTTGAGGTATAAGGATTGGGACCTCCCTGAAGACGTGATGGAGGTGTTGCTTTCGGCCCAAGGCCAGCAACAAAGTCTCTGTACATTGCCGTTGGCGTAAGTTCTGCGACTGGTGCAGAGTTCAGAATGTGGATCCCCATGGTTCTGTCCTTTTTTACTTTCTTTGGCCCTCAGGGGCTTGCAAGCGGATACCATTAAAGGTTACCTGGCGGCGCTGTCCATCTTTAAGCGCTCGTCTGAAGAGTGTTCTTTAAAGTCCGTTTAATTTCACAGTTTCTGAAAGGGCTCACTAATGTGTTCCCTCTGTCACCTTTCCTGGTGCCCGGTTGGGATTTAAACCTTGTTCTGAAGTTTCTTATGGGTGCTCCGTTTGAGCCTTTACATTCTTGCCCTTTGAGGCTGTTAACTCTGAAAACTGTGTTTTTAGTTGCGGTTACTTCCGCTCGCAGAGTGAGTGAGTTACAGGCACTTTCAGTTAAGCCACCCTTCACTGTATTTCACAAGGACAGGGTTGTCCTTCGAGTGCGTCCTTCTTTTCTTCCGAAGGTAGTGACGGAATTTCATTTGGTCCAGAAGGTTGTTCTTCCAGCATTCTATCTTCCTCCGCATCCTGGTAAGGAAGAGGAGAGGCTCCATAGGCTTGATCCTAGGAGAGCTTTAATCTTTTATGTTTCACGCATGTCCCGGGTCAGAGTGGACGATCAACTCTTTATTGGTTACGCTGGAAAGCGTTTGGGGCAAGCTGTGACGAAACAGACTTTGTCTCGCTGGATTATTTTGGCCATCTCAGAGTGTTACCGTTTGGGGGTAAGGACCCACCGGCTGGCTTGCGGGCCTATTCTACCAGGGATATGGCTGCATCTACTGCCCTGCAGAGGGGTGTTCCTATTCGCAACATCTGTGATGCAGCCACCTGGGCTTCAGTACATACATTTGTACGTCACTATTCCCTCGATTTCATCCGAGGACAGGATCTGGCCTTTGGCAAGGCGGTCCTTTGCTCTGCTATTTGATTGGCTATTCTAAATTTTGATTCTAAATTCTTTCCCTCCTCCTTGCTCTGGTACTGCTTTGGGAGTCTGTCATAGATATGGAATACGTCGGAGGACCCAATCCCCTCGAAGAACAAGTTACTTTCTTACCTGGTAACGTTCTTTCGATGGGATGGTCCGACGACGTATTCCATATCGCTCCCACTCTGCCTTCCCCGCTGCAGAATTTCTTTTGCGATTGCAGCTTACGTTCCGCAAGGCTTTTGTGTCTGACTGGCAGTTGACTAATGTCACACGTTCTGGGGGAAAAAACTACAACTGAAGCAACGAGCGTTGTGCGTCCTACTTATCACATCGGATGACGTCGGACGTCGGAGGAGGCCCTCGACGACGGCTCATCGACGCAGGACGCAGACGCCGAAAAAAGTTTCCGAAGCAGCACAGCTGTGGTGATTACATGTCATAGATATGGAATACGTCGTCGGACCATCCCATCGAAAGAACGTTACCAGGTAAGAAAGTAACTTGTTCTTCTTCTTTCCTTAACCTTTCCCTTTGTCCACCACTCCAATATTGCATTAAGTGTTAAAGTGATAAAGCAATGTCCACAGTGTCCTAGCTATTGAAGTCACCTCGGGCTGTAGGAAGTGTGTGTGACATCCCAAAAGGGGATCTACTTAACTGAAACTGGAGTGTATTTTTGAAGTGTATTTTATTGTTGCATATTGCCCTTTCTAAAGAAGGCTTATTTTAAAACTGGCAGTTAAATTAATAATTATTTTAAGAAGAAACCTTGAGTATAAATGTTATTTGAATACTTGTCACTGTGAATCTCTGTGTAATAACCCTACAGCTCACATTGACCCTTCTTGAGAACTCTGGCTGCTCAGTCACTCTACCAACATGTGTAGTACAGACCTATACCAAAGGTTGGGGTCCCTAATGCCAGGAGGACAAGGCTGGTGTACCCTCCCACAGGGTTACTACTTTCAATCTTGCCGAATTGAGTGCCACATTGAGAGATCTGTGCCATGTATCTGTCCTTTTCTTAACTCTTGAGACCCTGCGCCTTGAACGTGGTGCAGTGAGTTAACACCTGCTTATAAAAGCCATTCTGACTTTCCTTTTGAAACGCTGTGTTTTTTTAAGCATATTCCCTTTTCACATTTGTTATTTAAGAGTGAGGGCAAGGTTAGGTTTATAACACAATTTATTTGACTAGACTGACTTGGACTTGTTTTCTTTTGTTTAATGGTATAGACTACACCCTTTATAGAGTTGGGGGCCAGTTAGGAATCCTCCCAACCCTTTTACATTACAAAATAAAGGTTTTGAAAACGTGCATCTTTTGTGTCTGTCTACTGTTTATACCATGCCTTCCTTGCAGTGCTCTTAGCAGAGCACACCAAGGTGAATGTGTTTATAGTAGTAGTGAATGTTTTTGTGTTACCTGTGTTTTTCCATTGCTAAGAGAGTCTAAGGCCTAAACAAATTACTGTTTATTTATAGATTTTGCCTAACTTGTATCAAGAGTGCTGTGTGCTTAACTGAAACCTTCACCACACGCATGCCTCCTAAATCTAAGCCTAGATGAACAGTCGCACTACTGAAATAGTTTAGCTAGAAATTAGTGTTTATCCCTGTTCATCAGAATAGGATGGTCTCATCTGTCCACAGGGCTGAATCTGAAAATCCATCCTATAATTATGAGGTAAATGATGACTGTTTTACCATTTGTATTGCGTTTTCCCTCCAACTTAAGTTTGATTAGTACTGTATGTCGTTTGCATTACTGAATATTACTGTTACACTAAAGTGGGAGTAGTCCTTTGTTATTTACTAACCGCGTTTGTGTATTCTATTTTTGCCTGGTGAGTAGTAATATATTGATTTGTAATGCATGTTTTTTTAAAGTATTATTTTATACCTCTATTTGGGCACTCAATTGCTTGTCAACTTTAAGGTCAGCTACACCTGCCATACCGAAATACTAAGACTGTAAGCATTACTGTTCAGCCTATGCTACCCACGGAGTTTGCTTGGATCAAAGTATGAAAAGCCCTTGGAGATCCACTATAGCTGTCCAGAATCCCACACAAGTGCGACTTCTGAAAAACTCATAACACATGCCCCCTCCTACGTCACTGTTTCCTTCAATATCACATTTCCGTCTGGACTACTGTGCTTTCCATTGCAACCTGACAACTTTAACCATTATACATCTTTTCTTGCAGTAGTGCTTATTCTTACTAACTATGATTCTATTTTTCGTGTTGCCCCTTGTAGACTCTGCAAAAAGAGATCCAGGGCCATCGCCCCCGAATCGATGACATTCAGGAACGTGGCAAGTCCATGATCCAAAATAGCAGTCTGGACTCTGAGGAGATCCAGCAGCGGCTTTCCGAGTTACAGAAGATGTGGCAGGAGCTTGTAAGCGAGGCAGAGAAGCGACACACTCGGCTGGAGGAATCCAACATGGCCCAGCAGTTCTATTTTGATGCAGCCGAAGCTGAGGCATGGATGGGGGAGCAGGAGCTGCACATGATGTCTGAGGAAAAGGCCAAGGTATGGAGAGGGGAGCATGCATCTGGCAGACACCAACACTGTCTTCCTGATTGACATTTTGTATTGTAATAATTAGCCACATATGTAGCCAACTTCCACGCAAAATGTTTTTGCAAATAACATATGGGACAAAATTCATGATGTCAGCGACAACTGTTTTGTACAACAAATCCAGGGTATTAAATAACGCTCCTCAGAGACTAAATCCTGAAGCCTAGTGAATCTCAAGAAGGACAGGCACAAGGAAGCAACCCTGCGGTGGCACCTATGATTCCTTTCATGCTACCAGTCTTCATTCATTCCCTCCTACCTAAAGGTATGATATCAGGACCAGTTGGGCCTCTGAAAGAATGCACTATAGAAATTATTTTATTTTAATAGTTTTTTTTTTAATTAGAATTTTAGCAAAGATACAACTTTAGAACAATTCCGAATTCTATAAAGGTATTAAAGACATCAAGGTGAACTACATAATAGAACTATATACAAAGTCCTTCATATAATTGTGAATGAATTGATAGACTGCAGCAAATAATGAAGAGCATATTGAAGTAAAGCATTCTGCAGAGGGAGGTATTGTAAAATAGCTAAGACAAACAAGATTCACACAGGAACACAGAAGGAATGAGAATAGGGGAGGTATAACAAGGCATTACAACATAGAAAACTTATAGAAATGCAATAATAATGATATGAAGCATAATCCACAGATGAGTCCAACAGTCCCCAAAAACAGATATTGAAAAACTGTAAAATTTATATACGGAGGTTCAGGTTCCATGCGAAGAGACGTTAAAACAGTCTAAATAGCAAACAAAAAAAAGACCGTTTGGCATTATATTTGGGAATAGAGGTTTGATTATTAGCCATACGTAGTTCCATTCTTTGTATATGACAAATGTTATTCCACCAACCTCTGACGGTAAAGCAATGTGAGTTTTTACAGTTGGCTGTGATGAGTTTTGAAGAAATGACGATAAATAAATTTAGTTTGGCTGCGGCATGCGAAACGCTGGAATTGATGGCCAGACTACCCAAAAAGATATTCAAGAAAGATAGTGGATCTTGAAAATTAATCTAATATAAGGTATTTCCATATATCCTGCCAAAATCTGAAAATAAAAGGACAATAATAAAACATGTATTTACATGAGGCAGGGGTGAACCCACATGACCAACACATATCATTAGCATCCTTCTTAGATTATGATCGTTTTGTGGGTGTAATAAACGCTCTGTGAATGAATAAGAACAAATGAGTAATATTGGCTGACACAGAGATACATTTGATTTTAGAGAATACAAGTGACCATGTGCGATCATCAATAGTACAACCAAAGTCGTTTTCCCATGACAAACGGACAGGCCGCACCACAGACGTTGAGAGGATAGTATAGAATTTAAAAGCCTTTACATTGGAGATCATAATCAACTGCAACAGTAGATAGGTGTCAGGCGAAAGGATAATATTTGATAAGTGCTAGAGTGCATCGAGACAAGAATTGACTAGTTTGTTAAAATTAAAATCAGCATTGGATATTGAAAATGGGTATTGCAATTGTTGGAAGGAAAGAATAGAAGGGCCATTATGATTTGCGAATGAATCTAATGCCTTTTTTAAACCAGGACCTCCGACATAGGGCTCTGTTGTTAATTACAATGTTTTTATTGTTCCAAAGCAAATGGGTAGAGGCTCTTGTTAAGAGATTTAGTGTAAGGAAATAGAAATGGCTTCAAGGCTGAAATGGAGGCTTTAATGGGATCAGACGTAGCTGTAGAGGAATAGTTTGAAAGATATGAGGTCTGCAATTATATAGGGATGAACCAGATGTTTGTCCAATATACACCAAGAGGAGACATCTGATAAATCGAGAGATGCATACCAGCAGCGGGATTGTTTGAGGAAAGCAGAGTGATATCATTTGAAATCAGGAAACCTTACACCACCCTTGTCAAAGGAGGCCTTCAATTTAAGCAATTATTTTACCATTACCCCAGAGAAAATTAAGTAAGACAGAATAAATAGACTTGAAAAAGGAGAGAGGCAGTGGGACCGAAAGGAGTTGCAAATAGTAGAACTATAGAAATTCTATGAGAGAATATTCTTTGCCCTGTCAGCAACATTACATTCAATTCCACCGATCATGCTCAACTCGAATGGTATGTGAACAAGGGATGAATATGAGAAAATATCTCCTCATACATCACCTTTTTCAAATTGCAGCACTGTATGGTCAACATAGTCTTATATTGGGTGTGGTGGTTCATACAGTTCTGTTCTCAGTCTTCCTCCCATTTTCAACTAGATAGAAGGTAGGTCATTTAGTGAGAGAGTGACGTATTGGCCTCATAACATCCTAGAATGTCGCTTTACTGTTCTTTGCTTGGGAACTAATCAAACGGGGATTCCATGTGTGTGAGGGAGATTTTGAAAAGTCCACGCAAAGTGAGACTTCAGAAGACTCACGCCTGGGGCACAGAGCTATAACTCTTAGTATAGGCCTGCTACTAAACAAGTATGTTGGTAACAATGGCTGAGCAGCCATGCTTAATTTAGGAGGGACGAAGGGCTGTAGGAAGGTAAAAGGAACCTAGAGCATACACATTGGTCCAAAGAAACAGTGACACACTAGAACGTTATATAAAAATAGTGGTTTATTTTATATATACACTGACCAAGATAATTCTTTAGAAAGCTATGTACCATTAGACACTATAGAAGAACCAATGCAATATCCACAGTAAGTAAATCACTTTTGTAATAACTTTTAGAATAGCTGTTTCAGGAAGGAATTAATGAAACAAAACCAACATACAGCAGGTAAATCCTTTTTTTTGGGGAGAATTTTCTTAATGTGCTAATTCCCTTCTACCTTGGTGACCCTTCAGCTCTTTTGCTGGACTTTAGGACTTTAATTTTTATCCCGGAGGGAGTGAGACCTTTTTCCCCACTTTCTCATGTTTTTTTCTTTGATTTGAACACTGCGTTTCCTTTGGTTTTGGAGTCTGACAAACTCCATAGGCAGCATCGTTTGACATTGTGACACCCTGCTACTTCAGTGCAGTGGTACAGGGAAGTCCTTTAGATTTCCCAAAGGTGTAAATACCTTGTTAGGGAGAATTCTCAGAAATGTGCCAATTCCCTTCTTCCTTAGAGACTGCCAGCTCTTTTGCTGGACTTTTAGGACTTTTAATTTCTAACCAGAAGAGAGTGACACCTTTTTCTCACACGCATGTATTTTTCTTGTGATTTGGGCTCTGTTCTTTTGACCATAATCTTTAAATAGTGACATGCATCACCTTCAGTGCAGTGGCACAGGGAAGTCTCTTAGATTTCCCAAAGGTTTAAATACCTTCTCTTGGTAAAACTCCTGTTTCCAAAAGCGGCAAAGTGAAATTCACTTTACTTACATTTTGTAACTTTCTAGACCCAGCACATAATATTTTACCATAGGGTGCTTGAGGGGGTTACTTGGTATCCCCTTTGTCTAGTTTCTCATTCAACATTTTTATGTTACCCCTTCTACAATTAATGGCTGGTGGCAGTGGTTTGCTTTTTACTACCTTTGTGTGAGTTTTCCTGAGGCTGCATTCGCAGCTGCAGTAAGGCACCCATGGGTGCCTATTCTCTCAAAATGGGCCCGGTCTTCTTTTATCACCATTTCTTGTTGGAAAGGTCCGTTTTGAGATTTACTCTGCACGCCAATCTAGGTTTGGTCCCTTTGTTAGTTTTTGTCTTTGGCGGGATTCACGAGTGAAGCCTGCCTCTGGCTCCAGTATGTCTGGCAGGGGCAGGAAGTGAGGGAGGTGCCCGAAACCCCCTGGATTTAATCCCCTTGGTTACAGGAATGCTCCCAAAGGTGATTGGCCGACTGGCTGTCCGGCAAGGGCAGCCACCCTTCTGTGTGATTGACAGCTAGGCTGGAATGAATGGGAGAAATCTGCATAAAAGGCAAGGCTTTTGGCTTGGAGGGCAGAGTCGACCACTGGACGAAGGAATCCGAAGAAGAACTTGCAAGAGATGCCGGCTGCAACTCCTGGACCGTTGGTTTGCCCGGTGAAGCCCTGCTGCTGTGCTGAAGCTCTGAATTCACCTTGACTAGAGAAGCCCTGCAAGGACAACTTCTCCCTTTGAGTGGTGGGACCAATCAACTCGAAAGTGAACTCGTTTGGACATCCTCTCAGAGCTGGCTGTACCTCTGCTGCTGATGGAACCGAAGTGCCAGGGAGAGAAACACCAAATCTAGTGGATCGCCTTTTATTTGGACCCGAGCGCCAAGAAGATCCTCTGGACTTCCCTGAAGCAGGACTGACCAAGCCTGAGCCACCTCAACAGAGTGCTGGACCCCAGATGCGAGGAAAGTCTGAAGTGGTATCCGAGAACCGCAGTGTTGCTATTTGCTGTCAGACGCGAGGAGTTGAAACACTGAAGAACTGCAGAATTGAAGTTTGCCCATTGCTGCCGCTGACCTTCCCATTGCCCCAGATGTCCTCCCTCTTGTCCCCACGACTGAGGCCCAGGAACAACAGGATCTGCCATACTACAACAGGAACAGAAACCAGCTGGAGCCAATCTCTTAAGACCTAAGGTACTGTGAACTAAGGGGCACATGCCTCTTCTGTGTAGCTTGAAATGAATAAACAATTATAATTGCTCACTCTCAGTGGAGAATTGTATTTGCTGCCTTTTACAGAGTTGCTTGCAGCTTTGCCCTTTGTTAGGCAAAGTTTGTATGCTGTACGCATTACCCTTTGGGTGCACTACACACAACACTGACTACAGGTATAGGAAACCCAACCTTTGGTATAAGCTTATACTACAGTTTTGGTAGCGTGTTGAGCAGCCAGGCTTATCTCAAGAGGGGTCAATGTGAGCTGTAGGGGAGTTGCACAGAGATTCACAGTGACAAGTATTCAAGTAAGCTCGTACACACAAGGTTTCCTGAATAAACTATTATTAATTTATTTATCAGTCAGTTAGATTAAGCCTTCTTCAGAAGGGAGCACACTTAGTTTCTAAATCAGTAAAGACCCTTTTGGGATGGCCCACGGACACAATCTACACCCTCTTAGAAGTTTGTAAAAGGAAAAGGTTATTGGAACAAGAGACCAGAAATATTCTTAAGCAGGCAAATACTTTTGGATCCCCTAAGAGTCATTCATACAACAGGCTAAGCCAAAGCCAATGGGCAAAAGCCTTATATAGGATGAAGCACTTCTGGTAGGTAAGTAGAAAAAGTCTTTGGACAATGTTTTAGAAGTCTTTGAAGAAAAGAAGAATCAACTGTAGGGCACAAGCTGATTAGACTTGTGAGTAGGAGAACATACAAGCAACTCTACAGTGAGAGGCAAGTTCTGTCAAACTTTACAGTACCTTTGTATTGAAGAAAGAGTTCAGCGGATGACTTCTGTGCCTGTGCAGCTCTGCAGATCTCTGTTCGTGGGCCTCAGTCGTGGGGATAAGAGCGAGGACTTATGGGGACTCCTGCACTGCAATGGGGCGGTCACCGCTCGCAACCGGCAGTCTTTCCAACGAGTGGCACTTCGGTGTTTCAGCTCCTTGCGATTACCGCAAATAGCAACATGGCGGTTTCTGGCTGCCGAGATGGACTTTCCTTGCTTCTGGGGTCCCGCATTCTGTTGAGGGAGCTCAGGCTCGGTCATTCCTGCTTCCTGGGAGCGTGGAGGATCTTCCTGGAGCTCTTGGCCAACTTAAAAGCAATGCACACAATCGGGGCGTTCCTCTCCCTGGATATACGGTTTCCAGGAGCAACTCTGTGGAAATTCAACCAGCTCCGCGATGGATGCCCGTGTGGCTTACTTTGGAGTTGATTGGTCCCGTCCTTGCAGGGGCTTCTCTGTCGATATGAATTTGGAGTTTCAGCACAGCAGCAGGGCTTCACCGGGCAAGCCAACGGGCCTGGAGTTGCAGCAGGCGTCCTCTTAATGTTCTTCTTCGGTTCCTTTGTCCAGTGGACTACTCTGCCTTCCAAGCCAAAAGCCTCGCCTTTTGTTGAGTTCTCTCCCATTTATTCCAGCCTAGCTGTCAGTCACCCAGCAGGGTGGCTGTCCTTTCCGGACATTCAGCCGGCCAATCACCACAGAGTGCATTTAGGTCTCTTAGGAGACTAAGCACAGGGCGTTTCGGGCACCTCCCTCACTTCTTGCCCACCCCAGACACCCGTGAATCCCACCAAAGGCAAAGGGAACAATGGGACCAAACCTGGTTTGGCACGCAGAGTGAATCTCAAGAAGGACCGTTCCACAAAGAAATGGCGAAAAAAGAGGACCGGGCCATTTGACAAAAATGCACACCACAGTAGTTAAAACGAAACTACTGCCACCAGCCATTCAGTGAGACAAGGGTAACATAAAAATGTTACATGAGAACAAGTCGTCAAAATCCAGCAACGTTGCTGGGGGTCTCTAAGGTGGAGGGAATTAGCACATTTCTGAGAATTCTCTGTAATACCCTTCACAAGCCTCCCAGCTTATGGATCAACAATGATTTATTTTTCTACAAAACTCTCTAGAACACTGTCCAAGACTTTTTACTTACCTTCAAGAAATGCCTCAGCTCACCTAGACTTCGCTCAATTGACATGGACTGTCCTGGCTCCCTGAAGACTTTTCTAACCTCTGACTTTGTGTTTTGATTTGTCCCTCCAAAAAGTCATTCATACTTTACTTGTTTAGCTGGGAAAGGGTTACTCTACATTGCATTGGAGGGTTCAAAAGTTCTTACCTGTTTGAGAAACATTTTAACCATTGTTTCCTTCCCTAACCTTTTCCTTTTAGACATCAAACTCAGTATTGCTCTAAATGTACCAGTGATTACAACCAGTGTCGTAACTATTGAAGTCCCCTCAGGGTGTAGGAACTGTCTGAGTGCCGTCCCCAAAGGGGATCTACTGATTTATTGAAACCGAGTATGTATTTTGAAGTATATTTAAGTGTAACATCTTTGCTCCCTTCTAAAGAAGGATTATTTTAAAACTGGCTCTTAAATTAATAAATAATTGTTTAATCAGGAAACCTTGAGTAGAAGTTTTGTTTGAATACCTGTCACTGTGAAACTCTGTTGCACCCCTACAGCTCACATTGACCCCTCTTCAGATAAGCCCGGCTGCTCAGTCACTTTACCAACCTGTGAAGTGCAGACTTCTACCAAAGGTTGAGTTACCTATTGCCAAGAGGACAAGACCGGTGCAGTCTCCCACAGGGGACTGCATACAATCTTGCCTAACACTTTTCAATATTTGTAATGCTTTTTCCAGAGGGTTTAGGCTTTAGTAGTCCATCCTCATCGGGTTATGAGTCTCAGGTAGATTGGAGAGAGAACAAGTAGGACACAAGCTGGAGGATGTCGGGTGTTGAAAGGAGGCTTCTGCTAGCAAGTACGTAAAGCTTTTGGTTGTAAATAGCTTCAGGGAATTCGGGAACGGTCCCCTGAATGCACACAGGGTTTCGGCGGGGGTGAACACACATGGGCAAACACCCAAATGCACAAACCACTACTCCAGCAACACAGAAGCAGCAGAACAACTCTAGGTAAGTTCTACTTAGAGTCTCACAGTACCTTAGGAGTGAAGAGGATGATGCAGCAGGATTACCTCACGGTGAAGCAGAAGCAGACCTGGATGCCGATTCTTGGTCGTGGTGATTAAAGAAGGGTCATTGAAATGGATCTTGCAGCAGTCGAGTCGAGGGATGCCCAGCAAAGGATTCTTTGTGGCTCTGTGATTTTGGCACCCTTTTCAAAGCACAAGTGAAGAACGCTTACCACCTGGTCGATTCATCTCGCTTTCTTGGTCCAGCACTCAAGTGAGGGACTTCAAGGAGTGGAATTTTTGCCTCTAGAGGTCCAGAAGGAGTCCACCAAAGTGTCAAGAGGATTTGATCTTCAGAAGATGATGCACTGCACTATGGTCGCAGGTCCCAGGGTATTGCCGAAATGCAGCCAGACAGGGTCGCAGCTCGTCTTGGAGTGGCTTCAAATGCAGGTCATCTTGAGACTGATTGGGTCCACTGCTCCGAGGAAGGGGGGGGGGATCCTCTTGGGAGCTCCCCTGTCTCATGGAAGATGGGGTCAGGACAGCAGTGGTCACTTAGCAGACTCTGGCGGTTGCTCGAAGTTGCTGCTGGCATCTCCGGTCATCTTCTTTATCAGGATTATTTTTCCAGTGGTCGACTCTCCTTCAGCCTCAGGATCCATACGTCTTATACAGGAACCCAGCCGATGAGCAGGCATGCACCATTTAAAACCTTACGTGGTGGCTGTTCTTGGGCAAGATTGTCATATTTCTGATAAATCATCCTGACCTGTGTCAACCCCACAATGATTTGCTTGGACTTGGTTATTATTTTACCTTGTCCCTAGGTGAGTGGGAATCTCTTTCCCCTCTCACTTAGTCCTTTACTCTTTTTTATGGCTGACCTTTTTACGTCTCTCCATAGTGTAGGTGCTAGGCAAGGTTGCATGCAGTACCCTTTGGGTGCAATTCAACCACTCTGACCTCCTGGCAATAAGAGCCCAACCTTTGGTATAAGTCTGTACTACACAGGTTTGTAGCATGTTGAGCAGCCAGGCTTATCTCAAGAGGGGTCAATGTGAGCAGTAGGGGAGTTAGAGATTCACAGAGACAAGTATTCAAATAAACTCTTACACACAAGGTTTCTTGATTAAACAATTATTAATTTAAGTCAGTTTGAGTAAGCATTCTTCAGAAGGGGCACTATAATAGTAACACACAAATAACACTCCAAAATACACACTCTTAGTTTCTCTAAATCAGCAAGTACCCATTTGGGATGGCACACGCACTCCCTACACCCTCAGGTGATTTAAATAGCTAGGCCACTGTGGACATTAATATCACTGTTGCATTTAGAGCAATACTTAAGAATATGTCAAAGAAAAAGGTTATTAGGACAAAATAACAGATCTCACAAATATTCTGAAGCAGGTAAGTACTTTTGGTAACCTCCAATGTAAAGCAAGTTAACCCCTTCCTGGAAGGAAGACAAAACACAGTCGGAGGGAAAAAGAATCCTTCAGGGGGCCAGGCCAAAGTCAATTGGACAAAAGTCTAGGTGAGCTGAAGCAATTCTTGCAGGTAGGTAAACGTCTTGCACAGTGTTTTAGAAGTCTTTGTAAAAAAGAAGAAATAAGTATGGCCACAAGCTGATTAGGCTTGTGAGGTAAAGAAGCTGTTAGCAACTCTACAGAAGCAACCAAGACAAGTCTCCACTGGGAACACGTAAGGTTACACAACAAGAGGTAAGTTCTCTTAGACTTTACAGTACTTTGGTTAGAAGAAAAAAACGGTTCCAGGCTTCTGTTCCTGGGCCTCAGTCGTTGGGGACAAGAGGGAGGATGTCTGGAGGACTCCTGCACTGCAACGGGGCGGTCGGCAACAGAAAAGCACCAACTTCTATTTATTGGCACCTCGCGGTTTCAGCGCCTCGCGTCTCAGCAAATAGCACCACCGCGGACTCTTGGCTGTTGAGCTGGGCTTTCCTTGCATCTGGGGTTACGCCCAAGATATGGTGTCCCTCTCCCTGGCTCTTCGGTTCCAGCAGCAACTGCAGTGGAAATACGAGCTTCGAGAGGATGTCCAGGTGGCTTACTTTGGAGTTAATTGGTCCCACCAACTCAAGGGGAGAAGACGTCCTTGCAGGGCTTCTCTAGTCGAGACTAATTCGGAGCGTCTGCACAGCAGCCGGGCTTCACCGGGCAAACCAACGGTCCAGGAGTTGCAGCAGGCGTCTCTTCCAAGTTCTTCTTTGGATTCCTTCGTCCAGTGGTCAACTCTGCCTTCCAAGCCAAAAAGAATTGTTTCTCTCATTTATTCCAGCCTAGCTTCCAGTCAAACGGCAGGGTGGCTGTCCTTGCCGCACAGCCAGCCGGCCAATCATCTAGGAGTGCATTCCTGTCTCCTAGGAGACTAAGCACATGGAGTTTCAGGCACCTCCCTCACTTCCTGCCCCCGCCAGACACCCTGGAGCCAGAGACGGGCCATCACAGAAAAAACACCACAGCTAAACAAAAATCCTAAGAGACTTAAGGTAAGTACATACCCAAGCCAACACAATACCTCTGCATTGAAGATTTTGCAACAGGAGGACTTCAGGATCTGCAGCCAAAAACCCGAACAGTGGATTCCGTGTCGTGGTGACTGAAAACAGGACCTTGGAAGGGACTTTGCAGCAGGGATCAATCGAGAAGGATCTAGGCATGGTTTTCCTCGCAGCTTAATGCGGTACTGTGCATTTGGCGCCTTTTCAAGGAGCACAGAAGACAGAAAATTGTGGTTGAATTCTCATTGTTACAAAGGTCCAGCACTCTGTTGAGGGGTCTTTTCAGACTTGATTCGTGTCTCTGACGGTACACCAGGATGCCCATGAAGTTTCACTGAGATTTGGAATTCGGAAAACCGTGCACCGCACAATGGCTTGAGGTCCCAGGGTATTGGGGTATTGCAGCCCCGCAAGATCGCAGCAACACGTGGGATGGCTCAAAATGCAGGTCTTCTTGTATCTAGTGGGTATCACCAGGATCTGGGTCAAGGTCCTTGTATTCAGAGTCCTCTCGTCGATTGGAAGGAAGGGCTACAGCAGGCTCCAGTTACACAGCAGGCTCAGTGCTCACTGGAAATAGTTTCTTCTGCTTTTCCTTCATCATCCTCTTTGGTTTCCTTTCCAGTGGTCGACTCATCTTCAGCATCCAGGTTTGCAGTATTTAACATGAACTACAGCACAACTTCTGCATTCTCTCCCTGCATTTTAAAACAAGGGGTGTTCTGGTTGTACAATCAGAACAGCCAGCCCCCCACTGGGATTCGTCCCGATTCAGGCAAGGAGGAAGACCAAGGACTGCAAAGTTTTGGACTCCTCCCTTGCTTCCTGCCTTCATAGAAAGACTGCAGCCTGGGCGTGGAGTCCAGGGGACTCCAGCCAAAGATAAAAATCACACAAAGGAATTTCCAGCCCTGTATATCGGGGGAAGGAAAAAGAAAGGACAAACACTAAAATTGCAAAATAAGAAGACTGGGGCCATTTTTGTAAAAATGAGCACCCTTTGGTGCCTTTACTGCAACTGTGAACACGGCCTGCGGTTAAGGTGCACCAAATTGATAAGTTATCGCTGCCACCAGCCATTGAAGGTAAACTTGTCCATGTAACATAATTTACAGTTTTGCTGTGAAAGGGGATGCATTGCATCTCCCCAGCACTCCACATAAGGTGGGTTGTGCTGATTTCACCTAACAAAATGTAAAAGGGATCCAAAGTTCCTTTCTACCCTTGGGAACTGTAGTTCTCTCAAGGTTAGCTAGAGAAAGTTTAAAAGGGGCAGCCCCTAGAGCAACCCAGCAACAACAGGCACTTATTGCGAATGAGCTGTTAAAGAGGATATCCTTAAAAAGACGATATGGCGAGTCTAAAAAATGACACCCGTAAAAAGAATAAAAGATTCTGTGAGTGTGGAAAAAGGTTCCCAATAAAGTGAGGTATTAAGGAAAAATATCCCCTAGTAAAGCAAAAGGTTCTGGGGTTGACCCAGGTCAGAAGATTGACAATTTCTCTGAAAATCTTACCTAACGTTAGGTTTGGTATAGGTCTGTACTACACAAGTTGGTAGTGGGACTGAGCAGCCAGGCCTATCTCAAGAGGGGAGCTGTCGAGCTGTAGCAGTGAAATTCGTAAATACAAGTAACACAAGGTTACGGTTATAAATATTTATTTAGTTATCACCAATAAGCATTCGTTAAAAAGGCAATTTGTGTAACAAAGTAAATATACTTTAACCCTTTAAGGGTTTTCCCCCCAGTGCCAAGGCCTGGTAACGCCATTCCTCCCCGGAGGGGACACCTGTAACGTAGCACAGCCATAGGTGGAGCCTGGGCTCTCAGACGGACTACCCACATGGGAGGCAGCCACTCCCAGGGAAGCACCAATGTTCTGCTGGCATGGGGGGGGCAATTTGTGGCCTGCCCCTGCAATTGTGTCCCAGCCCACCAACATAATCTGCCCAGATGGCCTATTCCCACCCACACCCCCAGTCTCACCCACCCCACTGACAGTGGGCCCTAACCATAGAATAATAAAAAACAGTACTCGCATAACGTTGCAGCTGCTCGCGTAGAAAAAGCTGTAAACAAAGCAAAGAACATGTTACCTATGGTCACACCAGCAAAAACAAATCAATACTTTTCAAGCATGCCCCCCCTTGCAACCCATCCCTGGCGGTCTACTGAACCTCACACCCCCCTCAGCCCCCCCCCCCCAGTGAAAACCCATTTGCCGCTTCCTACGGGCAGATATCTGCCCCCAGGGAGGGCTGCATGAGGTGCCCCCCCACACTCCATTTGGGATGGGGGGAGAAGCCCACACCAAAACGTCGGATAGGCCCCCAATGGATGGGGGGGGGGGGAGTAGGGTTTGGGCACCCTGGGGACAGATTGACACACCTATGTGCCCATCTGCGCCAAGGGAAGTTTGGTAAATAAAGAAACAAATTGAAAATGGGGGGCTGAGGGGCACCCTAAACCGCCAGCTAATTTTCTAATGTAATGGGGTGTGACCCCTCCACCACCAAATGCAGGAGGGGGCATCTTGTGCAGCCTTGCCTGGGGTTACATGCGCCTTCCTAAGAGCAGATAACTGCCCCCAGGGAGGGCTGCATGACATGACCCCAAGTCCGTTTTGGGTGAGGGTGGGGGTGATAACCCCTTTCCATAAAAATAAAAAAATCCCTGGTGGTCCAGTGGGGGCCCTCCCCCCAACACCAGCCATGATATTTCTTTTTCTTTGCTAGGGAAGGGCGGGTGGGCTCCCATCTGCCCCAGGGGGTCCCTACCCTGCAGGCCCCATCGTTTGAGGGGCCTGCCCACACTTTCCTGTTGGCCCTCCCCCCCCCCCCAACCCCATTGGATGGAGGGGCCACCTCATGGACTCCTCCCCAGGAAATCTGCCCCCCAGGGAGGGTGACAAGGGGTCCCCCCCTTTCCACTTGGGGTGGGAGAGGGCCACCACCCTTTCATGTCCTAAAAAAAGGAGGAGGGGGCCGCTTACATAGTCGGGAGCAGCAATGCTTACACACATGGTGTCTTTGGAAAGGGGAGAATCTCCCCTTTCCAACGAAACCATCCCAAACAAAATCCCTGGTGCCTATTATTTTTATGCTTTTATTTTAATTTTTTTTGTCACCCATCTGCCCCCAGGGGTCTCCATACATGTGGCCCCATGCTTTTGGGCCTTGGGGGGGGGGGGGGGGGCAGGGGGTGTGCTCCGCGCCTGATCCGCGAGCAGCAATACTTACACAAATGGTGTCATTGGAAAGGGGAGAATCTCCCCTTTCCAACGACACCTACCTCGATCTCAGGCTTGAAATACAGCCGGAGATCAAGGGAGAAGGGCACTCGCCTTCTCTCTTCACTGCGGCAGCCCGAAATGGCTGTCGCAAGTGAATTTACTTTGTTTCACTCCGGCGTGCATTACGCACACCGACGTGAGACAGAAGGTAAACAAGCCCCTGGCAGTGAGGGGGGAACCAGTTTGCTTTGCAGGGATCGCTCAAAACAGAGTGCCAAAAGGGACGAGCTATCTTGTCCTTGGCACCCTGGAGGCAATTCTAAGGACGAGATACCTCGTCCTTGGCACTTAAGGGGTTAAAATCAGTTTTCAGAATCCGACAAGTTAGTGGATACTCTGTGGATATTGTTAGGGAGAATTCACAGAAATGTGCTAATTCCCTCTACCTGAAAGACCCACAGCAACTTTGCTGAATTTTGAGGATTTTCTTTTTTTAACCTGGAGAGAGTGAGTGCCTTGTTCCCACTCATGTATTTTTGTTATGATTTGAACACTGTTTCTTTTGGCTGTGGAGTCTGACAAACTCCATATTCATCCTCTTTTACATTGTGTTACAGAGCACCTTCAATGCAGTGGCACAGGAAAGTCTTTCCCAAAGATTTAAATACCTTCTCTTGGATAAACTACTGTTTCCAAGAGCAGTGAAGTGAAATTGACTTTACTTACATTTGTAAATTTCTAGACTCAGCACACACTATCTTACAATGGGGTGCTGAAGGGCTTACTTAGTATCCCCTTTGTCTAGCTTCTCATGTAACAATTTTGTTACCCTTTCCTCGATGAATGGCAGGTGGCAGTGGTTTACTTTTAACTACTGTGGGATGCAATTACCATGGGCTGCGTTCGCAGCTGCAGTAAAGCGCCCAAGGCTGCTGGGTGACTGACAGCCCTTCTGGAATGAATGGGCGAGAACTGAATAAAAGGCAAGGCTTTTGGCTTGGAAGGCAGTCTCAACCACTGGACGAAGGAACCGAAGAAGAACTTCAAGAGGATGCCTGCTGCAACTCCTGGACCGTTGGTTTGGCCGGTAAAGCCCTGCTGCTGTGCTGAAACTCCAAACTTGCATCGACAGAGAAGCCCCAACAAAGACAACTTCTCCCCTTGAGTTGGTTGACCAATCGACTCCAAAGTAAGCCACCTGGACATTCTCTCGGAGCTGGTTGCATTTCCACAAAGTTTCTGCTGGAAACCGAAACGCCAGGTAGAGGAACACCAGACTGTGTGCGTTGCTTTTAAGTTGGCCAAGAGCTCCTGGAAGATCCTCCGGACTCCCAGGAATCAGTTCTGACTGAGCCTGAGCCCCCTCAACAAAGTGTGGGACCCCAGAAGCAAGGAAAGTCCATCTAGACAGCCAGAAACCGCGGTGTTGCGATTTGCGGTAGTTTCGAGGAGCTGAAACACCGAAGTGCCACTTGTTTGAAGATTGCTGGTTTTGAGTGGTGACCGTCCCATTGTAGTGCAGGAGTCCCCAGAAGTCCTCCCTCTTGTCCCCACGACTGATGCCCAGGAACAGTGAGATCTGCAGAGCTGCACAGGACAGAAGTCATCTGCTGCACTTTTTCTTCAATCCAAAGGTACTGTAAAAATCTGAGAGAAATTACCTCTTAATGTAGAGTTGCTTGTATCTTCTACTACTCAGAAGCCTAAACAGCTTGTGGCCCTACATTGATTCTTCTTTCCTTCAAAGACTTCTAAAACATTGTGCAAAGCCTTGCTCTACTTAACTACCAGAAGTGCTTCAGCTCATGTAGACTTTTGGCCATTGACTTTGGCTTAACCTGTTATACTGAATGACTTTGCTTGGATCTAAAAGTTTTTGCCTGCTTAAGAATTTTCGTGATCTGTTTGTTCTGATAATCTTTTCCTTTGACCAATTCCTAAGAATATTCTAAATGCAACAGCAAGATATTAATGTCCCAGCACCCTAATTATTGTAGTCACCTGAGGGTGTAGGTTGTGACTGTGGCCATCCCAAAAGGGTCTTTACTGATTTAGAAACTAAGAGTGTGTAGTTTTGGAATGTATCTATGTGTTGCTTATATATTGCTCCCTTCTGAAGAAGGCTTATTCGAACTGACTGAAATAAATTAATTGTTTATCCAAGAATCCTTGTGTTTAAGTGCTTATTTGAATACTTGTCACTGTGAATCTCTGTGTAACTCCCCTACAGCTCACATTGACCCTTCTTGAGATGAGCCTGGCTGCTCAACACACTACCAACCTGTGTAGTACAAGCTTGCACCAAAGGTTGGGTACCTGTTGCCAGGAGGTCAAGGTTGTTGTAATGCACCCAAAGGGTACTGCATACAATAAAGATTTTCCATAATAACTTACTAGAAGGTTTTAATTCTATTAGACACAGAGGCGAGCATTATGCTTCTCTTCCTTTATTACACTCTGAGGAAAAGCTCAGGAGCAAGATACTTTGTGCACCTTATATACTAACACAGATATAAAGAAGGTGCATCAGGCATATAATAAACTTGTAATAATAAATCATGGAATGAACCCCCAAAATCCATAAAAGTTCCATAATGATCAAAGAACTCCATTTCCCAAGATGCTCCTCAAGGTTATGTAATGACTCGGGCCATGTGCCATCTGTCCTTCAGTGAGCGTGTAGGTATCTCCATAAACAGGCTTGAAAAAGAAGGAACTTCCTCTTTCGTGGCTGTGAACTTGGTTGTCTGTGAAAAGTAGGTAGAAACACCACTTTAGTCGACCAGAAGAAGAGGCGTTGCGCTGTGGACTAGCCGGACTTGTCTGTAGATGCTGTCAAGAAAAAAGATACAGAACTATAATTACTTCATGCGTATGGAAACTCTAGTTCCCTTGCGGGGTGGGAATGAAAAGATTGTTGCTTTAGAATATTACCATGCGTGTAATTTCATTTATCAATTGTCCGTTGCAATGCCTAGAGTGCTCTGCAGCACCCTTTTCCTTTGCTGGGCGGGATAATGCTTTCCTCCGTGTCTTTAATAGAATTAAGACTTTCTAGTAAGTTATTATGGAAAATCTTTATTCTATTTCAAGAACGGAGGCTCACATTATGCTAGTTCAAAGCTTACTTAACACAATCGAAGCAGGCTGTTCTACCGGTTTCAGGTAGAATTCTTTGCATATTGATTCTCCTGCCCAATCTGCCATCTTCATGATGTCCGCTAAGCGAACACCAACCTGGAAGGCTTTAGAGGCCATGGCTCCTCTAACAGAATGGGTGCTGAATTGAAGAGTATCTATCCCTGCTTGTGCCAGGGTCCAGCATGCCAAAGTAGGGGCAGATACTGCTTTGTGGGGTTTGCGAATAGCTATAAGAAGCTGGCCGTTAGGTGAGGTTCTGAGTGAAGCTGTCACTTTTCCGTACGTTTTCAAGCATTGTACCAAACAAAGCTTGGGCTGTTCTCTGAAAGCTGGGTAGGAAATCACTCGAGTCACATTTAGTTCTTCTCCTTATGTGAAACACAATACCATCCAGGGAGAAGGACCTGCCTGCTAGGTCTAGAGCTCTGACGTCCGAGACTCTTCTACAAGAAACTAGACAAAGCAAGGTAGTAAGCTTGCCAGAGAGAGCCGTACGTGAAAGCTTTTTGTTAGATGGCCAAGAAAGAAAAAGATTGAGCACTTTGTTAACGTCCCATAACTTATCGTAACGAGACGGAGGCAGGACTGTAAGCCGGACGCCTTTAAGCAATCTGCAAACCAGGCGATGTTCTCCAACTGGGGCTCCTTGTATGAGGTTGTGGCCTGTGGAAATTGCAGAGCGGTATGCGTTCATTGGTCTGTACGCAAGCCCTCTTTCCATTAAAGAGGTTAAGAAATTTAGAATTTCCTCTAAAGATGCCGAAACTGGGTGAAAACCTCGGTCTTGACAATAGATCCTTCAGGCACTCCAGGAATTGGAATACCTCTTGAGTTGCAGGGGCCCATCTCTCCCCAATGAGATTGACTGCTTTGAGGGACATGCCCGGAGTTCTCCATCTCACCCTGAAATCCTCCAAGCCGCCAGGGTCAGAGACCCGGAGAGGAGCAGGGGATGAGGCTGCTTTCCTCGGATTCAATAGAAGGAGGATTGGAGAATCCATGGAAAGTTCCAGAAGAACTGGATACCAAGTCTTAGAAGTCCATTGGGGCTATGAGGACTAGCTCTGTTTGGTCCTGACGGGCCTTCACCAGGGTCCTGGCTATCATGTAGAAGGGGGGAAAGGCGTTTAGGACCCCTTGTGTCCAAGGTTGTAGGAACGCATCTGTCGCCAGTGCTGCTGGGTCGGGTCTCCAGCTGTAGAACACCGGGAAGCTGTGTGTTTAGAAGGGAGGCAAAGAGATCTTTGGACATTGGACCCCAAATTTGTTGCAGATGGAGAAAAACTGCTTTGTTGAGCGTCCAGTCGCTGGAGTCGGCGTAATGGCAAGAATGCAAGTCTGTTACCACATTCTTGAGACCCGGAAGGTATTCCGCTATGACGGAAATTCGGTGATCTAGGCAGAAATGCCAAAAGTCTTTAGCTAGTTCTGCTAGCGGACGTGATCTGGTACCGCCCGGATGATTGATGTATCTTACTGCGAGTATGTTGTCCATCTTCAGTAAGATACAGCAGCTCACTTTGTTCCTGGCAAATGAGCGAACTGCGAATGAGACTGCAAGAAGCTTTAGGCAGTTTATATGCATCGCCAATTCCTGTGGGGACCAATGCCCTCCTGTGGCTACTGAGCCACATCTCGCTCCCCAGCTAGAACGACTGGCGTCTGACTCGATGTTGTCTGGGGTTGTCCCGAAAATGGCTCTGCCGTTCCAGGCCTCCATGTGCGTGAGCCACCAATTGAGTTTTGTTCTCGCCTGAGGGGAGAGAGTCAGGCGTTGAGAGTAAGAGAGATTGCGTCTCAAGTGTTGACCCTTCAGTCTTTGTAGTTCTCGGTAATGAAGGGGACCGGGAAATATCGCTTAGATAGACGAGGATAAAAGGCCTATCACCCTTGCTAGCTCTCTCAGCGAGAAAAGATCCCTCTCTAGAAGCCTGCGGATCTCCCGCTTGGTGGAATGCATTTTGGTAGCTGGGAGATGAAGTTGTGCATTTTGTGTGTCCACTATGAACCCCAGAAATTCCAGGTTTCTGGAAGGATAAAGAACTGACTTCTCCCAATTGATGAGAAAGCCGAGACTGCGTAGCAGATCTATGGCTAGTCCGGCTAGTTTTTGTAGCAGTTCCTGAGACTGAGCCATAAGGATAATGTCATCCAGGTACACTATTATTCGGACGCCCTGCTCTCTGAGACGAGCCACCACTGGCCTTAACAGTTTAGTAAAGGCCCAAGGCGCTAAAGATTCCGAAGGGTAAACTCGTGAACTCCCAATCCTGGAGTTCCAAAGTAAACCTTAGGTACCTCACGTGTGCCTGATGAATCAGCACTGCGAAATAAGCGTCCTTTAAGTCCAGGCGCATGAGCCAATCGTTTTGGTCTCAACATGTCCCTGAGCATGTGGATGCTTTCCATCTTGAAATGACGGTAGATTATAAACTCGTTGAGCGCCCTCAGGTTTATTACGGGCTTAATCTTCCCTTTCCTGCACACCAGAAAAATTGGGCTGAAAAAACCGCCCTGACTCGAGCAGGGGCGAAATTGCTTTCTTCTGATCTAGGCCATGAATCTCGCCGTCTAGCGTACTCCGATCTATCTCGGACATAACTATGAGGGCGGGTCGGCTGACCTGGAAGGGCTGCGCGAAAAACTCTAAGCGAAGGCCGCGCGCTGGGTCCCTGTCCCCTGTTAAGACATCCCAAGCATTTGTAAAAAGCGTTGGCCTCCCCCCAATGGGTGTATGTTGTGCTGGCATGCACAGACTGACCTGTGGGTTGATGTTGGGCTGTGCTCTTAGGGGCTCTCCTCCAGAAACGCCCTCTGCCTCGTCCTCTAGACGGAAAGAAGGTATCGGAACGCTCTTGCCATGCATTGTGTTGTTCCCTTTGGTATTGGTCTTCTGTCGAAGGAATAGCTGCCGGAAGAGCGACCTCGACCAGCCCTGGAAAAAATCTTTGATGCAAAGACACTCTTGATGGAGCTTTGGGCTTTGTCTAACACGGTAAAGGTACCGACAAATTTAGCCATTTCCTTCATGAAACGATCCCCAAAGAGTAAGCCTTGAGCGGCTCACCAGACTCAGTATTCGCTAGTTCAGCTAGCTTCGAGTCAGTCTTGAAGAGGATGCCCTTGCGACGCTCCGTGGAAATAGCGCAGCTTGCATTGCCCAGTAAACAGATCGCTCTCTGAGCCCAACCGGAGAGGATCACTGGGTCAATAGGACCTGACGAGTTAGAGGCTTCTTCCACCAGGTCTAGGATCTTTGCAAGGGAGCTGGTGACGTCCAAAAGCTTATCCTGGCAAGACTTCCAGGCTTGGTCGATGCCCTTCCTAGGATCTTTCATGTGCTTGCCCAAGAATGTTATCTTTTTTTAATCAAGTTCTGGAGTCAGAGCCACTCTATCTGGTATCTCCGGGCGTGGGCATTCTGCCCGTAGTCTTGCTCTGATCTCTTTATCAAGAGGCTTGTGCAGCCTATTAAAGATGTAATCACTTGTTCTAGCTGATGGCTCCCAGTCAGAGGATCTGGGGTGTACTAAATCTTGGGGAACATCCCCTTCTAAGGGGGCTGTTCCCCGGAGCGCCTCCTCGGGATGGGGGCTGCCACAATCTCCGAGTTTGAGGGTTTCGAACCCCATATCTGGGTGTCCTCATCTGAGGAAGAGTGCGACAAATCGTCATCATATATTCTTGCACTCTGATCATCCTCCATGCCCTGTCCATCTCCCTCCTTGAGGGTCGATCACCCCTGTTTTCCTCCTCTGGGTTAGAGGGTCCTTTTAGGGAAGGGATTACCTTCCTGCTCATAAAGTCTTTTTTCAGCCTGGAGAATGCGTCGGATACCGCAGCAGTGGCATTAATCGATTGGCTTGGGGGGGGGGGGTCAGAGAGCTTTTGCTCTTACGAGTCGGACTACATCCCCCTTGTGTAAGGTGCTTCCTCTTCTGGGACTTATTCCTCCCTGATGGAGATGCCCCTCGCATGCGCGCCTCCATGTTGTCTAGGCGTTGTTGTATTGGCAGGAGTAGCCTGAAACAGCCTTTCTTATGCTGTTTTCAACAGAGGATCCCAAAGACTTTTGAAGGCTTTTCTCCATAGCCACCTCATCAACATATGAACTAATGATTGTTCCACAATCGGGTGCGCTGTCTTACATGAAATAAATTAGAATATTTCTTCAATTAGATTCAAAGTCCATGTTCAAAAAACTGCAGTCATGTGCCCAAAATCGGCAGAGTCATGTGCCAACACGTGTTTCGACCTCACAGGTCTTAAGGCAAAGCTCTGCTCATCAACATAACATGAGTCTTCCTCACCTTCGGACCAGGCTTGATCAGATTGAGGAGAAAACTGAGCTGCCATGATAATTAATAAGCACCCTATCTGCTTTTTTTTGTTTTTTTTGGGGGGGGGGTTTGGGTTTACCGATCGCCTTCTCTCAAAGCCCAGTAGTGGTGATTAATTTATCACTATTATAATTCTTCTTTCCTCCTTGTTTAATTTTCTTTTATACAGGAGTACTCAGTTGCACTCCTGTTTCAAGTCTTGTATTCAGAAGCGTGCTCCCTTGTCAAGTAGGAGCAGCAGCTGTGAAGGATTTCCCTTCCGTTTGTCTGTTTCACTTTTTGACTCGAGCGCCGGAGCTCTAAGAAAAGGACAAGGGAGAGCAGGAGCTCCCCCTGGCGTTCCGCGAGCGGCACCGCGCACAGTGAAGGGCTGCGCTGCTTTCCCCGCGTTACTATTTCTCAGGCTGGGGAAGCAGCGCGGTCATGGAGGTAACCACTGCAGCGTTTGACAACAACACTGCGAGCGGGTACACGCAAACAAAAAGTTTGCAATAGATGAAGACTCTGACGCCAAGAGGAAGCAGCTGGCGTCGGCCACGAACAAGGAAAACTACGCCTGACAAAGGCGATCTCAAATGAACCCGTTATGCGCAATAGCAAACAATAATACAGTAGGCAGATTAAATAAGCAAATATATTTGCCTGATAATTAAATATGGCTAATAACAAGGTAAACAGAATTGAACAAGAAGTAACTTATCTCTTGCTCTGACCAGCAAAGAAAGAGGAAGTAACTTCTTGTTGAAGAACGTTTATGGAGATACCTACACGCTCATTGGAGGACAGATGGCCCATCGGGTCATTACATGACCTTGAGGAGCATCTTGGGGAATGGAGTTCTTTGATCATTATGGAACCTTTATGGATTTTGAGGGTTCATTCCATAATTTATTATTACAAGTTTATTATATGTTTGATACAGCTTCTTTATATGTGTGTTAGTATATAAGGTGCACAAAATATCTTGCTGCTGAGCTTTTCCTTATAGTGTGTAATAAAGGAAGAGAAGCATAATGTGAGCCTCCGGTCTTGAAATAGAATCTTGCCTAACAGATATGCTCCTTACACAATTCCTACACCTGAAGGTGACTTCATTCACAAGGACAGTAATGGCATTTATATATCACACTAGATATACTTTTTAAACTCGAGGTTGCACAAAGAAAAGGGTTAAGTAAGGCAAAAGGTTAAACAGGTTCTCAGTAAATGTGAGGACGACTAAATCTTCCAATGAAATCTAGACAAGCCTTTTCCAGCAATAGCAGTCTAAAACAAATTAACACCTATGAGGGACAAACAATATCAAAGTCAATGTGTCAGAAGAGTCTGCAGGGAGCCAGGACAGCCAAAGTCAATTGGAGCACAGTCTATGGAGCTGGGGCACTTCTTAGATCAAAGTCTTGCACAAAGTTAGTTTTGTTAAGAAAAAAAATCACTTGAAGGGTCGCAAGCCGTTAAAGGAATGGTTCGGTCAAAATTTTTTATTGCCCCTACAGGTCGGCCATGTGTTTTTAAGCCTAAGTCGCTCGATTTTAGAAAAATTTCCTATGGACCTTACCCGAGTTTTCGTCCATTAAATGCACGTGAAAACAGGCATCAGGGAGCTGCCATTTTGTGATAATCCTATCACTTGCCGCATCGCCCTGGCTGACCTGCTTTTGCGGCACTAAATCATATCCCCCGCCCATGAGCCTGACATTATCAAAACATTCATATTCCCTGCCTCTCTCCGTGGCGTTACTGTGCTGCGTAGGCAAACGCGCCCAGTCGTCTTCTACGCGACTTCACACAGAACCTGGAAACCAACACAGATCAGCTCACAACACAGCGCGCCACAATTCGGAATATGAAACTGTACTTTAAAATCAAACAGCAACACAGTAAATTTGGTAAAGTACATTTATTTGACATTAAATGTTTATAGAATATTCAGCAATTGACATATGAACTCCGAAAGTAATTTCTTTTCTTTTATCTCTATCCGCAAATCCTTAAAATTTTATCGTGAGTCACGCGCTGTTCCTTCATGGTACACAGGGTGTTGGTTTTCGTTCAAAGAGGCACTTTTGTCGCACGTTGAACCGCAAGGCTGTTCCATCAAGTAGGCACTAGGCCAGCGTAAAGGTTGATATGTTGCTTCTAAGGGCATATGGGTCCTTGGTGATCGTCCCATAAGATCATCAGAATGGTGCAGTTGGTTACATTAAGCTGCAGCTGGCGGCTGAAGAAACCGTCTGCCGGTGTCTGAAACTGGTGGCAGGGGCAAAACGGGAGTACGTACCTATTTTGAAAACATAAAATTTATAATTAGTCTCGCCAGCCAATCTTTATTAATATTATTAATTTTATTTATTACGGCCGAGCTGAAACTATTTGCTTTCAAGTATAGTGCAATGGAGTATGTTCGGCTCTAAAATCAATGCGAAAACTAACTAAATAAATCGAGGTTGGTACACAATGAGAAACAACTTTTTGTCTACATGCGTGTGGAATGTGGACCTCCATGCCCATGTGCCTGCTACAAGGACGATTCCACAAACTTTTCAAAGCTCTTCATTCATTCATTTATTCATGCATCCATTCATTAATTCTTCATTCCGGTATAAAAGCGTCTAAAGAGTTACATTATATTTGCAATTTCCATTGTGTCTCTGCGTAATGCAGTCCGTAAATCCCACTGTGCTCTTGACAACGATTTTTCGTATACTGAACTAACATGAATCTCGGTCTAGTTTAAGAATTTTCTGCCTTATCGTCTCAAACGTTATTGCACCCCCCCAAACCCCCTTTCAAATGAAGTTCTTTCTGCATGGTCCCTGTCTCTCAAGGTCAAAAAACAATAGAACCTTCTACTGCCAGTGCGAGTTGTGGGCCTCTTCAGGGCGCGAGCTGAAAATCAAAGCCGCTGACCTTCACTAGAAATTAGCATACATTCTTTCTTTGCAACATCCCGTAGTAAAGCCATCTGTGAGAACTTGAAGTTTCGAATCCATCTATGTAGTGCGCCTCAATGTGCAAATGCAAACTGGCTTCGCTCCCATCTGCAATGGCTCGCTTGGCGCGTTCTAAGGCCCCAATTTTGTCCTCGTTGTCTGCGAGCTTTGAAGCCCCAAAGGACCATAACTATTGAGACTTTTAATTTTTTGGGGAAGGTCAGGTGAAAGTATAAAGTACCCGAGCAGTTGATTTGAAAGTGAGATTTATTGTTTGTTTGTTTTATTATTTGCAATACGCAAGCCTCCCCTCGGTTAACAGTGCCCAGCATTTATAAGAGATTGCGAAAATTAGTTACATCAACAAAAATATATACATACACAAATAGACAAGGTCAGCAATATGAGGTGAATAGAGAGAGAATTCAAAGATGACACCCAGGTAGTTCGGCACCCAGGATGGTGAAGGTAGGGGTTAGGGTTAGCGTACTTTGTATGCGCACACTACAATAACATTTATTTACAAAAAGACAATCGTATTACAATTATTTAAACCGGGATTTGTACTTCACAACCAGCTCTTCTTTGGGTGGACATGGCACAGTGGCAATGGATCAGTGCTCTGCACAGAAACGTTCAAAATTCCATATCTGTGCTTCTCTAATACAGCAACAAAAAGGCTTTTGACAAAGTCGAACTCCATTTCCTCATAGACTGGTTTGATCACCCATTGCTTACTACTTTTTGAAAAGGCCTTAGTGTAGCGAGGCATCCTTACATTACCCTTAGTCCTAGATTGTTCACGGCCGAGATTCTCGTTATGGGCCAAGATGGCAAGTAGAGTCCTATGTCTCATGCCCTGTATGCTGAAATGCAAGCGCTTTGGCCTGTACTTTAGGCACGTATTGTGGAAAACCTCCAAACCTCCTGTGTGACAGAATTCTGTCAGTCCCCTCAAATCTCTTGATAGTTTTATCGAAAACCATCTTCTCAATGGCTTTGTGTGTCGGTGAAGATGGATTCAACCACTTCTTCTTCCGTGCCTCCACTGGGGATAAAGGGCCATGTTCACATTGGTGGAAATGTAGGTTTTCTGACCAGCGGTGCACGTTGGTACAGTGGTGCATCAGTGACCGCCATTTTTCAAGTAGTATTTCCACTGACCCTTCACAAATTTTGGAGCTCCACCAAAGATGGTTGCTGATAGAATGGGACCACTCTGAAGTACTTTCCAAACCTTTTTTTTCCCCTGCAGCCGAGATTTTCTTATTGATTGATTTAGCAAGATGCCATACGTCAAATTGATGTTTAATATATGGGAACTGCTCTCTCATTGTCTTGGCAATTGAAACGTGTCTGTCCGTGGCTATGCGGTAGATGTGCATTCCCCTCGATTGTAGATATTCCACTGATTTTATAAATCCTAGTTTCTCCATGGCCACTGAGGATGTACATTGTGTTACCTGCACGACCACCGAACTCACAATTTTCTTATTATCCATGTCCTGAAAGTGGTAGGTGTAGTACTTGGCAGAAAATCCAGGGCTGTCGCACTGTCCATCGCCAGCTAGAATAGTTTGCCTTCGAATGTACTTGCTAGCGACAATTGTTCAATATTCCAAGCATCACTAATGGCCGGAAACAGATAATCATGTTGGTATTTGTAGTACTGCGTTTTTTAAATGAAATGGAGTCCCACTAACTGAAAGAAAGACTCTAACATTCTAAAACTGGAGCCACTGAAAAGTAATGCAGCTGCACACAGTAGATTGCCTGCTGGCAGTTTCCCCAGCATCGGTTGTGCAGACCATGAGAACGTATGATGTAATCTACAGGCGGCATGTATTGTGACGTTACTGCCTTGTTTTTGACGAGTCACATGAATCAATGGCTTCCCACATACTTTCCCTCTGACGGAATGCCCACATTTCAGCATACTAATATCCATCAAACAACTGTCGAATACTATGTATTTGCCCTCTTTCATTAGACTGTCATCCTGCGTCAAAGCTGATTCGGCCTGTGACGTTGAGGACATATCACCACATTTGAAAGAAATATCGCTGCTATCAAGTTCTGATGCGTCGGTGAATGCTGCTGCTGGTTCAATTTGTCATGTCAACATCTGTTACTTCAACATTGATGGGAGAACATAACAATGTCGACGGCTTTTTTGGTAGCAATTTTTTGGCGGGTGTAGATTGTGTGAATTGATCTGCAACTACTTCAGAGCTGTCTTCAATACTTCCAGTATCATGTTGCGGCGGTGCGGTCGTACTGTAGCAATGGTCCAATAAAACTTTGCTGGATTCTCCGGACACATTCATTTCATGTTCTGGCCATTGGACATGAGCATCCCGAGTCTCAACACGCCGCGTCTGAATAGTTCCTCCATAGTGTAAATGGTCTGGCAAGCAACATCTCTCATTCGCTTCACTGTCTGTGTATGTATAGTTCGTAGACCCACGGGTAACTAGAGGACAGATTGGAAAAGGGATGTTCAGTTTAAACACAAGATAAAGTATAGTACAATTGACTGGAAAAAAACATAAAATAGTCCCCAGCACAAACATTTTTCTAAAGTTATGAACTGTTTGTAACTAACCTTATTTTTGTTTCTTTTCTTTACAACTTTTTTGACTCTACCTTCAACATCTGCACGCTGTTGCTCTGATACGTATCCGCATGTCTCCCCTTCCTCTTCGCTGCACCGACTATATTTTCTGTATCCGCATAGACGGCACGGAATGAGGCTCCATCGACTCCCTGAGACATAGTATTTTCATTACTGTGTATCAAAATATTGTTAGCGTAAAACGCACGTGAGGACGAACACACATGTACATCTCAATAGCCAAACACAATTTAAACATTGTGTGGAACAATCAAACGACAAGTATTCGAGCTCTGATGACCTAGTTCGATGGAGATGTCAGTATACATACCTCTGGCTCTACATGGACTGCCACGAACGATTGTATTGAAGAGGAGGCATCAGCAACTCCCTGAAACACAGTACTTGCGTTAGCATGGTTTTCAATATCGTAAACATAACACACACTTGGGGTCGACGGCACAGGTACATATAAAGAGATAACCACAAATGTTGCATTGCCTAAAAGAATCAAGGAATAATTAAAAATGATCAGATTTAATCGACTTATTTCTCCGATGTCTTTACATCTGCATCATCTAAATGTGATCTTGTGACTGTAGTGGAAGCTCCATCATCTCCCTGAAACACAGTACTTGCGTTAATAGGGAAGAAAGTATAGCAAATGGAATCACGTTATATGATCACGCTCGATGGAGCTGTCAGTATCCATACCTCATGCTGCTGAAGAATATCTAGGGCTGTTGTCAATGTGGTGCGCACTTCCGAAAGCTGTTGCGCCGATTCGTATCCGCATGGTCCTGCTTCCACCGGAATTACTTGAATGTCCGGCTCTGCATGAAGTGCGTGGGTTGACGATTCAACAACAGCCTGAAACATAGTATTTCCATTAGTAAGGATTACAATATTGAAAACACAACACACGCTTGGGGTCGACGGCACAGGTACATATCAACGGCTAACCACAAATGAAACATGGTGTAGAACAATCAAACGACAAGTGTTCCAGTCCTGATGATCACAGTCAGTTGAGCTGTCGGTATCCATACCTCGGGCTGCTGAAGAACATCTAGGGCTGTTGTCAATGTGGTGGACGCTTCAGCATCTCCCTGTAAGACAGTACTTGCATTAGTATGGATAACACTAATTATAACTGAAAACAAACACCAGGGGACGACAACTAAGGTGTATATCAATTGAAAAGCACTAACCAAACAATTGGTAAAATAATCACACGATACAAACTATTACTTGACATGCATAAAACAAGTCTGTAGCGGAATAGCCAAGTATGATTACCTGATACGCGCTAGAAGTGGTTGATAACTGCGAGCACGTGATGGAAGTAGAATGTTCTTGCTTCAGATTGAAGGGATAGTCAAGAAGTTGTAAAGGTAAATTATTGTTTGATAATGAAATGCCAATATTTAAAATTGCCATGTAAGGAGACAGAATACTTGATTAATGCGCAATATAGCACAGTTCCCTGTGCCCATATATAGATTTCGTTAGATATATTGATAAATGTCATTATTCAAAAAGCTATACTCATATCAATGTCGAAAGTATTACAAATTGGAAACAACACTTAAAATATCAATGAATCCATTCGGCTACCTACACACTACTGCAAGGCCTAAAGCTAAAAACGGACACTTGACTCACCAGTGGCGGATTGTGGATGAATAGAGTTGGAATAGCGTTTGCGAGCAATTTTCGTGTCGATCGCCCTTCGTTCTTCTTTGTTACCCAAGATGTGGTGTACATGTTCGAGGGAAAGTGCCGGCTGCAGATGCGGTATCGATCACTCCTCTTGTCCTCAAAGACTTGTTGGACTCTACTTGGCAGCTCATCCAGTGGATATCCGCAATGTCTGACCCATTCTCTTATTCGATCAACAGTTTTCGGGAATACATGCATTGTAGTGCCTTCAAATTTAGCATGGGTCTTCGTAGGGCAACCGCTAATCGAACTGGCAGGCATTGTTGAAAATTCTGAAAAGTAAATATCAAGATTATTATAAAACCTTGATGAATAAAAATGTCATAAAGTAAATGAACCATACCATGCTCAATGCAAGGTTTGTTTTGGTCGCCAGAACTATACCAGTTCATCATGTGCGGCTTAGTATTTGCATAAGTTACAGAAATTTCTGTTTTGTCTTGCACGAAAAGGAACCATGCTTACATTATAGACTGGACCCCCGATGGATGCAATTCGATGACAATTGACACAGATGAAAATAAATAGATCTATTGATAGCATAACAATTGAAACTCAAGTCAATAGCAATGAGACCAATGACCATAGCTTTATTGGGTACTGTAGTAGCAAATAGATTGAAATCTAAAAATGACCGAAATATGACTAGGATACATGGCCTTACCTTGACCAACAAACCGTTGGATTCAGCAGGCCGAGCAGTATGTTGCAGGAGAACAGGTAGATGGCCACAGGTAGCACACTGACGAGTTTGCTGGAAGCGGTCACAGCGACGAGCAGATTAGCATAGATCTCAGTGCTTCTCAGGTAGAAGGTTCAGGAGTTGACTTGCAAAGCACAAAGCTGTTCTCATGAGACATATCAAGTGGTTTATAAAGTATTAGAAACAGGGGTGTGTTTGTGAATGAATGACGTGTGTATGTCGTGGTATTATCTTTGTTGCAGGGGGGGGGGGGCGGCCTGCCTCAGGGGAGGCCTGCCTGGAGACACGGGGTCTGAGGAAGTCATGTGAGCGATGGCCCCTGGGCGTGGGATACCTTTTGAAGTGTACATGCTGTTCGGCACCTTGGCCGTTTGCGCCCGTCCCTTGCCCTTATGTGTTGTTAAAGGACACGGGGCATCCATTTTTGTACCCCCTTTCCACTCCATTTTGGTGACCAGGTCTCACTGCAATAGTACAGCGTGCAGAGCACATGGCCCACAGCCTCGTTCCCACTCTGACTGGAAAACTCCAGAGGTATTTGCAACAGCTAATAAATGTAACGCATCACTCTCTGTGATCACGGTCCTGCATGTGAACTGGCTTGAACCATGCACATGGCTCGTTCATCTCAACAAACGTGTCCTTGCCCACGCACCCTCGCCAGTGGAAAGTAACTGCAATTCTGACCCTGTGTCCCTGCAAGGTATTCTCTTCATGTGCCAGACCACTGACCACACCATGATGGCCACCTAGCAGATCCCCAACTAACATTAGACTCCTACTGCAGTATATCGTTGCCTATCAATAACAAATGCCACATATCGGAGATTCTTGTGAGCACAGACCCACACTTCAAACACTGTATTATAGTGGTCAAGACCCTCGACCTAAGGCCTGTATAATCCAATGTTCATTGATAGTATTGATATATGTGTGACTTTTATAGAGACATAACCGACTGAAAGACTTTGAACAAGTGTTATTTAGTGCATGCATTATTGATGATATATTTGGTTAGCTTAGATAGTGACCACCCCGCTTCACAGCGACCTGAACTTCACCCATTCCGAGCACAGGTGTCTGACGTCCATCCTTGAATGGAGACACACTTGATTGATTTAAAAAATCGAAACAACCGTTGTTAAAATATGTGGTATTTTATTTTGTAGCTTATTTTGATGACACAAAAATAGAAAGGTTTACACATTGTACAGTTCAGGTTGCAGCACAGCGAGAGAAAATCCCCTGTACTGACCGCTGTCACTCGGGAATGTTTCTCTTATGGCACGAACGGCACAGGCGGGTATCACTCTTCGAACGCGGTGTCCAAGCCTCCCGTGAAGCCATCATGTAAGGGAACGATAGGCCACCAGCCTGTACCACCTGTGAAAAGGAATGAAACAAACGGTTTTTAAATGACCAAGATAATTTTAATAAACGTTTGTTGTCAATGACAATTCTTGTAACTAATGGCATTCTGCTCGGACAAATTCTATCTAGACACTGCACACTAATGAACGACTTTCAAGCGTTACAATGATATGTATATGTAATTTTGGATATAGTAGAAGACCATGAAATAGTGGTATCACAAGCAGAGTATACTTACTCGTTACTCGGATTACGAGGACGAACAGTTGCGCGAAGTTTGTTCATAAGCACCATCATTATCCTCAACACGGACCGTGTGAGGCAGGCTGCCCTGAAGTCTGGCAGCTCGGTGATGCATTGCGGTCGTGGCTCGCCTTCCGAAATGTAGGCCACGCATCCCGAGTTTTCACAGCAGCAGCAGTTCTCCTCCTCGGTCAGCATTAGCTCGCACCGATTGCATGTGCACCAGGTGGAAACACCGTCCATGCGACTAGGTCCACTGTCTTAATCAAATAATTGATAGGGGTGGTACTGGTATCTGTCCACACGGGCTGCAAGCAACGAAGGTGGCTGACCAGAGCACAGAAACGAGTCACAGAATACTCAAAGTAACACAGAGAGAGGAATGGAATCGAAAATCTGCTGCTGTGTGTTGTGAAACGGTCTGTTTATACTTATTGAGGAAAGAGGCGTCCTGCCATTTCCATGGCGACACGTCATTAACTGAAGCGCAGCGAATGTTGACACGAGACGTGCTTTGGCGTTGTGAAATGGGCGGGACGCGTCTGCTGATGACAGGCTCAGGGGCGGGGGATATGACTTGGTGCCGCAAAAGCAGGTCACCCAGGGCGATGGGGGGAAAATGGCAGTTCCCTGGTGCCTGTTTTCGCGTGCGTTTAATGGACGAAAACTCGGGTAAGGTCCATAGGAAATTTTTCTAAAATCGAGCGACTTAGTCTTAAAAACACATGGCCGACACGTAGGGGCAATAAACATTTTTGACCGAACCATTCCTTTAAGCCTGTGAAAATCAGAGTTGGAATCAACTCTAAAGGTAAGCCACTGCAAGTCTCACCTGAGAAAAGCACAGCTCAAAGACGATGAGGTAAGTACCCCAAGTTTAAACAGTACCTCTGGTTTGCAGAAGAGTGGTACAGCAGGATTATGTCCTGTTGCAGCCGTGCAGACCCGGTGTTCGTGAGCCTCAATCGTGACAAGAGGGAGGACGTCTGGAGGGCACCTACGGTTAGGTCGTCGGCAGCTACGGGTTCTTTTTGGTTCAACTGCTCTTAGCGGTTTCAACGCTTGGTAAACAGCACCACCTCCAATCTTGGTTAATGGTTGGGCTTCCTTCACTACTTGGGTCCTGCACTCTGGTGAGGGGACTCAAGCTCCAGTCTTTTTGCTTCTGGAGGCTCCTTGGGAGACTCCTGAAGCTTCTGGACGAATTTCAGACGTTGCACTCGGCTATGGATTCCTTGACCCCTGGCACTCGGTTCTTGTAGCAGCGATGAAGTACAGCCAGTCAGGGAAGATGGTCCAGCGGAGTTTGTCTATGAGTTAGTTGGTCCCACTAACCCAAGGGAAGAAGTGTCCCTTCCAGAGCTTCTCTTGTCAATTAGCAGCAGGGCTTCACCGGGCAATTCAAAGGTCGAGTAGAATGCAGGAAGCTTCATTCATGGTTTCTTCGTATGTTTCTCCCAGTGCTCGACTCTGCCCCTAGTCCCAAAACGCTTGCCTTTAAGCAGGTTTCTCCCATTCATACACAACCTATGCTGTCAATTACACAGCTGAAAAGACAGCCAGCCAGACAATCAGGAGTGGTTGCATTCCTATAGACAAAAGACAGAGGAGTTTCGGGAACCTCCATCACATCATTCCTTTCCAGAGACACTGGAGCCAGAGGTGAGTTTCAGGACTGAAGCCCGCCAAAGGCAAAACTTACAAAGAGCTCAACTCTGCTTCGACGCACAGAGTAAAACTCAAGAAAGACCTCACAAACAGAAAATTGTGAAAAAGTTGTTGCGGGCCATTTTGACAAAATGGTCACCCATGGGTGCTGTACTGCAGCTGAGGATGCAACATGCATAGAAGAGCACAATGGTAGGAAAATTAAACCACGGCCACAAGCCATTTAAAGTAGTGAGTTTAAACAATGTTACATGAGAATGCAGGATAAAGGGTTACCAGGTAACCTTCCAGTACTTCACATAAGATGGAGTGTGCTGGACCTGCAAAGAGAAAATGTAAGTAAAGTCAATTTCACTTTACTAGTCTTGGGAACAGTAGTTCGCACAAGAAAAGGTATAAAAGTTGTAAAGTCCAGCAAAAGATCTGGGGGCCTCAATGGTTGAAGAGAATTAATACAAAAATGAGAATTGCCATAACAAGGGAAAAGTCTCTACCATTGCTACCCCATTGCTCATTATATTCCTGGCCAAGGAGAGCAACCCCTCCCCTCCTCTTGAACAAGTAGGGCCATTAAAATTCAGTTAAACAGCTGAAAGAGTAGTCATTGGTTTCGGCACAGCAATGGATTGATCCTTTGAACCTTCACCCATTTTAGATAAAGAATATTGTATGGGAGGCATGGTTAAGCGAAGACAGACACAAGAGATATACTGTTCAAGGGTGTTTATTGAGGAGCAAAAGGGTTGAGTAAACTCCCGTCTGGCCCTATCTCTAAATTTGGGCGCATGCTCTACCATCAAATAATAAATAAAACAGTACTAGTTCTGTCCTTCAAAACAAAATGACCTATACTAAATAAACGATGGCCCGCCCTTACACTATTACAATAAATGGGTGCATGGTAAAAGGTGTATGTGAAGGAAAATCGGTGTTCTAACAATAAGGATCAAAGTGACTGAATCAGCTCTCCTCCCCATGTTGGACTGCACGGAGTAAGGCGGTCCCCGTAGACAGGATGAGACACTCTCACTCAGGTTCTCAAAACAAAAAGGCAGTTCAAAATGTGGATCGAGGCCCGTCTGGTCTTCCACGTTAGTCACTTTTCCTGCGTTCCAAAAGTTCTTTCACAGTTCAACAAAAGATTTGTTGACATAGGTCTCCCTCAGCTGGGCTCAGACCTTGCAAACACAGCACTTGCAGGAGTTCCCTTCCCCAAGCTTCACATTCGTTAGGGGTACCCTTGCCCTAACTTATCACACTTCATGTCTCCCTCAGTCGGGCTCAGACCTTTTACTGATATCTAAGACTTTTGAATGTGCACGGCTTCTACTATACACCTCCGCAGGATCACTTTGACTTTATCAAAGTTCGCTACAGGGCACTGTCGCTGAGCTGGACCACTGTTATACTGTATTGCTATTATTCGTCACTTGCTCGCTTCAACTCACTGACTGTTTTTTTTTTATTTGTTCGTATCCTTAATTTGAGAACCAAGGACGATACCACAGCTGCGGCTGGTGTCTTTCGAATGCAATGTTGGAGACACTGTTCTCTTTAGCTTTGTCCTCTTAGGGGTCTCCCTCAGTCGGGCTCCGACCCCTCTTTATTCTGGAGAATTCTAATTTCTGTGCTAATACCCTTCAGCCTTGGCAACCCCAGCTCTTTTGCTGGACTTTTAATTTTTATCCTGGATTGAGAGACCTTTTCCTCACTCTCTCATATATTTTGATCTGATATTTTTGTATGGTGACGCACAGCACCTTCAGTGCAGTGTCACAGGGAAATCATTTAGATTTCTCTTAAAGTTTAAATACCTTCTCTTGGGTGAACTACTGTTCCCAAGAGTAGTAAAGTGAAATTGACTTTACTTACCTTTTTCTTTATGTACGCCCAGCACGCCCCATCTTATGTGGAGTGCTGGGGGATTACTTTGTAGCCCCTTTACCTACTTACTCATGTAACATTTTTGTATGCTACCCTCACTACTTTAAATGGCTGGTGGCAGTGGTTTAATTTTACTACCATTGTGCCTTTCTACCACAGGCTGAATCCTCAGCTGCAGTGTAGGAGCCATGGGCTACTATTGTGTCAAAATGGCCCGGTCTGCTTTTTTTGCCATTTCTTGTTTGTGAGGTCTTTCTTGGGTTTTACTCTGCGCACCAAACCAGGTTTAACCCTTTTGTTCATTTTGCCTTTGGCGGGCTTCAGTGCTGAAACCCGCCTCTGGCTCCAGTGTGTCTGACAGGACAGGAAGCGAAGGAGGTGCCCAAAACTCCCTGCCCTTAGTCTCCTTGGTTACCTGAATGCACCCAGTGGTGATTGGCTGGCTGTCCTTGCAAGACAGCCGCCCTGCTGTGAGAGACCGGTAGGCTGTGCATGAATGGGAGAAACCTGCATAAAAGGTGAGGTTTCTTGGACTGAAGGCAGAGTCGACCACTGGACGAAACATCTGACTAAGGAATCGTGAAGAGAAACTTGCTGCAATCTCCTAGACTGTTGAACTGCCTGTAAAGCCCCTCTGCTGTGCTGCAACTGCTTTTCCGAATCGACTAGAGAAGCTCCGGAAAGGACAACTTCTTCACCTGGGTTGGTGGGACCAACTAACCCCAAGAGGAACTTTGCTGGATGACCTTCCCCAACGGGCTGTACTTCTTTTCTGCTGCTGGAGCAGCGTGCCAGGGGTCGAGAAATCCCTACTTGATTGCAACATCTATAAGCAGGACCGAAGCTCCTGGAAGATCCTGAGGATCCTTCCGAAGCAGGACAACCCAAGCTCTAGTCACCTCACCAGAGTGCTGGACTCAAGGAGTTGAAAGAAGCCCATCCAGTGTCCAATATCTGTGGTGGTGCTATTTGCCGGTAGCTGAAACCACAAAGTGCCACTGAACTGAAAAGAGCCTGTAGCTGCTGCCAACCTTCGAACTGCAGTGCAGGAGTCCTCCAGACGTCCTCCCTCTTGTCCCCACAACTGAGGCCTAGAAACCCAGGATCTGCAACACTGCAACCAGACCGGAAGCCAGCTGGAACCTTTTTTTCTTACCTAGGGTACTGTGCTGACTAATTGTTACTTACCTCTTTGTCTGTTGCTTGCATTATCTCACCTGAGACTTGCAGTAGCTGCTTTTTGCAGAGCTTATCTCGCCTCTATCTTTCACACGCCAAACAGTGATTTTCTACCAACTCTCTAACTTGTGCAATACTTTTGCGCTATCTAAGAAGTACCTCAGCTTCATAGACATAGTGCAAATTGACTTTGGCTGTCCTGGCTCCCTGCAGACACTTCTGGCCCATTGACTTTGATTCTAACTGTCCGTCATAGGTGGTACATTGGTTTAACTAAGTATTGCTGAGAAATATTCTATCTAGACTTCATTGGGAGATTCAAAAGTGCTCACGTGCTCTGAGAACCTGTTAACCTTTTCCGTTCCCTTAACTTTTCCTTTCCACAACCTCCGAATTTGATCAAGTGCAAAAAGTGATATATAAATGCCAATACTGTCCTAGTAATTGAAGTCACCTCGGGGTGTAGGAAGTGTGTCTGAAGCATCTCTAAAGAGTATCTCCTTGCTTATCTTGATTCTGAGAACGTGTTATGAAGTGCATTTTTATTGTTGCACCTTGCCTTTTATAAAGAAGGCTTATTTAAAACTGACTGTTAATAATTATTTTACTAGAAAACCTTGTGTAAGTGTTATTTGGATACTTGTATGTGTGGATTTCGATGCTACAGCTCTGCAGCTCACATTTACCCATCTTGAGAGAAGTCTGGCTGCTCAGTCACTCTACCAACTTGTGTAGTACAGACCCATACCAATAGGTGGGTTACCTAATAACAAGAGGACAAGACTGGTGTAGTCTCCCACAGGGCTACTGCACACAATCTTGCCTAAAACTCTTTATTTGCAGAGTTTTAAAGTCTTTAGACTTCATGTCCCAGAATGCACTGTTGGTATCTTGTGCTCTTTGTCAGCTCCCCTGTACAGCATTCCAGGGTTTTGGGAGCTACAGGAGGTAAAGGTGATAACTTGTTGAGGTCAGGGTCTCCACCTGCCCCTCAAAGGCCTGGGCTTTCCTGTTTTACCCAGGGGATGAGATCTGGTGTGGGCACTGCCAGGTAACCCCTGTTAGGCTAGATTGCAAGACCTATGCAAGACCACACCAGCCTTGTTCTCTTGGTAATAGGTAACCCACCTATTGGTAGAGGTCTGTACAAGTTGGTAGTGGAAAAGGTTAGGGAAGGAAAAAGGTTAACAGGTTCTCAGATCATGTGAATACTTTCTAATCCCCCAATGAAGTCTAGGTTAGACCTTTCCCAGCAATACAAGTTAAACTTGTGCACCACCAATGAGGGGCAGTTAAAACCAAAGTCAATGGGTCAGAAGAGTCTGCATGGAGCCAGGACAGCCAAAGTCACTTTGCATAATGCTAGGGAGCCGAGACGTTTTCAGATGGCACAAAAGTCTTGCACAATGTTATTTAGAGTTTTTAGAAAAAGAATCACTGTTGGGCCACAAGCTGTTAGCTTGTGAAGGGCAAAGCTGCAAGCAACTCTGCAGAAAAAGCAGCTACTGCAAGTTTCCAGTGAGAACAAGCAAATTACATAAACAAGAGGTAAGTACCTCTATAGTCAAGACAATACCTTAGGTTTGTAGAAGAGGATCCAGCTGACGTCTGTTCTGGTTGCAGTCTTGCAGATCCTGGGTGCCTGGCCCTCGGTCGTGGGGGGAGAAGAGCGAGGACGTCTGGAGGACTCCTGCACTGCAGTTCGAAAGTCAGCAGGTACAGGCTCCTTCCAAATCAGTGGCACTTTGTGGTTTCAGCCACTGGCAAATAGCACCACTGTGGTTCATGGACACCTTGTGGGCTTCCCTTGCTTCTGGGGTCCAGCACTCTGTTGAGGTGGGTCATGCTTCGGTCGTCTTGCTTCAGGAGGGTCCTCAGGAACTTCCTGGAGCTTGGGTCCGACTTAAAGACGATGCACTTGTTTCTGGGTTTCCTGACCCCTGGCACTTGGTTCCAGCAGCAGGAAGGAAGTAGAGCCAGCAAGGAGAGGTGTTCTAGCAAAGTTCGTCTTGGGGTCAGTTGTTCCCACCAACTCTAGGGAAGTAGTCGTCCGTTCCGGGCTTCTCTAGTTGATACGAAATTTAGCACTGCAGCAGGGCTTCCCCGGGCAGTTCAATGGTCCAGGAGGGTACAGCAAGCTTCTCTTCCAGTTTCTTTCGTCAGATGTTTCTTCCAGCATTCTGTTCAAGAGACCTCACATTTTATGCAGTTTTCTCCCATTCATGCACAGCCCAGCTGTCACTCTCACAGCAGGGTAACTGTCATGCAAGGGACAGCCAGCCAATCATGACTGGGTTCATTCAGGTAACCAAGGAGACTAAGGGCAGGGGTTTCGGGTACTCGCTCGCTTCCTGCCGCAGGTTCCAGCACTGAAGCCTGGCAAAGGCAAAACAAACAAAAGGGTCAAACTGTCATGGCCACTGGCAAGGGACCAGTCCTTCCTCATCCCCCGGGTCCAATTGAGGCGCCAGACTCATGTAAAAGCGTGTCTTGCACACTCAGTGCCAAGGGCGTGTGCAGCTGGGCCGGGCGTGGCCATAGAACACAACTTGAAGGCACGTGCCAAAGTCCCAGGGAAGGGCAAGGTGGAGTCGATAGGCGGGGCTAAAAAGAGGGGCCTGAGCCAGCCTATATAAGGCCAGCATATCCATATGCCTTCGCTTCGCGTTATTCTGCTTCCAGCAGCATAACGCTCTCCACTGTGCTTACCTATGGATCACTGGAGTTCTCTAGCTCTAGGACATCTCCTTACCTGCTGATTGCCGCTCCATCTCTGCGTGAGCCAGTTACTCATCGCTGTGGGCGCTACTCACCTGCTGCCAGCCGCTACATCGCTGTGCACGCATTTTAACGGCATGCCAGAGTCGGAGACTTCATCTTACCTGCATCCCATCACGGCCAGAGTCGGAGTCTTCATCTTACCTAATCCGGGCGCCCAGTTACTCGGAACTCCGCCTCACTCTATTTTCTCTGCCGTAGCTTCAGCCTGCAGCCGCGAATCTTCACCGAGCATCCGGAGGACATTCTCCGTCGGTCTCCACCTGCAAGGAAATAAAGGACACAGCAGGTTAGAACTAATGTGTATACCGAACACTCGGCCATACCATACAAAAGACTAGAGTTTCCTTATAAAGACCAACTTACCTGTCACTGTTGAAACTCTGTCAGTCCCCAGAGACCTCTGAACTCTCCTCATCCCCCGATTCACTTCTTCGCACCTATGGGGATGGAAAGAGACATTGCAAGAATTATTGACTAAAGACAGACAGTCTAATTGAACAATAGTTATAACAAACACTTACTTCCTAAGTGGATTGGTCGCATCCAATCTGGATCAACACTTCCACGGACCAGTGAAGCAACTCTGTCTGCTCTACGCGCCCTTGCTAGGATAAGCAGGACGGATAGCTCAACATTTCAAAACTACAGCGCCAACACCCATCTGTCGAACAGCAGGCCCAGCAACCATCTGGAGGGGAAGGCAATTCCGAGGAGCCGAGTCAAGGGGTGGCTCCAACCGTGCCCCAACGCCCCCCGCGGAGACCAGGTGAGCGTAACACAAACCTGGTTTGGCGTGCAGAGTAAAACCCAAGAAAGACCTCACAAGCAAGGAATGGCGAAAAAAGAAGACCGGGCAATTTTGACAAAATGGGCAACTATGGGTGCAATACTGCAGCTGACGATTCAGCCTGCGGTAAAAGCGCACAATGGTAGGAAAATGAAACCATTGCCATCAGCCATTAAATGTAACAGGAGTAGGTAGAAAAAGGGGCTACTAAGTAACCCGCCAGTACTTCCACATAAGATGGGGTGTACTGGCCCTACATCTGAAAAACAGGTAAGTAAAGTCAATTTCAGTTTACTACTGTGGGGAGCAGTAGTTCACCCAAACAAAGGTATTTAAACCTTATGAGAAATACAAAGGACTTCTCTGTGACACTGCACTGAAGCTGCAGTGTGTCACAATAGAAAAGGTGATGCCTATGGAGTTTGTCAGGCTCCAAAATCAAAGAAACGCTGAGTCCAAATCAGATCACAAAAACATGAATGAGTGAGTAAAAGGTCTTATTCGCTCCAGCATAAAAATGAAAAGTCCTAAAGTCCAGCAGAAGAGCTGAGGGTGGTCTCAAAGGTTGAAGGGAATTTAGCACAGAAATTGGAATTCTCCCTAACAAACCCCAGCTGCCCCTGGTTTGGCTCACTGGAGTTGGAACTCCCTCTCCACACTGCAGCCTCCCCTGTACTCACCTGACCAGCAATTAAGCAGTCTTTCTTCCTCCAAGCCTTGCAGGGTCTCTTCCGCTCGATTTCTCCCCTCTCAGCCTCTGTACACAATCCAGCATCCCCCGCTCGCTCAGAATGTGCCTGTGTGCTCTGTCCTTTTATACTGTCTGGGAGGCTCAACAGGTTTCAGGTGGGAATGATTCTGGAGTAAGGCCTGACCTTGCCTGGCCTCATTAGCGACTGCCCTAAGGAATCCCTAGTGCATTGGTTCCTATGGGTAATCTTCATTGCTCCCTTTTTCCTCTTCTACTTGGTGTTCTAGTGTAGAAACGGGCTTTCAAGAGTGGAAGTAGGAATTGTGGGAGTTGTTTTTTTTCGAGTGGAGTTAGAAAAAGGCTCAACAGGTTTCAGGTGGGAATGATTCTGGAGTAAAGCCTGACCTTGCCTGGCCTCATTAGCGACTGCCCTAAGGAATCCCTAGTGCATTGGTTCCTATGGGTAATCTTCATTGCTCCCTTTTTCCTCTTCTACTTGGTGTTCTAGTGTAGAAACGGGCTTTCAAGAGTGGAAGTAGGAATTGTGGGAGTTGTTTTTTTTCGAGTGGAGTTAGAAAAAGGAAGAATAATATCGTCAGAAGAAGGGCAAAATTTTGTTGTAAAATATAGGGTGTTGTATTTATTCTCCTACGCTTCCCATTGATGTGGGTACCTATTGGGGAGGGGGCAGCGGGACAGGACTTAAAACATCCTATAAAGGTGGAGGAGGTGTCGGTAAGGGTGCGTTAGGGAGAATTCTCAGAAATGTGCTAATTCCCCTCTACCTTGGTGACCCCAGCACTTTTTCTGAACTCTAGGACTTTTTAATTTTCAACCCGGAGAGAGTGAGACCTTTTTCCCACTCTCTCATGTATTTTACTGTGATTGTGTTTCTTTTGGTTGTGGAATCTGGCAAACTCCGTAGGCATCATCTTTTTACATTGTGACACATAGCACCTTCAGTGCAGTGGCCCAGGGAAGTCTTTCAGATTTAAATACCTTCTCTTGAATAAACTGTTTCCAAGAGCAGTACTGTGAAATTGACTTTACTTACATATGTAATTTTCTAGACCCATTACACACTATCTTACAATAGGGTGGAGGGGTTACTTAGTATCCCCTTTGTCTAGCTTCTCATGTAACAATTTTATGTTCTCCTTTTTACAATTAATGGCTGGTGGCAGTGGTTTACTTTTAACTACCTTTGGGAGTCTTTACCGCGGGCTGTCTTCACAGCTGCACCCACGGATGCCCATTTTGTCAAAATGGCCTGGGTCTGTCTTTTGCACCCTTTCTTGTTGAAAAGGTCCTTCTTGAGATTTACTCTGCATGCCAAACCAGGTTTGATCCCTTTGTTAATTCCGTCTTTAGCAGGAATCACGAATGAAGCCCGGCTCTGGCTCCAGTATGTCTGCCAGGGGCAGTAAGTGAGGGAGGTGCCGATACTGTGTGCTGAATCCCCTTGGTTACAGGAATGCACACAAAGGTGTTTGGCTGGCTGGCTGTCCTTGGAGGACAGCAACCATGCTGTGTGATTGACAGCTAGGCTGGAATGAATAGGAGAAACTTGCATAAAAGGTGAGGCTTTTTTTGGCTTGGAAGGCAGAGTCGACCACTGGACGAAGGAATCTGAAGTAGAAATTGGAAGAGACGCCTGCTGCAACTCCAGGAGCGTTGGTTTGCCCGGTGAAGCCCTGCTGCTGAGCTGAAGCTCTGAATTCACCTCGACTAGAGAAGCCCCGCAAGGACGACTTCTCCCCTTGAGTTGGTCAACTCCAAAGTGAACCTGTTTGGTCATCCTCTCAAAGCTGGCTGTACTTCTGCTGCTGGAACCAAAGTGCCAGTGAGAGGAAAATCAAATCGAGTGGATCGCTTTTAAGTCGGACCCCAGCGCCAGGAAGATCCTTTGGACTACCTGTAGCACGACTGACCAAGCCTGAGCCACCTGTACAGAGTGCTGGATCCCAGAAGCAAGGAAAGTCTGAAGTGGTATCCGAGAACTGCAGTGTTGCCATTTGCTGTCAGATGCGAGGAGCTGAAACGCCAAAGTGCCACTGAATTGAAGTTTGCCCTTTGCTGTTGCCGATTGTCCCGTTGTGTTGCAGGGGTCCCCAGAAGTCCTCCCTCTTGTCCCCACAACTGAGGCACAGGAACAAAAGGATCTGCAGAGCCACACAGGAACAGAAGCAAGCTGGAACCATTTCTGCTAACCAAAGGTACTGTACAGTCTAAGAGAACTTGACTCCGGTCTTGTAACCTTACTTGTTCTTAGTTGAGACTTGTCTTCGTTACTTCTGTAGAGTTGCTTGCATCTTCTACCCCTCACAAGCCTCCCAGCTTGTGGCCCTACATTGATTCTACTTTTTCTACAAAGACGTCTTATTTTCTTTTTTCCTCATCTTCTACAAAGACTTCTAAGACACTGTGCAAGACTTTTACTTACAAGAAGTGCTTCTGCTCGACTAGACTTTTGCCCAATCGACATTGGCTGGCCTGGCTCCCTGAATGACTCTTCTCTCCTCTGATGATTGTGTGTTGGTACCTTCCTTCCAGGAAAGGGTTAACTTATTTTGCATTGGAGGTGTGGGGGGTTCAAAAGTACTTACCTGCTTCAGAATATTTGTGTGATCTCGTCTTATTCTAAAACCTCTTTACTTTGACACACATCTCAGCATTGATCTAAATGTAGAAGTGATCTATTAATGTTCAGTGTTTTAGATATTTAAGTCACCTGAGGGTGTAGGAAGTGTCTGTGTATCATCCCACATGGGTACTTGCTGATTTAGAGAAACTAAGGCTGTGTATTTTTCGAGTGTATTTGTGTGTTACTATTATATTGCCCCTTCTAAAGAAGGCTTATTCAGACTGACTTTGAAATAAATTAATAATTGTTTAATCAAGAAACCTTGGGTGTAAGTGTTTACTTCTCACTGTGAATCTCTGTGTAACTCCCCTACTGCTCACATTAACTCCTCTTGAGATGAACCTGGCTGCTCAGCCACACTACCAACCTGTGTAGTTCAGACTTATACCAAAGGTTGGGTCCCTATTGCCAGGAGGTCAAGGTTGTTGTAGTGCTCCCAAAGAGTACTGCTCCAAATATTGCCTAACAAAAGTAAAGCCTTAGGCTCTCTAACCTCTAATCTGTATTGGTTCATAAATAAGGATAGGATGAGTATGTCAATTAAGCAACAGGAATGTATTTTATCACAATTATTTTAAAGATTTTATTCTTTTTTTGATTGTTATATTGTGTCACATTAAATGTATAATGAACTGTAAAGCGTTGGCCAAAGGCTGAATAAAGTACATGATGATGATGATGATCAAGAAGGATACCTCTTTACAGCATCTCTTTCCATTTCTATGGACTCCCAAACCTTTTGCTTGTATTTTTGATTCTGACCTGCTCTTTTTGCAGTGCATTGCAGCCTTCAGCTTCACTATACTGGTTTTTGCTCATTTGCCATTGGGAAACTGACATGTCGTTCAGCCCAGTACTATTTGGTAAATTGTTGTCACTTGGGTAACTTTTTTTAATCATTGTAGAATTAATCTTACAATGCAGTACAATGGGGTACACTCTTTGTTTTGTTTTGCCCTAGACTAACACTCAGATGAGATTTGGTTACTCGGGGTGTGCGTAAGGGACAAGCTGGTGGCAGCAGTTACTCTTCCAATAGTTTTGGTCTAATTTACTTTAGCCTTACCGCGTTTGGCTACTAACTGTGGCTAGTGGTCAAACATGGCCACACCACAAGGTTTTTTGCTTGTCCTTTGGCCATCTTGTCGTTTACCGTTCTTCCTGGCCAATGAGGCCAGGTAAATCCTTATTTGGACTTCCAGTGCCTGGGAAAGCGGAGGCTTTTGGCAGGGTACTGGAAAACTGCGTATTTGTTGCCAGGATGTGGGCCGGACTGTCTGGTCCCAATCCACAAACTGGTTTCAGTGTGTGAGTAGTATGCATGAATTGTTCTGTCAGTGATACTGTTTGAGTGAACAAAAACAAATTCAGGGTGAGGGGTCACACTAACCAATAACAACATATAATAGTCGTGAATACAGAATTTCTAAACTGAACTTATTTAATAACATTTTTCCAAAAAATGGTGGGGATAGAGCACCCAGGGGTGTTTTTAAAAGACAATACAAATCTGTATAATCCAGTAGACAAAAGAGCTGGATTTAAATGTTACCAACATAAAACAGAAACACTGCAAAAATGTCATCAATTGTTTCAATTGTGCAGTTGTAGAATAAACATAAACATAGTTTCATGGACATTGGAGAAAAACAACCAAACAACAATGCTTGAACTGTGTATTGTTCAGCTGGTGTGATCGTCGACACAACAGTGTTTCGGCCTAGAAAGAAGCTGTAAGATATAGCTGTGTGGGCAGGCCTTCATCAGGACGTGTGATGGAATGGTCCCGGGGTCTCTATCTACAAATAATGAATGAAATGTGGTGAGTAAAGGGGTGACCTCAAAAATAAAATATTTCATTAAGCTCCCTAAGGATGCTGCATTTCAGACAAAGAAAGAAGCTCCACGGAAGTGTAGCCTAGTTCTTACCAGTAGCTTATCCAGAGCTTGGATGAGCAGTAATATCCTTCATTGGTGTAGATATCTGGGTGGCACCAAGTGTGCCAATTCAAGGAACAAATGTGTGCCTAGAACAGAAATGATAGGAACTATAAGGGAATACTCCAAGTCCAAATCATATCTCTCATTTAATGAAGACATAGGAGAAAGTAGGAAAAGAATTCTTACCTCGGGCGGCAAGTAGTGTGTCTTAGGTGGTAAAAATGGTGACATCCACTATATATGAATAGTGTCTTATATAATTGAAGAAAACTGGAGACTATCACTGAACTCCAAAACTGACTGTTCATATGTTGCCCGACCTGTGTGTCAAAAGAAAACGCAACCGTGTGATTATCGCGGTGCGTTTACACATACAAAATATCCTGAATGTATTATAAAACAAACAAAACCCAAAATAGGGGGTGCATGTCCTCGGGAAAGTAATAGAGTGCCCCCTTGTGTACCAAGACTTACTTTTAACTGGTTTCATCAGCATTCATGCAGAACTAAACTGCAGGCGTCTCCTGCAGTGAGCGAGAGATATGATTTGGACTTGGAGTATTCCCTTATAGTTCCTATCATTTCTGTTCTAGGCACACATTTGTTCCTTGAATTGGCACACTTTGGTGCCACCCAGATATCTACACCAATGAAAGATATTACTGCTCATCGAAGCTCTGGATAAGCTATTGGTAAGAACTAGGCTACACTTCCGCAAAGCTTCTTTCTTTGTCTGAAATGCAGCATCCTTAGGGAGCTTAATGAATTATTTTATTTTTGAGGTCACCCCTTTACTCACCACATTTCATTCATTATTTGTAGATAGAGACCCCGGGACCATTCCATCACACGTCCTGATGAAGGCCTGCCCACACAGCTATATCTTACAGCTTCTTTCTAGGCCGAAACACCATTGTGTCGACGATCACACCAGCTGAACAATGCACAGTTCAAGCATTGTTGTTTGGTTGTTTTTCTCCAATGTCCATGAAACTATGTTTATGTTCATTCTACAACTGCACATTTGAAACAATTGATAACATTTTGGCAGTGTTTCTGTTTTATGTTGGTTACATGTAAATCCAGCTCTTTTGTCTACTGGATTATACAGATTTGTATTGTATTTTAAAAACACCCCTGGGTGCTCTATCCCCACCATTTTTTGGAAAAATGTTATTAAATACGTTCAGTTTAGAATTTCTGTATTCATGACTATTATGTTGTTATTGGTTAGTGTGACCTCTCACCCTGAATTTGTTTTTGTTCACTCAAGTATGCCGACCTGGGCTGTTCAGGGTATTGCCATGTGTCCTTATACTGAATCTAGTGATACTGTTTGGACCACTGCTGGGGTTTGTGGGGGCCAGATCGGTCATTGGCTAGTAGGAGGTTCAGAATTTTCCTGGCTTTTTGGATAAAAAGCGGACCCCTGCACCCACTCTAGAGAGATCCTGGAAGAAACGAAGGAGCCAAGAATCCTGTCCAGCTGCAAGACGCGGAAGGAGACTGGTGACCCGTTGGAACAAGGCCTGGCAACCAGCTTTTGCTGCTGTCCTGGTAGAGCCCTGTCTTGGGGAGGATGTCCAGCAGACCTGGAAACGAGCTGCGATCCTTGGAGTGGAGGGAACATCCATTCTCGACATCAGCTCGAAATCCGTAGAAGAACCACCTTTGGAAGTACGCCTGAACCGCCCAGTGGCTGACAAACTGGGTTACCATGCTGCAGACGTCGCCGTTCCGAGGTGAGGCCTGAAACTTGGGGTATCCTCTGCTTGTGAAATAAAACTTGCAGCTTTATTTTTAAATGTGTTAATTGAAATCCGAGTTACCAGAGTCTTTTACAGATCGCGTTACAGACATCAAGTAAGTCTTGGATTCTCCACGTTTTTTTACAGTATAACAGAAACATCCAATAAAATTCCAACAAAAAACTTTTCATACAGGGTTTTGGCTCTGTGCAGGTGTTGGTTTCTATTTTCATGGTTACAGATTAGGGGGACCATGGACCTGTGGGGGTATCGGCTACTTCTGTGGATGCGAGCTAAGCATAGACCGAGGCAGGGGAAAACAAAAGGCACAGCATAACAAGTTGCAAAGACAGTAGAGGCGAGTTAGATGTTCAGGGGGCTCGTCATCCGATGGTTGGAACATGTCAAAGACAAGCGTTTTCCAGGCTCTGTAGGTGTCCGTCACATTAGTCTCTTGGGGTTGCAGTGCCTTTGCCCACACCGCTGTTTCCGTATGGCACCAAGTGTTAAATTCAATCAGCCACAGGTTGTATTGCGGGCCACCAGGAGACTTCCTAGTCATAGCAATTCTCCTTTTCGCAAGTAAGCATTCCAGGTCTATAAACGTAACCACATGTTTATACCTGCTTCTTCTGGGGAACCCAGCAGACCTTCCATGGGGGACCAATCGTACCTAATGACTTCCACCGTCCGGCATGCTTGTTCCACTTGGGACCATAACCTCTGCATTTTCGTGCATTTCCAAAACATGTGGATAAGGTTGGTGCCATCCTGGTGGCACCAAGTGCAGGTAGATGGTGTGTGTTTGCTGAATTTAGCCATCTTAACCGCGGTCATATATGTACGATGGAGCAGGTTGATCTGTAACTGTCTGAACCTCTTTGCGGGATACATTCCTAGGAGGAAACAGTATCCGATTCCACACAGTGCCAAGAGAGCCGATTTCTCTAGCTCTTCTAGCCACCCGTCCCATTTATTTTTAGCTATTTCCTTCACCCTCATATATCTCAGAAATTGGCCTCTAGGCAGGCCCTGCTGTTGCATGATGTTCGCCAGATCTCTAAATTTACCTCCGCCATATAGATCCCTCCAGGGATAGATACCACACTTCTCCCAAAGCCTGGAGGCACCCAGATCCTCACTGCTCGTGCACACATCTGCTTCTATAGGGATGTTGGGGAAGTAGGGCTGGGACAGCCCAAGTACCTTCAGGGTTCTAGACCAGATTTGTCTGCCTAGATCGACAAGTAAAGGTAAGGTGGCTATGCAAGTTGTTGGGACCCACAATGCAAGTGTGGCCGGTGCCACCAGTTGCTGAATTAATGTTGCTTCTGGTGTGGGTCCATCTGCTAACCACTGCACAACAAAGCTCAATTGGCCGGCTAGGTAATTTAGCTCAAGCCTTGGTAGCTGAGACCCACTGTCCTTGTTAAGATAAGTACAGCACGGTAAGAGACAGTTTGTGGTGGCCCGTGACCCAAAGGAACCCTCTGATTAAGGAGTGAAGCCTACGGAAGAACGCCACCCCTATATAGTAGTGGACATCGACAAAGAAATAAAGAAACCTAGGGAGAACAATAATTTTGACTATGGCAACCCTGCCCAGCACTGACAGTGGTAGCCAGGGCCTGGAAACCATACACTTCTTCAGGCCCTCCACCGCCCTGAGTGTGTTGCGTGTGTATTGTTGCGTGTGTATGTCTCTGCTGGTGTATGAGTAATCGGCATGCCCGGTATTTGAAAGATTTCTCCACCCACGGGATGCCCAAGCCTGGTAAGTTGGTTATGTCAACACTCCGTATCCCACCCACGGGAAAGAGGCAGGATTTCTGCTCATTAAAGGAGATACCGGATAGCTCTGCAAACCTATTTAGTACATCAAGGATCATAGGGAGGTTGTGTCTTGGTTCACAAAGGAGTAGTAATAGATTGTCTGCATATAGTGAAGTCAAATGTCTATGTCCACCTATCAGGATCCCTGCATCTTCATACTCCTGTCGCAGATATGCTGCAATAGTTTCCATGGCTAATATATACATCGTAGGTGACAGCGGGCAACCTTGTCGAGTCACGCGACATATATTCCAAACTGCAGATACCAGTCTACCAGATTTCACCCAGGCTATCGGAGATGTGTATAGTAAAGTCACCCATCCACATTATACATTTCTCGGCCAACCCAAAACTTTGCAGCGGAGCAAGCAGCCATTCCCAGTATACAAAGTCAAATGCCTTGACAGTGTCCTGGGACGCCACCGCATATTGCTCTTCTCGGGGGTTGGTTTGGTCGATAACATGTTGAATCCGTCGGAAGCTGAGTGCTGTGCTATGGCCTAGAACAAAGCCTGTTTGGTCTGCATGTATTAGAGAGGCAATAACCTTCTGACAGAGTTTTGCCTGGATCGTACTGAGAATTTTGATGTCATAGTTCCATCGGCTTTCCCAGCTTTGGGTATAGGTATAACCAGGGTTTCCCACATACTAGTTGGCAGCACGCCCTTATCGAAGGCCTTGTTAAAGACTTTCAGGAGCATGGGGGCCAAGGTGGAGCTATAAGTCTTGTAGAACTACTGTGGGAGTCCGTCGCTTCCTGGTGTTTTACAGGTGGAGAGTGAAGCAATCGCTTCCTGTACTTCCTCTACAGTGATGGTATGTTCCAAGGGGGTTTTCTGATCTGGGGTAAGTCTCCGGAGCCGTATGAGCGAGAGATCCTCTGCAATGTCTTCCTGGGGCACCAGATTCTCATGGCTGTATAGTCGCACGTAATATGTGGCAAAGATATCATTAATTACAAGCTGGGATCTCCACAGAGCCCCCCATTCATTGAGGTGCAGTGTGGTTTGTGGTCTAGCTTGCTCGCATTTGCAGAACCACGCAAGCAATCCTCCAGGCTTGTCCCCTTCTGCATGAGCACGGTTTAAGCGCGTGGTGGGATCAAACTAGGACAGTCTCCCCAAGCCTCGTGGCACCGGGCTGCGGCCAGGTTTTTTTCTGTCACCTTGCAGTTCGGAAGTTGTGACACTAGCAGTCTGATCTCTTCTTCTAGTCTCTCCAGTTCCTCTCGCAGTGAGCGGCGGTGCCCCTCGCCCTTGCTATGACCTCGTCCCCTGGTCACTACCTTCAGGGCTTCCCACACTGTGCCCCAGCTCTCGACGCTACCCACATTGACAGCCAAGAAACCAGCTTGGAACTTTGACAGTGATTTCCTAAAGATCTCGTCCGTAGCATGCACCATGTTGGAATGGGGGGGGGTCTAGGGTTTGTGAGGTTCCATTCAATCAGCAGTGGGGAGTGGTCTGACATAGTCTGTCCCAAGTATTCCGCACTGAAAAATTCAGGTAGCTACCTAGTCCTAGTAAAGAAGTAGTCAGTCCTAGTGTGTAGTCTGTGCAGGGTGGAATAGGAGTACCCCTGGTGGTTGGGTGCAGTTCCTGCCAGTTAGTGCAGCATTGAAGGCTTTTAATGCTGGGTTAGGGTCACACCGAGGAGGGGAGGATCTGTCCAACCTGTGGGTCCCTTAGGCAAATGAGGTCCCCCTCCAGCCCTCCAAAATGAGCAACCCCTCCAGTCTGGGTGCTATGACATTGCAAAGTGTGTGTACGCGGGGTGGAACCGTGTGATTCGGGAAGTAAGAGTTAACAATAAAAACTTCTGTGTTGTATGTATCCCCTGATAATTGGGTATCTTCCCACCTTATCGTTTATGACTTCCAGTAGTTGAAATGGTAGCTAGCTGCTGACTCAACTGAGCACTCCTCTGGAAAATTTGGAGTGTGTGGCACCATAACCTGTGGCTCAGGAGGGATTCCTGATCCCCGGGCAGTAGGTGTGTCTCTTGTAGTAAAGCTATAGAGATTTTCCTGGGTTGCAGGTAGGATTTCACCCGGTTCCTACGCACATTCCAGAAGAGTATTTTATTGGTATTCATGGTAATTTCATATATCGTCCCACAATCTCAGGTCAATGCCGGTGTCCCCTCCCCGCGAGCCAAGATGTATGGAATAAACCAGTGCATAACATAAACAACAAAACCATAAAACATTGCCCAACAAACCACATTGTTCAGGCATCGTGGTACTGCCAAGACCTTGAACATCCAATGTGTACCGGGACTAGCAACGGGCCACTCACTAGTGTCAACTTGGGGCAGGTGGGTATTGCCTGCAGTGGGTAACCAGGTTTTCTCCCACTGAACAATCAGGACTTGAGCGGCAAAAGCAGAAGGTTGAAATGGAGCAGCGGTAGTCAGGGGGGGGGTCCATAGCCCCACCCGTGGTTGGAGTCAATTAAGTCCAAAAGGTTACAAATACAGGGCAGGTACCCTGTCCGCTTCATAGCTTGAACAGATTCGCCTTTAGCCGTCGATGACCGGCATCTTTAGTGAGTGTAGTTGGGAAGAGAGTTATTCCTTGCATGTGGCTGGTCGGGGTCCTTTCCATCCGACAGGTTATGATTCATCCACATGTTTGCGACTTCAGGTCTGTCAAGGAAGTGCGATCTGGCATTGTGGATTATTTTCAGCCGTAAAGGATAAATGACCATGTATTTGAGGCCTAGATGTCTCCGTCTGACTGATAGGTAAAAATGAATTTAGAGCTCTCTGCACTGCAGGTGTATAATCTGGATAAATGGCAATTTTAGAGCCATTGTATGATATCTCGTCCCCTTCCCTGGTGTACCGTAGGACCAGCTCCCCATCATGAAAATTGAAGCTCTTGGCAATCATAGGTCGTGGATGTGATCCGGAGGGGCGTTTTTTTTTCCTAAGCGTTCTGTGGGCTCGTTACTAGAAAACCCTGTGACAGTCTGCTTGGTCGGATCTCTTGTAGCAACGTCCTGTTTCTCCTCTCCAGTACCTTAACCTTCACCACCAAGTTGTTAGTAGTGATCAATGTATCCTTGAATTGCTGTTCCGCAGAGGAAACGCTTTCCGCCAGCTATCTCACATCATGCCTGAGCAGCTGCACATCCAACTTAACCTCATCAAATCTAGTCGCCAAAGAGGTCCGTAGGGGGGGGGGGGGCAATCGCACAAGGTTTAGATTATCCTGAGAGCCCTAGGCAGGGTCCGAGGGTGGGAGCTGGTCTATTCCAGGCGCTTGTGTAGGGGCAGAAGGCCTGCCCTGGTTGGCAAATGAGTCCATGATCTTGGGCTTGCCCTTGTGTTTCGTATAGGACATTGTTGCAGGTCTCGGATAGGTGTACAGGCCTTATGTAGGGTCAGACCTGCTAGCAGGGGCTCAAGGAAAGTTTGAGCACAGCGTTCTTTCAGGCGCAGTTCCCAATTGTGCGTTTTGTATTTCGGGATAGCTGCAGCAACAAGTGTTTCATCTCAGTAAAGGCGCAAAATTCGTATGACCTGCAGGTGCCGCCCTCAAGTTTCCTGAGTATAGCGAGTTTAAGAAGGCACTGCAGCTTTATCAGTCCCAGTAAGTGTAGCCAGCTTGGAGAGGAATCCAGCACTCCCGGGGGACTACCATTACGGTGTTAATGCCCCACCCCCGTGGTGCTGTACATATGTCTAGGAGATGAATCGGTGACCGCAGCCAGGGGTCGGCTGGCTATACAACCAGCAACTCACCCAATCCTCCTTAGTCGTTCAGACAGCCCTGTGCCAGGTAGATAGATGTTGCATCTGCACAGAACAGGCCAAAATCAGCCGCCGGGCACTGCTGCAGGGTGGTGCACCTTAATGGCACATTACAGTGGGTTCCTCCAGTTTCACACTTGGTCCCCATAACTGGGAGGGTTCAGCAGGGAGTCCCAGCGACCTCTCCTTGCCACGGAATGCCCAGCCAAGGGCGGGGATCGCACGCACCCTGCAGCTGCAGCGGGACAAGCTCAGCAGCTGGGCTTTCACTGGGCGGTGCACCTCAGTAGCACACTACAGTGGGTTCATCCAGTTCCTCACTGGGTCCCTGTTAGGCAAAGATTGTATGCAGTACCCTTTGGGTGCACTACAACAACCCCGACCTCCTGGCAATAGGAACCCAAACTTTGGTATAAGCTTGTACTACACAGGTTGATTGTGTTTTGGGCAGCCAGGCTTATCTCAAGGGGGGTCAATGTGAGCTGTAGGGGAGTTACACAGATATTCACAGTGATAAGCATTCAAATACACACAAGGTTTCTTGAATAAACAATTATCAATGCATCAGTCAGTTAGAATAAGCCTTCTTCAGAAGGGAGCAATATAACAGTAACACACAAATACACTTCAAAACTGTACACTCTTAGTTTCTAAACCAATAAAGACCCTTTTGGGATGGCCCACAGTCACAACCTACACCCTCAGGTGACTTCAATAGCCAGGTTGCTGGGCACATTAATATCTTACTGTGGCATTTAGAATAGTCTTAGAACTTGGTCAAAGAAAAAGTGTATTATAACAAACAAGAGATCACAAATATTCTTAAGCGGGCAAATACTTTTGGATCCCCTAAGCAAAGTCATTCAGTATAACGTGTTAAGCCAAAGTCAATGGGCACAAGTCTCATATGGGCTGAAGCACTTATGGTAGGTAAGTAGAAAAGTCTTTGCACAGTGTTTTAGAAGTCTTTGAAGAAAAGAATAAATGTAGGGCCACAAGCTGTTTAGGCTTGTGAGTAGTAGAAGATGCAAGCAACTCTACAATGAGAGGTAAATTCTCTGACTTAACAGTACCTTTGTATTGAAGAAAAAGTGCAGCAGATGACTTCTGTTGCTGTGCAGCTCTGCAGATCTCACTGTTCCTGGGCCTCAGTCGTGGGAACAAGACCGAGGACGTCTGGGGTCTGCAATGGGACGGTCACAGCTCGCAACCAGCAACCTTTCCAACAAGTGGCACTTCGGTGTTTCAGCTCTTCGCGACTACCACAAATAGCAAGACTGCGTTTTCTGGCTGTCGAGATGGACTTTCCTTGGTTCTGGGGGCGTGCACTCTGTTGAAGGGGCTTAGGCTTGGTCAGTCCTGCTTCCTGGGAGTTCGGATGATCTTCCTGGAGCTCTTAGCCAACTTAAAAGCAATGCACACAAAATGGAGTTCCTCTCCCTGGCGTTTCGATTTCCAGCACCAATTCTGGAAATGCAACCATCCCCGAGAGAATGTCCAGGTGGCTTACTTTGGAGTTGATTCATCCGACCAACTCAAGGGGAGAAGCCCTTGTCGATACAAATTTGGAGTTTCAGCACAGCAGCAGGGCTTCACCGGGCAAACCAACGGTCCAGGAGTTGCATCAGGCGTCCTCTTGAAGTTCTTCTTCGGTTCCTTCGTCCAGTGGTCGACTCTGCCTTCCAAGCCAAAAGCCTCCTCTTTTATTCAGTTCTCTCCCATTCATTCCAGCCTAGCTGTCAGTCACCCAGCAGGGAGGCTGTCCTTGCCGGACAGTCAGCCGGCCAATCATCAGAGTGCATTTGGGTCTCCTAAGAGACTATGCAAAGGTAGTTTCTGCCTATCCCAAACACCCTGGATTCAGAGGCAGGCTTCACTTGTGAATCCTGGCAAAGGCCAAGCAAACAAAGGGACCAAACTTGGTTTGGCACACAGAGTAAATCTCAAGAAGGACCTTTTCACAAAGAAATGGCGAAAAAAGACCGGGCCATTTTGTGAAAAATGGCGCCCTTGGGTGCTTTACTGCAGCTGGGAACGCAGCCCGCAGTAAATGCACACCACAGTAGTTAAAAGTAAACCACTGCCATCAGCCATTCAGTGAGGAAAGGGTAACATAAAAATGTTACATGAAAAGCTAGACAAAGGGGGTACTAAGTAACCCCTCCAGCACCCTATCGTAAGATAGTGTGTGCTGGGTCTAGAAAATTACAAATGTAAAGTCAATTTCACTTTACTGCTCTGAGAAACAGTAGTTTATCCCAGAGAAGGTATTTAAACCTTAGGGAAATCTGAAAGACGTCCCTGTGTCACTACACTGAAGGTGCTGTGTGACACAATGTAAAAGATGATGCCTATGATGCCTAACCAAAAGAAACCGTATTCACAAATCACATTAAAATACATGAGTGGGAAAAAGGGTATTGCTCTCTCCAGGTGAAATAAATCAAGTCCTCAAAATCCAGCAAATTTGCTGGGGGTCTCTAAGGTGGAGGGAATTAGCACATTTCTGAGAATTCTCCATAACAGTCCCACAACTGGGAGCGTTCAGGGGGCAGTCTGTTAGGAAGAATTCTCATAAATGTGCCAATTCCTCTCACCTTGGAGCCCTCCAGCTCCTTTGCTAAACTTTGGGACTTTGAACTTTTAAATCGGTTTGTTTTCTGTCTGATTACTTTGGTTATGGAGTTTTAGGCAACTCTATTGGCATCATCTTTTCATGTGTCTCACACAGCACCCTCAGTGCAGTGGCACAGGGAAATCCTTACAGGCTTTCCCAATGTTTAAACACTTCTCTGGGATAAGCTACTGTTTCCCAGAGTGACTAAAGTGAAATTGACTGTACTAGTTTCTTTAAATTCTTAGACCCAGCACATCCTATTTTATAATAGAGTGCTGGAGGGGTTACCTAGTATCCCGTGTCTAGATACTCATGTAGCAGTCAAATGCTACCCTTTCCTATCGAAATGGCTGGTGGCAATGGTTTTACAACGAACTACCATGATTTTTCCTGACCGCGAACACCGGTGGCGTTAAATCGCGAGAGCCTCTGTTTAAACAGGTTCCGGTCTTCTTTTTTCACTGTTTCTTTGTGGAAAGGTCCTTCTAGAGTTTTGCTCTGCACGCCAAACCAGGTTTGATCCCTTTGTTCCATCGCCTTTGGAGGGCTTCAGGACTGAAGACCGCCTCTGGCGCCCTAGTGTCTGGGGTGGGCAAAAAGTTAGGGAGGTGCCCGAAACTCCCTGTGCTTAGTCTCCTAGAAGACCCAAATGAACTCTGGCGTGACTGGCTGGCTGGCTGACTGCCTGGTAAGGACAGCCACCTTGCTGCGCGAGTGGCAGCTAGGCTGGAATGAATGGGAGGAAACTGGATAAAAGGCGACTCTCGTGGGTTGGAAGGCAGAGTCGACCACTGGAATGAAGGAACCGAAGACGAGCTTGAAGAGGACGGCTGCTGCAACTCCTGGACCGTTGGTTTACCCGGTGAAGCCCTGCTGCTGGTCTGTATGCTAAGTTCATCTCGACAGAGAAGCCCTGCAAGGACGACTTCTCCCTTTGAGTTGGTGGGACCAATCAACTCAACCCGTAAGCCACATTGATACCATTCTCAGAGCTGGTTGTATTTTCCTCAGTGCTGCAGGAAACCGAATAACCAGGGAGAGGGACACCAGTTTGTGTGCTTTACTACAGCTACCGGGATTGAAGATTTGCCAAGTACCGGCTTTTCGACCAGTCCCAGTGCAGTGCAGGAGTCCCCCTGATGTCCTCCCTCTTGTCCCCATGACGGAGGCTCGGGAACAGCGAGATCTGCAGGAACTGCCAGGAAGAGAAGTCTTCAGCTGCATCTTGGTCTTCATTTGAAAGGTACTGTGAAATGAGACTGAGTACTTACCTCTCACGATGAAAGTACTTGAAACTTTCGCAACTAGCAGGTCTAATCAGCTTGTGACCCATCGTATAATTCTTCTGCTTACAAACTACTTCTAAGAACTTCTACAGACACTTTACTGTTTACTTGCCAGAACCGTTTTTACCTATCCAAGACTTGAGACGATTGACTTTGGCCTATCCTTTTGAATTGAATTCTGGTGAACTCAAAGTATCTGCACTGCCTAAGAAATTCTTTTATGTTCTGAACCTATTCCTTTTTGCTCCTCCTTCAAAGTATCCTGAAAGACATTTTGCTCCTCCTTCAAAGTAGTTTGAATGCCTCAGAAACTTAACGAGTATAGTATTGAAGTGTATTGATGTATGATACTGCCTCCTTCTAGTGAATGTTTTGTAACTGACTCTTAAATAAATTAATTAGTGTTTAACCAAGAAACCTTGAGTGTAAGAGTTTATTTGAATACCTGTGATTGTAGACCTCTGTGTAACATCCTTACAGCTCACTTTCCCTCTTGAGATAAGCCTGGCTGCTCAGCTACGCTACCAAAACTGTGTGGTACAGACTTATACCAAAGGTTGGTTTTGCTTACACTTGTAGTCATAGTTGTGTATAGTGGTCCCAAAGGGTACTGCATACAAACTGTGCCTAACAGTCTCGGCGCCCACTCAACGCAACGCAGTGCCCAGCCAAGGGTGAGGAGCATGCACACCCCGCAGCTGCATCGGGACGCCTTCAAGTTCACATGGTCCGCCGCTCCCACTGCACAGATGTGCAAAGTCGCTGCCTCCCACATGGTCAAGTGTCTCTTCAGGATCTAAGGGTGCCCCTGGATCCAGGGGGCAAGCTTCTTTTTTAAGTCTCAGCTCCGGATCGCTTGGCGGCCGCCATCTTCGGACGCAGAGGAGATTCTACTTTCTTTCAAATGTCACCCCTTTGCCGAGTCCAATTCACGTCAGACAAAAGTTGTCAAGTAAGACATTGTCTTCCCCCACCCAGGGTTGTAACTTGCTGCTAAGTATGATCATTAGAGTTTCTTCGCTGCAAGGATCTGTAAGGATCACAATGGGAGCGTTGCTCAGTCACGTCCTCAAAGCGTGCTCCCAGACCACGCCCTATAAAACGTACAGCTAGTGGTCCTAGCATCAAGGGGACCTGAGATAGGAGGCGAAGTCTGACCACGGCAAGTGAATCCCTGTGCATCAGTGGGTGTCATCCGAAACTGCATGCCTGTGTCGAGTCCTGTACTGAGAGCGGCCCTGAATTGAGCCAGTTTGCATTTTTCAACGGGAAGACCTTTCACGAACATGCTCTTACGTCCTGTCCCTTTTCCTCCATACTGTGTGTGTCCCTCGCCAGGGACAGGAGATGCAACCTTTTTCACCAGAAAAATCTTCCTGACTCCGCCCACCGGCACCACTCCTCAGTCTCCTTTTCCGCGTCGACGGGAACGGGCCGATTTCACCAGCGCTCCTGGGTTTGGCTGGTGGCAAACTGTCGCCTATTCATGAGGCCAGTCCAGGAATTCCTCGCGGACCGATGGACGCAGGCCCAAGGATCGTGGTCAGACAAGATAACCATCGACGATGACAAGCTGCTTTGGACCCTTCAGTGGTGGCAGAGCTTCCACAATCTGAACAACGGTGTACCCCTACAGGAACCGGAGTTTCAGCGAACCATAGTCATGGGTGCGTCCCTAACCGGATGGGGAGCTCACATGGGTGCTCTCCAAACGCAAGGTCGCTGGTCTCCAACGGAGTCACTCCTACACATAAACGTGTTGGAGCTCAAAGCAGTACGATGGGCCTTGAAAGCATTCCTACCACACATCAAGAGATCGCGAGTACGAGTACTGACCGACAATACAACGGCCATGTTTTATCTAAGGAAACCAGGAGGGACGCGATCAAGAACTCTTTCCATAAAGGCCCAGAAAACATGGCATTGGGCATTAAAGCACGAAATTTCCATCGTAGCTCACCACCTCCTGGGAGTGAGGAACTCACAAGCAGACTCCCTCAGCAGAAGCATGGCCCAGATACACGAATGGGAAATGGACACAGTTCAACTGATGACAGTGTTCGAGAAATGGGGTCACCCCCCTCTGGACGCCTTTGCGACCAAAGACAACAAGAAATGCGAACAATTCGCAAGCAGATGGCCTCGAGGGTTCCATGGGGGAGGCATTCTCCTTCCCATGGATGGACATGTTCCTTTGCTTTTCCCCCGTTCCCCCTCATAGGGAGGACAATACAGTGGATACGCAGATACAATTGCCGGGTAATTCTAGTGGCACCATACTGGCCGCGGCAACTGTGGTTCTCCGACCTGCTTCACCTGTCGCTGGAACATCCTATAGCGTTTCCGAGAGTCCCGAATCTACTATCCCGGGACAAAGGCACGGTGTGGCATCACGACCCGGACAGTCTCAACCTTACAGCCTGGCTCCTGACTTTTCAGAGTTCGGTGCTTTAGACGTTTTCGGAGGATTGTCAAAAAATTCTGCAGGCGGCTCGAGCCCCTTCTACAAACAAATCTTAATTTGTTTAAAAAATAAGTGCCGGAGGTTCTGTGAATGGTGTCGAGAACAACAAGGCCTACAACTGTTGTGGGTGACGCCGGAACAAGTTCTACCTTACCTGCTTCTCTTGGCGGAGAGGGTTTTATCCTTCACATCGATAAAGGTGCACCTGGCAGCCATCTCGAGGTTCATGCGGAAGAGACAGTCTCCTCTATTTAGCGACAGACTTGTGAAACACTTCATGAGGGGTTTATTTCGAACTTTTCCCCCGGAAAAACGTTTCCCTCCAACTTGGAGTCTCAACACAGTGTTGGCAGGCTTAATGAAACCGCCTTTTGAGCCTATGGCCACGTCCGACTTAAAATTCATATCGTGGAAGTTGGCATTCTTGATTGCTATCACATCAGCCAGGAGAATCTCGGAACTGCAAGCGCTGGTCGTAAACCCGCCATACTTAAGATTCTTTAAGGACAAAGTGGTCCTGGCAACTAATCCGACGTTCGTCCCAAAAGTTCTGACAGTGTATCACAAACACTCGTCCATTGTTCTCCCTACTTTCTTCGCGACCCCTTCATCGACAGCAGAAAAAGCTCTTCATACCTTGGACGTTAAGAGGGCTCTGAAATTTTACCTACATCGTACACAGGAACTCGGGTCTACTCGACAACTGTTCATCGCATATGGTCCGTCGACGAGAGGAAAAGCAATCTCAAAACGGGGATTGGCTCGATGGGTCTCGACGATTGCGTTTTGTCACTCCAAGGCCGGAAGGCCACTGCAAGGACATCCTAGAGCCCATTCTACAAGATCAACGTCCGCCTCAGCAGCATTATGGGCAGGAATTCCGCTGACGGACATATGCCAGGCTGCGGCATGGTCAGTGCCCCACATGTTTACCCGCCACTACTGCCTTGCCAGGCAGCATGCGGACGAGGTGCAGATGGGTAGAGCTGTCCTTCGCCATCTGTTTCAGTAAGGTAAGCTCCACGCTGTGGAGAATCTGTTTTCTACCTTTTGAACAGTATACTTTATGTGGGTAAGGTTATATGACTTAACCTATTCCTACTGTACATATGCATTGTGTATTATGGCGAGGGTATATTACATTACATTCTCACCTCCGTTTCAGGTGTTACTGCTATACAATCTATTCTAAGCTTGTGAATCCATGAAAGATCCAATGCTGGAGAAGGGAATAGTTTCTTACCTGTAACTCCATTTCTCCAGCATTGGTATCTTTCATGGATTCACATGCACCCGCCAGCCTCCCCGGAATGCAATGTATTTGATTGATAAGTTTAACCCTTCCTACTTTGGAGGGGCCGAAATCTGAAGGGGAGCCGCAGGGGCTGGCCTCTTATACTGGGACGGCCTACGGAGCATGCGTAGGCGGGTCCTAAAGGACGTAGATAGGACACAAAAGTGTCTGAAGTTTTCCTATAGGAAAAGGCTCTATATGTGTACCGAGGGGTCCCAGTCTGACGACGGGGAATATTCTAAGCATGTGAATCCATGAAAGATACCAATGCTGGAGAAATGGAGTTACAGGTAAGAAACTATTCCCTTCTCGTTTCAATAGGTACTTAGTCCTTCAATGCCATGCTCCTCCCCAACACATGTCGACTTCAGCAGGTGTCCAGCCTGCGAGGGTCTCTTCCCAATGTCCTTTGCCTGCGCTGCCTTGGCCCCAACCACAGCTGGGAAGGTTGGGGGGGGTCTTGGCAGAAGTCCTCACCCGAAGACCCCCTACCAAGACAGGGATCCCAATGCAGAAGGACTTTGTTGCCCTGGCCAAAAAGGGGTGGCTCAAGGAGCACTTGGCCCAACCTGTCAATTGGCGCCTCGATGCCAAGTACAGGCAGATTGATGGGGATACACTCTTGCTTTCGGCGCACCCTCAACCGCACTCTTCAGTGATCGCTGCGACGTCACTCTATTCTAAGCCTCAGTTGTCCTCTGCTTCCTCGTCCCCGATACTGCTAGGCAAGGAGGAGGAGAAGATCTTGGAGGTGTATGGGAAAAAGCTGTACTTAACGCCTCCTTGCACCTGCGTCAAGCCAATGCTGATGCCATGCTGGCAGCCGTTAACCAAAGGCTCTGGCGGGATATTGCAGACTTCCTCCCGGAAATCCCACCACACAGCCTAGCTCGCTTAAAGGCGGGACTAGGAGAAGACCGGCTGATAGCACAGGACATCATGGAGTCCACAGTGGCCCATATCGATACCTCTGGCCGAGCCATCTGCATCTCCATGGACATGAGGACGACGACCTGGTTCTGGGCTACTAAGTTTAATCCTGACAGGGATTAAATTTACAGGAATGCATATTGGACTTTCCATTCGAGGTTAGTGACCTCTTCCACTCCACCACGGATGAGGAATTACATAAAAAGAAAAGCTTGCAAAAGGCAAAGTCTTTTATCTATTCCTACGAAGACCATTCCCAAGGCATAGACCCAGTCACATCAACACTCTCACACGGGGCGGGCGTCTGGAGGGTTCTAGGGCTTCCAAGAACGGAGGTCCAGGCAACCTGACCGTTCCCCGAGTCTGCACCGGAGGAAGCAACAAAAGTGGGGTGGGGGGCGCAAGGGCTTTTTCCAATCCCCCTCCTCCGCAACAGCCTCAGAGGGAAAGAAGGCATGACACGCCCCTTCGTTTCTTCATGTCTCCAGTGGGGGGCAGGCTTGCCTACCACATGCAATTTTGGCACCAAACATTTTCAGACCCCTGGATCCTCTCGGTAGTATCCACGGGGTACCGCCTGCAGGTCCCTTCCTTTCCTCCCTCTTCTCCTCCTCTTCCACAGATTGGGACAGCAACTCTGTTGGCGGAGGTCCGCTCTCTCGTTGAGAGCAAGTCAGTGGAGGAAGTCCCAGCCTCCCAGCGAGGTTTGGGCTTCTATTCCAGGATTTTTGCTATACAGAAGAACCACCAGGCTGGCCTTAGAGTTGTGTTGGACCTTTCCACCCTCAGCCTCTCACTTCCTCTACAAAAATTCAAGATGGTTACGCTATCACTCAATGCAGAGACACTGAGCAGAGGAGACTGGATGTGCTCCCTGGATCTGAAGGACGCGTATCGACATGTCCCTTTTTGGTAGCCACATCGGTCCTTTCTACGGTTCAAGATCATGGGCTGCCATTTCCAATACAAGGTGCTACTCTTCGGCCTTACCTCAGCCCCCAGGGTATTTACCAGGTTAATTAATGTGCTGACAGCCCTCCTCAGGGCCCAGGGCCACCATGTTAATCCATACAAGGACGACTGGCTCGTCCAGGCTTAAAAGCAGGTGGGCATTCTCCACACCTCCTCCACACTTATGAGCACACTCCACGACTTGTGGTTTAGGATCAATCTCAAGAAGTCGCAGCTGCAACACATGCAGAGCCTGACCTTCCTGGGCCTCATCTAGGACACTAGCTCCGAGAGATTCTTTCCCTCGGAGGACAAGATCACGGCTATCAAGAGAGCCACTTCTCACGTCCTCTCCTGGACAGTGACCTTGGCCTGGTGGTTCCAACACCTGCTGGGTATTATGGCAGCGGTCCTGTTGGCCGTACCCCACACAGGACTCCGGATGAGGAGATCATAGCTGCACTTTGCAGCCTCATGGAATCAGGAAAGGGGCTCCCAAGCGGAGCCTGTCTACATTCCTACATCTCTCCACCCGGACCTCACGTGGTGGTCTGCGGATTGCAACCTGCGACAGGGCAAGTCATTCCGGCAGCCTCTCCCGCAGGTCACTGTCATAACGGACTCCTCCCTAGAAGGCTGAGAGCCACGCTGGGCAGTCACAGCGTCCATGGTGTCTGGACTCGGCAGGAACAAGAGTCCCACATCAACTGGGTAGAATTGAAGGCCATATGGCTGGCCGTCAAGGCTTTCCTCCCTCTTATAGAGGGCAAGCCAGTACTTCTCCAGACAGACAACTCCACCAGAATGTACTATATCAAGAAGTAGGGGGGTACCAGATCCCCTCCACTCTGCAACCTAGCGGTCAGCATGTGAGAATGGGCTCTGGGCAACATCTACCGCACCACCTCCCAGGGGAATCCAGCCTGGAGGCGGACAGGCTCAGCAGGCTGTCGGCGGACAATTCCGAATGGCAATTGAACAACCTGGTCCTCGGGGAGATCTTCCTCGGGTGGGTGCAACCCCAAGTGGATCTGTTTGCCTCCCGGGACAAGAGGAAATGCCAACAGTTTGCCTCTTGGCAGGGACAGGGCTCGGGCTCCCTGGGTGATGCATTCTAGATACAGTGGAACTACATGACGGCATACGCCTTCCCTCCCACACCCCTGGTACACAGGGTTATCTGCAGGATAAAAATCTTGTCACCTCAGCATCATTCTGATAGCTCCCTGGTGGCCGGCGAGACCGTGGTTCTCCGAACTGCTCAGCCTGTCAGACAGGCCCCCAATTCACCTACTGTTGGGCCCAGTCCCTCTCCTGTCCCAGCAGGGGGCAGGGTACTCCACCCCGCTCCTCACAAGCCAGCCCTCGCAGCATGGTTCCTGAGCAGGTCACACTGAAACATTTGAGCCTATCTCAGGCTAACCTGGGGGTTGCCAGAAGCAAAGCTACCAGCAGCTAATATAAGAGCATATGGTCCACATTCTGTCATTGGGCCGACTCTAAGGAGATCAACCCACTTAAGTGCACGTTGGATGATGTACTCTCCTTCCCGGCACACCTCGCCCACTCTGGGGTTCAGGTGGACACTTGCTGCATCTGGCAGCCATATGAGCCTACAGAAATTCAGAGGAGGGCCTCTTCTCCCCTGGTAACCCGGTGGTCAAACAGCATCTAGCGGGCCTCCACCCGCCTATAAAGAAGCCACATTCTGTGTGGGACCTCAATGTTGTCCTGGGCGCACTTGCACACAAACCGTCCGAGCCAATGGCGTCCGCGGACATCAGGCTTGTCACCTTAAAAACAGCGCTGCTCGTAGGCCTCGCCTCCCCTCATAGAGTCAGCGAAATCCAGGCGCTCGTGGCATCAGAACCCTATAGTACCTTTCACAAAGACAAGGTGACCTCCTTCCATCTCAACGAGGAAATGGTCTTGCCCACCTTCGCCGACCCCAAGGATGAGCCTCAGAGGGTCAAATGCGCGCTGAAATACTACTTTGACAGGACCCCCGCGCGTCTCTAAATTTAAAGGGGAAGAAGATTTTTCTGGTGAAAAGGGTTCCTTCTCCCGTCCCTCGCGAGGGTTGCCCATACAGTATGGAGGAAAGGGGACTATGGACTAAGAGTCTGTTAGTCACTACGCTGAGTAACTATTAATTTAACTGCCGACAGGAGAACTGCTGTTGATGGCAGGAAAAGCCACCTCGGACCCTCTTCAGCAGACCTGCCAGGCGCTACAAAGAATTGAAGTACCAGGGTTGCGTTGTAGCGATACTTACCCGAACCCCATCTTAAAAGTTTTCATACCTTTTTATAAACTTTTGTAATAGTTTGGCTTTTACATTGCTGCTTTGCATAAGCACTCCAGAGGTTGGGGACATGTTTGTTAGAATAACTTGTCCCCTACCACTTGGAACTGTTCTTTGGACCCCCAACCTTCATTTTTTTCCAGCTTCACAAAAATGTAAGGAATTTATATGAACATTTGGGCAGAAGGCCCTTTGCATTTTAGGGATGGACTTCTGAAGCTAGGATTACATCTCTGTGGACGTGTAGTGCTTCTACTAATCTGTACCTTACCTTTCAGAGGTTTGATCTATATTTCGCCCTACTCCAGTGATTGTATATATGTAATTAGTAGTGCTGAGGGATAGTATTACTGATCAGTCCTTTTTCACCGTTATATGGCCGTAAGTAAAGTAGTATTTGTATACTTGACTGTGTAAGTGTGTTCCTGTTTCACTGTGTGCTCATAGTGGAACCCTTTCAAGCTCACCACCTCTTAAAACGTAGCCTAGACCACTCGTCCACCTCCCTTGAACTGGTTTGTCTACATCTCCCAGAGTTGTCCCTGTCACAATACTAGGTTGGCCTTCTATACAAGGCCAACAACGATGATGATTGGATAGCCACTGCTAGTTTGAATGGTGCAGGTATTTTCCGGTGAAGTTTTATTTTATGCTTTAAATATAATTGCCAGTCTGTTAATGCTACCATGAAGTGCTTCAAATGTACAGACACAAAACTAAGCTAACGCCATTAGACTTATTTGTCTCCCAAGTACTTGTTGGCCATGTGACCTACATGAATGTATTTCCTAGAAGGACACCATACTGCTGCAGCACCATTACCTAAACAAACTATTAAGCAACATCTATTATTTCCTTTAGGATGATGATCATAAGTGATTCTGCATAATATTCAACATGTTCCAGCCACGTGCAGTCAAATCATTTTGAGGGGGTTGGGTCCTGCGTATTCCATATCTATGACAGTAATCACCACGGCTGTGCTGCTTCGGAAAATCTTTCGGCATCTGTGTCCTGCGTCGATGACGTCGATATGCCGCTCTCGGGGACCTCCTCCAACGGCCGACGTCACTGGATCTTATAAGTAGGACGCACGATGCCCGTAGCCTCAGTTCCGTTTTTTCCGCGAACGTGTTCGCTTTGGAGATCTCGGCCCACCTCGACTCTTTGGAGTTTCTGTTGTTTCTCGGTTCTTCGAACCTGTTCGTTTTGTCAAGTTTCTTCTTCGTGAAGGATGTCTGCCTCTTCTTCCACCCCGCGTCTGGGATTTAAGAAGTGCGGGGACTGTGGGTCCAAGATGTCGGTTACGCACTCGCACGACGCCTGCCTCTGGTGCCTCGGGAAGGCCCATGACACGGATGACTGTGTCGACTGCCAGTCGCTCACGTCTAAAGCCTTGCGGGAGCGCAAGAAGTTGTTATCGGGAGGTAAGGTGTCTAAGACACTGAAGTCGAGGTCTGCCGGGCTTTCGACGGACGATTGGAGAGGCGACTCTGCGTCATCGTCGGAAGTCCAGTGGGAGTCGGTCCCGCCACTCCTCTGCCTCTTCGAGGCACTCCCGAAAGCACCGTTATCGGTCGCCTTCCCTGTCCTCTTCTGAGGACTCCGCCCGTCGGCGGGTCGCTTACCCTACCAAGCAGGCGACGCCGGAGGAATGGGCTTCCTTCGGGAAGAAAATGTTAGCGATTCTCAAATCGCAGGGCACCGGTCCATCCGCGCATCGGAGTGGGGTTGGTCGTGATCGGTCCAGAGACGCCGCTCGCACGCCTTCGGGCTCGGGTGGTCGGCACGATTCGCGGGAGAGGTCCCGCTCGAACAAGGGGAATCGTTCTCGTCATGCTCGGTCCAGGTCCCGGTCCTCGACGCGCTCGAGACCGTGGGAACCTGTGTTGTCTTCGAGGAAGACGTCGACGGACTCTTTCGAGGTCCCGCCTCCGAAGAAGTCATCGGCGCCCAGGCTGTCGAAGGACACGCTCGTGGCTCCGGCCTCGAGGCCTTTGTCGATGCCATCGATGCTGCAGGCGCCGTGTTCGGCGTCGACACCGATTCACTCGATGCCCTCAAAGCCTTTCGAGGCTGTGTCGACGGGGGTACCCCGAGGCTCGGTGGAACCCCCTAGAAAGGCTCTGGCCAAGGTGAAGCATGGCTTTGGTTCACATTCTGTGCCTTCTTACCGCCATCTTGAGTTTATTTCAGAGGTGGATGAGGGCTCTGATGATGGCATGGTTCCTAATACGGTGCTAGACAAGATTCTCTCAGGCCATAGCCATTTTGTGGACCTGAGGCTGTCCCTGCACGATGCTAGTGGGCTGGACACCTCTCCGGAGGTGGAGTTTTGTAGGCCTGAGCCTGGCACTCATGCCGACTCCTCTTACCGGCGCCTTATGTCGAGGGTCACCGAGTACTTGGGATGGTCTGCTCCACCGGGGGAGTTTCTTTAGGATGACCATACGGATATCCTCGACCTTGGTCCACCAACTGACCCGGTACTGCCGTTTCATATGGCTCTACAGAGGATGGTGGCGGCGGCTTGGAGTACTCCGGAGAGTCTCCCGGCAGTGGGCAAGTCTTTGCCGCGAAAATACTGGCCAGCCAGTAGCGACCCCTGCTACTTGTCCAAGCACCCCACTCCAGAGAGTTTGGTGGTGCAGGCGGCTACGGCCCCGTCAAAGCAGGCGTCGTATCCTACCATCCCTCCTGATGGGGATGACAAGCGTTTTGACGGCTGGGCGAAGAAAGTCTTTTCTTCAGGTGGTATGGCACTTCAGGCAGCCAACTCCGTATGTACCTTGTCACGTTTCATGCACACTCTGTGGAACTGTTTCCTTAGCGGCTGAACATATTCCCGAACGGGATGGTTTCCTTGCCATGGTTCAGGATGGCAAGGATGCCATGTGTGAGACTGTTCAGTTTGGTTTGGACATGGCAGATTGCGTCAGCCGGTCCATGGCGGCGAGCACCGTGATATGCAGGTTTGCGTGGTTGCGGAAGTCGAGGTTTGCTCCTGATGTGCAGGCCCGGCTCCTCAACATGCCCTTTGACAGGGGACATCTTTTTAGCAGCAAGGTTGACGAGAGCCTTGAGAGGTTGCAGACCTCAATAGCTGCAGCAAAGTCGTTGGGCGCTACTTTTCGACAATCTCCTCCTTTTCGTCCGAGGGGACAGCAATGGAGGGGAGGTTCCTTTCGTTATTACTCATCCTTTGGTAAAGCGAGAGGAGCTGCCAGTCAAAGGGGCCACCGTAGGAGTGCCCGAGGTGGAAAACAAGGTACTCGAGGTGCCAAGGCCGCTCAGGCAGTTGCCTCTTTGCCCTCAGGCAACGCCGCAGCCGCTTCAGCTCAGTCATGAGGCCATGTCCCATGGTTCGCCGGTTGGGGGAAGGCTGGCGCAGCATCTTGCAGAGTGGCGCGCCATTACTTCAGATGTGTGGGTTCTGGAGATCATAACCCACGGCTACTGTCTTCCTTTACGGCAGAGGCCTCGAGACAAACCACCGGGGAATCTCTCTTTGCAGAGTCCAGATCCGCTCCTTGCGCAGGAAATTCAATCCCTGCTGGAGAAAGGCGCCATAGAACTGGTGCCTGTAGCGGAGAGGAACAAGGGATGGTATTCCCCTTATTTTTTGATTTCCTAGAAAGACGGGGGTTTGAGACCCATCATGGACTTGCGCAGTTTGAACAAACTCCTCAGGAAGGACAAGTTCAAGATGGTTACTCTCAAGTCCTCCAGGCCCTTCAACTTCAGGACTGGTTGGTGTCTCTCGACCTTAAGGACGCTTATTTTCATGTGCCGATAAATCCAAAGCATAAGAAGTACCTGAGGTTCGCGGTTGGTGACTCGCACTTTCAGTTTCGGGTCCTGCCATTCGGATTGACCTCCGCCCGAGGGTCTTCACCAAGCTCATGGTAGTGGTGGCAGCGCACCTCAGGAAAGGGGGATTCACGTTTACCCCTACCTGGACGATTGGTTGATCAGGGTGCGCTCTCCAGAGAAAGTCCTGGATCATCTGTCAGTCACCTGCCACTCCCTCCTTTAAGTTGGCTTCTCCCTTAACTTAAAGAAGTTCCATTTGACACCGACACAGAGGCTCCAGTACATCGGAGCAGTGCTCGACAGTGTTTTCCTCCCCAGGTGAGGGCTTATCACATTCAGCAGATGGTGCACAAGTTTCAGCTTGCCCAGAGTCTCCCAGCATTCATGTTCTTGAGATTGCTCGGCCTCATGGCATCCTGCATTCTTCTGGTGCCAGAGGCCAGGTTGCGGATGAGATCTTTGCAATGGGCACTCAAGCTCCAGTGGTCTCAGTCCTCCGGCAGGATGTCGGACCCTTTTCAGGTGCCATCCTCGGTCTCCCAGGACCTTCTGTGGTGGGCCGTCGAAGACAATCTGATGAAGGGGGCTCCATTTTGGCTACCCTGGCCGGAGGCGACGGACTCATCCCTCACGGGATGGGGAGCTCATGCCAACGAGTTGACAGTCGGCGGTCGTTGGTCTCTGTGGAGTCCAGACTCCATAGCAATCTGTTGGAGCTGAGGGCCGTCAGGCTAGCCCTGAAGGCTTTTCTGCCGACACTGCGAGGGAAGAGCACTACCTCAACAAAAAGGGGGGGGCTGGGTCACTTCCTCTGTGCAGGGAGGCGATGCAGCTCTGGTTCTGGGCAATCCAGCAGGAAGTTTCGATCTCGGCAGTTTATCTGGCCGGAGACGAAAACGAGACGGTGGACACTCTGAGCAGGCAGAGCGTGATCTCTCACGAGTGGGAGTTGGCTCAGGAGATTCTCCTGGAGCTCTTCGCCCTTTGGGGGACCCCTCAAGTGGATCTCTTCGCCTCCAGTGTCAACCGGAAGTGCGAGAGGTTCTGCTCGCGGGAATTTCCTCCAAAAGGAGCCTTAGGAGACGCGTTCATGGTGGAGTGGTCATTCCCACTGTTGTACGCGTTTCCTCCAGTCCCCGTCATCCCGCAAGTACTGCGGAGGTTCGGTTCCCGGATGATCCTCATTGCTCCGGCGTGGGCCCGGAGGACATGGTACCCAGACCTTCTCTACTTGTCCATCTGTCCTCCACGTCGTCTTCCCTACCAACACGATCTGCTCTCACGCGTGGGGGGGGGGTCAGGTTCTCCATCCAGAGGTCAGATCCCTCAAACATCACGCTTGGTTTCTGAAAGGTTGAGGTATAAGGATTGGGACCTCCCTGAAGACGTGATGGAGGTGTTGCTCTCGGCCAGACGGCCTGCAACAAAGTCCCTGTACCGTTTCCGTAAGTTCTGCGACTGGTGCAGGGTTAAGAATGTGGATCCTTTTGCATGTGACATTCCCATGGTTCTGTCTTTTTTGCTTTGTTTGGCCCACAGGGGCCTTCAAGTGGGTACCATTAAAGGTTACCGGGTGGCGCTGTCCATATTTAAGTGCTCGTTAGAAGAGTTCCTATTTTAAAATTCCTTTATTTTCTCAGTTTCTGAAAGGGCTCACTAATGTGTTCCCTCCGTCATCTTTCCAGGTTCCCGGTTGGGAATTTAACCTTGTTCTCAAGTTTCTGATGGGTGCGCCATTTGAGCCTTTGCATTCATGCCCTTTGGACTGTTAACTCTTAAAACTGTATTTTTGGTTGTGGTCACTTCCGCTCGCAGAGTGAATGAGTTACAGGCACTTTCAGTTAAGCCACCCTTCACTGTGTTTCATAAGGACAGGGTTGTCCTTAGAGTTCGTCTTTCCTTTCTTCCGAAGGTGGTGTCGGAATTTAATTTAGGCCAGAGGGTTGTTCTTCCGGCATTTTATCCTCCTCCACATCCTGGTAAGGAAGAGGAGAGGCTCCATAGGCTTGATCCTAGGAGAGCGTTAAGCTTTTATATTTCACGCATGTCCCGGGTCAGAGTCGACGATCAACTCTTCATTGGTTACGCTGGAAAGCCTTTGGGACAAGCTCCGGCGAAACAGACTTTGTCTCACTGGATTATTTTGGCTATCTGAGTGTTTCCACTTGGCGGGTAAGGACCCACCGGTCGGCTTACGGGCCCATTCTGCCAGGGGCATGGCTGCCTCTACTGCCCTACAGAGGGGTGTTATTTGTAACATCTGTGATGCAGCCACCTAGGCTTCGGTACATACTTTTGTACATCACTACTCCCTTGATTCCATCCGGGGCAGGATCTGGCCTTTGGCAAGGCGGTCCTTTATTTGATTGGGCATTCTAAATTTCTGTTTTATAAATTCTTTTCTCACCTCCTTGCATTGGTACTGCTTTGGGCGTCTGTCATAGATATGGAATACGTCGGAGGACCCAATCCCCTCGAAGAACAAGTTACTCTCTTACCTGGTAACGTTCTTTCGATGGGATGGTCCGACAACGTATTCCATATCGCTCCCTCCCTGCCTTCCCGGCTACAAAATTTCTTAGGCGATTGCAGCTTACGTTTCCGCAAGGCTTTGTGTGGTCAGACTGGCAGAAGACTGGTGCCACACGTTCTGGGAAAAAACTACAACTGAGGCTACAGGATTCGTGCGTCCTACTTATAACATCCAGTGACGTCGGCCGTCAGAGGAGGTCCTCGAGAGCGGCGTATCGATGCAGGACGCAGAAACATTTTCCGAAACGGCACAGCTGTGGTGATTACTGTCATAGATATGGAATACGTCGTCGGACCATCCCATCGAAAGAACGTTACCAGGTAAGAGAGTAACTTGTTCTTTGCGTCCATAAATATGATTTCTCTTTACCAGTGTCCAAGAGACATGTGCTACTGTGGCTGGCAGAATGATCCTAGCAGGATTGTTTTGGTGTAAGAATTGTTCAGCAGATAGTATGTGAAGGTTGATGGTGTTTGTGCTGTTTCTGCAGGACGAGTTGGGGGCCCAGGCTATGGTGAAGAAGCATCTGGTCATGGAGCAGGCATTCGACGACTACGCACAGACAATTCATCAGTTGGCCAACGCAAGCAGGGATATGGTGTCCAATGGCCATCCTGAAAGGTCAGAATAAATTGCGCTTCTTTATAGATTTCAAAGTATATTCACTAGGTTCAAACGGTCAATTTGTTGCAAATGGCTCTTGAGCCTATAGGTTTCTGATTAAGCCATACTATAATTTTCCTTTAATTTGGTTGAATATGTGGGTACAGATTCCTCTGCTCTACCTGTTGTGCTATTAGCGTACAGACTATGGGCCTCATTACGACCCAGGCGGTAAGTTACCGCCTGGGCCGTGACTTTACCACCATGGCGTAAACTACGTTTACGCCATGGTGGTTGGCGGACTTACCGCCCCATTCCGACCTTGGCGGGGCGGTAAGTCCCCAATCCCCATTTACCCTTCCCCATTCCCATTTTTGCCCCATAGGGCATAATGGGAGTGGGGAAGGCGTTAATTACGCCACCGTAATTTACGGTGGCGTAATTAACTCCATGGTCCCTTAGCGCCATGGATTTTAACACCCGCTAAAAGCGGGTGTTAAAACCTCCATGGCGCTAAGGGACCTCGTAATCAGGCGGTAAGGGTCGGCGCTGTTAACGCTGCCGTTAACCCCTTACCGCCTGGGTCGTAATGAGGCCCTATGAAGGAAAGCTACTGCAGTGTGGTCTAATACCTGTCAACATGACTGTTAGAGTGCAACGCGGATGAGGAAAAAAGATCGATAACCCACTGGCGTTTTCAGCAGCAGTGAGGCCAAGTGCACCTCAGCTATGAAGCAATTGAAAGAACCTTTGGGGACTGAGCAGTGAGTTTATTCTTACACGCAAAATGACACGTGGAAATAAGGCATTAACCAGGTGAGGGGAAATTGAGGCGTTTAGAATGGCTGTACCAATGCAGAGTCTGACACATCAGAAGGAATGATGGGATAAAGCTTTAACAGTGTGCAGCACCTAACTAATACAAACAGTGCTTTCAAAGAAAATTGGAAGCAAGCTTGCCCCTGAAGAATTTCCTATGCATCGCTTTTAAAAGTATAGAGAGGAGTGGAAAAGAAAAGGGTGAATGTGGTATGAAAGAATTAATTTCTGGGAGTGAATGGAGGCTAATTTTAGCTTTGTGATTTTCACTTTATATAGAAAGCTGTAGCACTTTAATATGAAAATAATATATTTATTTATTCGTATTTATTTAAAGCGTATGTCAGCCCGGGGGCATCGTGGCGCTGTTACATGAAGACATACATAATCTGGTTACAGTGGAAGGAAGATGGTTACAAAGCAATTTTCATTACAGGACACATTTCGTATCAGAAGTATGCGAGTTAGTGTAGGTGAAGGAGGGAAGAAGTTAGTTGAAGTGGTTTTGAGGGATTTGCGAAAGGAGTACAGCGATGGTTCTGCTCTGAGTGAGTTGGGGAGGGCATTCCAGAGCTTAGGTGCTATGTGTGGGAAACCAATGCCGCCGGCTTTGGCTCTTCTTACAGTGGGTACTCTGAGTTGATTGGCGTGATGGCTTCTTCTGGGACAGATGGAGGAGTTCTTTGTTATAGTTTCAGATAGGTATGGGGGTGCTGTGTGATTGATGCACTTGTGTGTGAGAGTGAGGATTTTAAAGTTGATTCTTTCCTTGACTGTGAGCCAATGGACGAGTCTTCTGGCCTGTGAAATATGGTCAGTTTTGTGGATGCGTAGTGCAGTGCGGAGGGCGTTATTTTGCACTATTTGGAGCCTGCTTAGGTTTTTTGTCGATGTGCCTGCCAGGAGGGCGTTGCAGTAGTCCAGTCTGGCTCCTATAGTAGCTCTGGCTATGGGAGAGGCAGTTGGGCGTGGTAAGGTAGGGCTTTATGGCATAAATGAGTTTGGTGGTCAGAGCAGAAGCCGAGGCGATGGCGCTGGTTTGTCTGGTCATAAAGTGTGGCGTCAATGTAGACTCCTAATGTCTTGACAGCAGATGAGACGGGTATGCAAATATTGTCGATAATCATGTGAGAGTAATCAGGGCTGAGTTTAGTTAGTGTTTCGCTGGGGGCTAAGATGATGATTTCGGTTTTGTCTCTGTTTAGGCAGAGACCATTGATAGCTATCCAGGTTTGGATAGTGGAGTAGATTTTGAGGAGGGCTTCTGAGTCTAGGTCGTAGTCTCCGGAGAGGGGGAGGAGAGCGTGCGTGTCATCTGCGTAGTTTGTGTAGGCTGTTGAGAGAGTCCAATAAGTCAAAGAGGGGTTTGGTGAATAGGTTATAAAGGGTCGGTGCAGTGCAAGACCCTTGTGGGACTCCACAATTTATAGTGGTTGGGGGGGGGGGGCGCTGTCTTGGTCAGAGTATACTTTCATGGCCCTACCTTCAAGGAAGGATGTGATCCAAGTGGTTGCCTTGTGAGTAAGTGCGCAGCATTGAAGAGGTGAGACGTGAGAATGCTGTGGTCGACCAGGTCAAATGCAGCAGAGAGGTTGAGCAGTAGGAGGAGAGCAGGTTTGCCTGTGGCCATTATTTTGGTAATTTGATTCTTTAGATCTGGAAGGGCAGTTTCAGTCCCATGGCCTTTGCGGAAACCTGATTGTCTAATGATGAAAAGCTGTTGACCGCTTTTTGATTTTGTATTTATTGTGTTTAATCCCATCAAGGAAGAATTGTTATTGGTGTTTTAAAAATTGTAGTTAATTAAATGAATTGTGAAATGATAAATGGATTAGATTTATGGGTGCATGGCTTGAGTCTATAAATGACAGCCCCATCTATGTGTTGTGTTATTAAGTCACACCACTGTGGCATGCGTTGGATATATGTGATCACTTCTGAAAAAAGAATTTGAAAACGAAAATACCCTAAAGAATCTTCTCTCATTTCCCCGCAATTTATATGTGGGAGGAGACCACCCCTCCATAAAAATACCATTCTATAGTTTATTACCCTATACTGCCCCTCCCACCACCATATAATTGCAGTGAAATGTGTATTTACGTCCTCAACATTTTCTGTGGCTCAGTAATTAACTGATACTGCATGATCCAACTCTCTACAAGTGCTAGACTGCATGCAATTACATGGGCGCCCCACTGCAAACTGCAAAATCCAACCACTCCCTATAGTAGGCCTCAGCTTAACCTCAAGATAAACTAATTTATTAAACTTGTATGCCATTGATCATGTTTCTAAAACTGCACGTAATGGAGGGTTACCCCTCATGATGCTCACTCTGTAGTTGAATTCCTAAAATGTCAGAGCATCTTACAGGATATTGTTTATTTGTGCGGATCTAAACTGGCCTATTGTTAAATTATGTTGGTCACCTCTGTCATTTTTAATTATACTATTCCCTAGAGGCCTATTATTTAATTTTTTGCGGCTTCTGCACTGGTATCCTGACTGCTGGTGGGGTTTCCTGATCCTTACATGTACCCTGCACCCCTTCGCTATGAGCCTCCACATCCTGGCCTTTGTTCTCACTACATTCCCTCCCCCTTATCAAGGGGACTGTACACATGCTCAGGTACTACCCCCTTCACTCGTCTCAACTTATTTCTGCCCTTCATTCCTCATCAAAGGAACTCAAGCCGTTCCACTAACTTAAACGATGCTAACCCCAAGCTCAGCTATCATCCCCTGTTCTCTTTTGGAGCTTCTCCTATAATCACATTCTTGGGACCTGGGAAGCCCATTCTGCCTGCAATGTGTATTTTTTTAATCACAGACACTATCTCCGTTAGGCAATTATACCCCCCTCGGCACCACGCCGACTTGACCATTTCCACAAAATGTCAGGCGTGATGTAGCACCAAAATGAGGCTCAGCTTCGTTTCGTTGCTAGGCAATGACAATAATATAAGCACGAACATCCACCGGCAGGCGGAAGAGCCGTCCACGTCCAAGGCCAGTATAAGGCCCTGTTTGCCCCCATTTTGCCCAGTCTTTGCCCATCCTGCGGGGGAGAGGGCAGGAGCCCCCACCAGCTACCCATCTACACGACTTTGCGCCACGGAGACGCGAGCCGGGGACCAGCTGCCCATCTACACGACTTCACGCTACTGAGAAGCCAGCGGATCGGCGCACATTCGGTGAGGCGATCCTCCACACCTCAGCCCTGCCTGGGCACTTCTTGACCTCCATTGCTTCTGATACCACCTCATGGTGGCACAATTTGACCCAGAACCGCGCCGACTTGCCCATTTCCACAAAATGTCGGGCACGATGCGGCACCAAAATGAGGCTCGGCTTCGTTTCGTTGCTAGGCAACGACAATAATATATTATCCGTCGGCAGGCGGACGAGTCAGCCACGTCCAAGGCCAGTATAAGGTCCTGTTCACCACCGGGCGACACGGGATAGTTGCTTTTATCAACTTAGTACAGCGACCCTTCTGGTATCCCTACGCTGCCTACTACCGGTCATCTGGACTACCTGCAACAAAGTGCATGTGAGTACTATTGTCACTGCACCGGTAGTCTTTGTAAAATCCAGCACTCATTTGTTTGTGCGTTCCGTGCGAGCTAACCCACGGTCAGAGCCTACCAAACCAGCTGGGCCACTGTGATCTTGCACAGTGCCGACCCACCTGCCCTGTATTCAGACCCAGCGTAAAAGCCTGTACCGTCTCATTGCTACATGACTTCTCCCCACTTCGACTCGAACTAACAGTCGCCAGAGGTCTTACTTGGAACACTGCACAGCGTGTTCCCTTACACAGACTTTTATCACTTCGATGCTGCCTATGCTGTTAGCGATATGACAAAGTATTGCACATTATCTGCGACTGTATATGATTAATCCATGTGTTTGAATTTGCTTGCCTCTTTACTTTGCCATATCATCGTGATTAATGTGCATATGCTCTAGTTTCTGACACTATTAACGTATAGTCAGGCACGCATTATTCATGTGTACTGCCCGCACGCTAACCTACTGCACTCGTTGTTAGCCTGCTTGATGGACCTATACCCCCTTTTTAACACTGTTGACTAATATTTTGCAGCTGCATGCGCGCTATCACTCGCTTAGAAGTACTGTATATTCTCCCAAATACGGCCTGTAACCTGCATTGTTTTATTTGTCACAATCTATTCTACTAGCAGCAAGTGTCCCACATTCCTGCACATAACTATTGACTGTACCTTTGTCTCTAAACCTGCGACAACTATCAACTGTGTAAATTACTGCTAGTACTCTAATTTATTATTGGTAGCCTCTTACATCTTTGTTCTATGAATCTGTATCATACTGCTGTCTATCCTGGTGTGCCTACACAATGTATTGGTTCCTTCTGACACTTTGTATCCTGCCACTCACTACAACCTCCAGCACCAAGCCCTCTGCCATCAACCCTCACACAATACTTGCACCTAAAATATAGCATCTCACTGTAGGCTCATCACACGCACAACTCTCCCCCTCCCACCTGAGCCACTATTCCTCTACCTTACCCACCCCTACTTTGTACTCGCATATTACTGACCCTCTTTGCACCATGCCCTGCTCCAACCCATATCTGAATTCACCTGCCTTATGGCTGGAACACTTTGCTAACAAGCCTGTGCCCAGCCAACCTTGCACTTTCCTCCTTAAGAACTTCAGATTAGGTTCAAGATTCTGCCACAAAACTCAACACGCACACACCACCATACCAATACCAAACTCCACACTGTCCAGAGTAATTCCACAGCATTATCTGTGCCTATCGACATCACATTGCCAAACTTCAAAGACGCCACTATTCTCCTCAACGACAGCACTAGCACTGCAAAAGACACAATGGTCAAAGGGGCCCTTGTCAATGCTAGATCCCTCCCAACTCAAGCGCTTGACATTGCCGACTTTGTCACCCAAGACCTCGACTTCCTAGCTGTTACCGAAACATGGCTACATGCTGCAGCTGGACCTTCTTTGTCCTTGGCCATCCCTGACAATTGCGCCTTCATTAGATGCAATAGGAACTTCAACCACTCTAAAGGTGGTGGCGTTGCCTTTCATCTTCAAAAGATCCCTTGAACTCAGGCACATTCCTAACCAGCAGATCCCTTCAGCTGAATTACTATCAGTTAAACTGCCTATCACCCAATCAAACTGCCACAATGCATCTGATTTACCGGCCGCCAGGGCCTATTACCACCTTTACTGATGATATTACATCCCTCTTCGCAGCCAATACCAAACCTAAGTCCCAAATGATACTACTGGGAGACCATAACCTTGGATTCCAAGACCCAAATGTCTCTAAAGCCCTTGATCTTGCCCGTACCTTATTAGACCTACGATTCACCCATCGTATCCATGCACCCACGCATATCAAAGGTAGAACTCTTGATTGTTTTCTGATCTGAATTGTAGCATCGACAGTGTCCCTCACCCCTCACACCTTGTATGTGGTCCGATCATCACAAAATTACCTTCTCCATTAAATCCTGCCTTCATAGTCCCAAACAAAATATCGCCCCATCCATCAATACCAGAAACAAGAAGGACATTGCAAAAGAGAAACTGCTCCCTTTTATCATTCCCCTCCTTAACAAAGTATCACCATCCTGCTCGGACCCTACAGTTATAGTAGATACCTACAACCAAACTATCCAAAAAGCGCTACATACCATAGCCCCACTGAAATTGCAGAAACCTAAACCGCATGCTCATCTTAATTTGTGGTTCACACCACACCTCAGAGACCTACGTAAAGCGAAAAGAAACGCTGAGACACGCTGGAAAAGTCTTCCTACGGATGCCAATAAAAGCTCTCTGATCCTAGCCTCTTCTAATTACAAAGAAGCGATATTCATTGCAAAAAAAGACAGGTACAATAAGCGCATCTTTCAGGCTGAATCCAACACTACAGAGCTCTTCAAGATCCTAAAGGAACTTGAATCTCCCATAGCCTCACTCGACAATTGCAACTCTGACACCGCCTGATGTACTAATATCCAAAAAGCGCTCATTGATAAAATCTCCACACTCCAAAGCAAAATCAACACCAAAAAATCCAACCTCCTCTCTGATTAGCTACCAAACTTCCTTACTAACACAATCCCACCTACCGCACACTCCTTCAAACCCTTCTGCTTGTCACCTCTCTCAATCTTTGAAGTGGAAAACATTATCAAAAAACTCAAACCTTCTTAGAGGGCGCTAGAGGGCCACCCAAGATGGCCGCCTTGGCTTGAGCTCCCGCTCTGCCCGGGATTAATCCCTACGAATCCTGCTGTTCCCGGCTTGGCTCTACATAACGAAGTGTGGTTCCCGGTTCCTAAGCTTCACGGCTCCCCTCTCCTCGAATCTGGAAGAAGATCGGCTGCTCTATACCCCAGAACGACCCACTCGGTGCTGAGGGCCGCCATTTCACGCGCGCCGGCCATCTTGGTGCGTGAGCAGCCCCAAGAGAACATCTGTTCCTGGCACCCCCCGACGCCGAGGCTGTTCTAACATCCGCAGCTCAATCAGAGGCACTTGCGGCTCAAAGTGCAGAGGAATCCAGAAAGTCCCCCCCTCGCAGACACCCTCCACGTCACGAGTCGGCCGGCAAATCGTCGCCGTGGGGGGCGCTGGCCATCGGCAAGTCTGCCACTTCAGACCCGGAGACAGCCCTGGAGTCCCCCTGTGCACGAACCTGCCCCCTGCGCCGGGTGGCGTGAACCGATCACGGAACGAGATCCGGGGAGCAAACACATCGAGGCTCTGCCATGGCGGGAACTGGAGCGGCCTGGGCGGAAGTGATCTGACGGTGGAAGCTGAGACAGACCCACGTCAGGACCACAGACTAAGGTACAGGCGGCGGGGCGCGAGGGTCTGGAAGGGGCAGAGTTTGCATGTATAAGAGCCCACACCAAGCCCTCCCCTTCCCTGAGGCGAGCCCCCGCAGCCCCCAGCCACAAGCCGCGCTGCTTTCTGAGGCCCGCGGCAACAGGACTCCACAACCCCGAGTGAGCGGTGCATCGCAATCCACAGCTGCAACTAATAAAACCCCCAGGGCCTCTGCTCCAGCGAGGCGCTTGGACTACAATTGAAACCCTCTACACAAAGCATCACTCACCGCATGTAACCCTATACAGTGAAGGGCCTTCGGCGACCTACTCCACGTGAGAATCGAACGATCACCACTCCTAGGTCTCCGTAGCGGCCGCAGTACAAATTTGTGAATTCCTCAAGGCCACAGCTGGGTCCTACCTGCGACCGGGAAGCACTCCACCAGAAAGCAGTCACAACTATCCAAACCCTCTCTCCTTTCGCCAGCATTTGTCAACCCCTGCCCCTGCAAAGGACGCTGCGGGGCCACCGCTCGGTGGTAAACCTACACTACCTAGAAACCTCACATACTCAGCAAAGCAAGATGGGGAAAGCAGATAAACTGCAGAGGAAACTGACCTTTGAAAATGATACGACTCCGAAAGCCCCCACCTACAAGACGAGAGTGAACCCACACCTGGCGGCTCACTTCAGGCAGTATCAGGGAGCAATCCGTCAGAAATAAAAGAACTCCTCTTAGAGCTCAAAGTGGGCATCGGCAGTCTAAACAGTAAAATGGACGGCCTGTCCTCTAAAGTAGACCTATTGCAACACCGCATCGATACCCACACGGAGTGACTGACTGAGGTTGAACAGCGGGTCTCCGACCTGGACGACGGCGCTGCGTCCTTATCGAGCAAGGTAGCCAGACTTGAAAACCAAATGACAGCAACCATGGCCAAGTGCGAGGACTTAGAAGGCCGCTCCAGACGGAACAATATCCGAATCATTGGAGTAAGAGAACACGAATCCCAGACGAAGATGGAAGATTATGTTGAATCACTTTGCATCTCTCTTTTTGGCCGAGAAGCATTCTCACAACTGTTTGATAGAGAGAGTGCACAGGACTCAGTCCGCCAGACCAGCCCCTGGTGCCCCGCCCAGACCCATCATTGCGAGATTACTTAATTACAGAGACCGGGAAGCCATTCTCCGCCTGGCCAGAGAGAAGGGAGAATTGCTCCACAATGAGGACAAAATCCACCTCTACCCCGACTTCTAGGCCGCTGTCGAAGCACCGAGAAAAGCCTTCACCAATGTCGGGCAAAGACTTAGAGACAACCAGCTTGTTTACTCAATGCTGTTCCCGGCACGGCTCAGAGCGCAACACAACGGAAGAGTCCACTTCTTCCAGTCCCTGGAAGAGGCCCACACATTCCTAGACCAGAACGGGTGCCCGGATCACCATCCTTGTCAGCTCCGTCCCCAGAGAGAGAGAAACCCCAGGAATCCTCCTTTAAGGAAATAGCATCCAGCAATCACCCTAGTTAATCACAAGGAGCCAACCGGAACAAGCGCAATATAGTAAACACGGCAGGGCAGAGATGTTGGGGATGCCCCAAGCGCCCCTAGCACAGCATTTGTTCCCACATTCAAGTTGGGGGGGGGGATCCGGACGGACAAGTTGGGGGCTGTCCGCGCTATGGGAAATGTTCTGAAGTTATTAGTTTGGACATGCAACACTTGTTCACGCCAGATCCCAACCCATGCCTTTCCGCCTTGGCAAGCCCACTACCTCTACAGAGCCTTCCCCATCGAAGCCGCCGCATCATTCGGCAAGAGAAACAGTGCGCAACAAGTAAAAGCACGAGACCTGGGCTGGCCTCAATGCTACCGGCCAACACGAAAATAACGAGACGTAATCGACTCTTTGACCCGCTTCATTCAAGGTTTTAACATGGAACATAAGAGGGGGTAACATCCCGATCAAAACCAGAAAAATCCTACAGTACTTGAGAAGGCATGAGATCGACGTAGCCGTACTCCAAGAAACACATCTACCCCTGGGGAAAGAACACCTCTGGGCCAGAAGCATGGGTTGCCACAGGTACTTCTCCTCATATTCGTCGTACTCCAGAAGAGTCGCTATCCTTATCCATAGGAGAACAAACTTCCGGCTAATCCACTCCGCAAATGACAGAGCTATTCTAGTGAGTGGCACAGTAGCTGGCCAAAGTATAACCCTGGTCAACTCCTATGCTCCGAACACAGATGGCCCCAACAATTTTAGTTGGGTACTAACGCAGCTCTCCGCTCAAGCTCAGTCAACCATAATTTGGGGGGGCGATATGAATACAGTGCTCGACCCGGCGAAAGACAGATCGAGAACTACACCACAGCCCATGTCCAAAGCCTGTCTTCAAATAAAAGAAATTTGCAGGGCATTTGATCTGAAGGACGTATGGAGAGCAGCCAATGGAGAGCGGCAAGACTACACCTTTCATTCGGCAGTACATAACACAAGCTCCAGGATCGACTACTTTTTCATCTCTGCACGAGGCCCACTGGTGAGCAATTCTTGCTGTATCCTTCCAAGAACTCTATCCGATCACTCCCCGATAAGCCTCAATCCAGCCAACCCTAAATCCCCATTACAGCGCTGGCGTTTCAAAAACTGCTCCATGCGAGATGAGGTATTTGCGGCCGAACTGAGAGAGGAAATCGCCACGTTCCTGGAAGTCAACAGAGGATCGGTCTCCTCCCCTGGCACAGTCTGGGAAACGCTGAAATGTTTCACTAGGAGTTTGCATCGCTAAGGAGAATGGTATTCCTAAGCTCATTAGGCGTGAGCTGGCAACCAGCGAAAGGCACCTTAAGGACCTTGAAAGAGGAACTTCAGAGCTTTAATAACACAGCGGAACGAGAATTAAAATTTCTAGCCCGTAACAACCAAATCAGACAGTATGGTGAAGGCTAAAAACCTGGTGCCCTTCTGGCAAACCTGATTAGCGCAGATAAGAAGCTTTCCCCTATAGAAGGCATACGCTCCAAACAAGGTAAGATAATTCACACAGACGAAGGAATGGCAGAGGAATTCAGGGTTTTCTACCAAGACCTTTACAGCACGAAGCATAAAAGTGACTCAAATTCCCTATTGGAGTATCTCGAAGACACAGAGCTGTACTGGGTCGAGAGCCAGCTGCGGGAACCACTCAATGAAATGATCACGCCAGAGGAGATCATAGAAACCATCAGGACCCTTCCGAACTCCAAAGCACCTGGACCGGATGGCCTAACGGGGGAATTTGATAAAGCATTCAATAATACCCTTGCCCCCCTTCTAGCGGCAGTATACGAGGAGGCACTTGAAAAGAAGACACTTCCCCAATCCCTCTGTGCCGCTAACATTATCCTTTTACACAAACCCGGCAAGCCTCCAGAGGACTGCACATCCTACCGTCCCATCTCCTTGCTTAACCTTGACAATAAAATTCTAGCAAAGATACTTGCAAACAGTTTGATGCCACTAATGCCCGCCTTGGTCCTGGCAGATCAGGCAGGGTTCATTCCGGGCCGCAACACTTCCTTTGGAATCAGAAGAATGTTCGGCGTAATCGCAGCACTGGATCCAGCTCAGCAGGCAGTCGCGGTTCTTCTCGATGCCGAGAAGGCATTTGATTCGGTGGAGTGGCCCTTCCTGTTCGCAGTGCTCACCAGGATGGGACTGGGTGCCCGATTCATCAAACTAGTGTCCCTGCTCTACACCAATCCACAGGCTAACATCATTGTGGGAACAGCGAAATCGGCCCCCTTGGAATTACAACGTGGAACCAGACAGGGTTGCCCACTTTCGGCGCTGATCTTTGCCCTGATATTGGAGCCCTTGGTGTCCAACCTTAGGGAATTGAGGCAACAAAGAGGACTCAGCATAGGACCACAGAAGCTCATCACATCCCTATACGTAGATGACGTAGCGCTGTTTGTGCACAACCCCGAAGAAAATCTGAATCCAGTAATGAGAAGTCATTAAATTCGGAGCAGCCTCAGGTTTAAAAATCAATCAGTCAAAATCCATCATATTCCCATTGACCCCATCGACCAGGGCATTTGCCGATGACTTTCAATTCACATGTAAAAGATCCAAGGTCCGGTACCTAGGGATTCAGTTGGCACTGACTCATCAAGAGGTGTTCCGAGACAATTACGAAGAAGTCCCCAAATCCTTGCAAGAAAAAGTGGTACGATGGAAGTCCCTGCCATTGACTCTCTGGGGAAGTGCCTCCCTAGTTAAGATGGCGATACTACCGAAACTACTGTACTTATTCACTAACATTCCCATACTACTGCCACAATCTTACCTGAAAAGATTGAAAAGCTTGGTTCTTGAATTACTATGGGCGGGCAAAACGGCCAGAGTGGCACATTCAACACTGTCTTCCGGTGACGAGCGGGGGACTAGCCCTTCCAGATCTGGAGAAATACTGCTGGGCGGCACAAGCACAGTTCCTCAGCCATTGGTACGCCACACAACCAGTTAGACCCCACGTGCAAGTGGAACGGGCCCTGGCGACACCGAACCTGTTGAGTGCTGTTATACTAGGCCAGTCCCCAACAACACCATGAATGCGATGCTCTCGACGTACAAGATTTGGAAAACTCGCCCAAAAATATGGAGTGCAAACGCAGTACTCTCCCCTTCTTCCTGCGAAATTCATACCAGGGGTGCCGCTGACATCCGAGAAAGTTTACCACCAATGGGTTGAAAAAGCTGCACATAAACTCCCTGGGAGATTTTTTCATTGAGGACAGTTTTAGAACTCCACAACAGGCCAGACAGAGGGGCGGCAATACCGCACTTGACATTTTTATCTACTTTAGAGCTCGATACACTCTGCGAGCATTCCTGCCTGACTTTCCAAAGCAACCACAAACCTGGCAGTTACTCCATAACACAATAGAAGCACAGGGAGAAGGCAGACTGGTATCGGAGATCTACAAATCTATTATCACCGACACGACCACCAGCAACTCCCGTGCAAAAACCAGATGGGAAAAGTCCCTACGTACATTCATCCCTGAGGAAGACTGGACCTTCATTCTGAGACAAACGCAGAAGATGGCTCTCAACTCACGCCTTAAGCTAATCCACTTTAATTTCCTTCACCAAACCTACTACACGCCAGCGAAAGCAAATAAACGTCACCCTGAGGCATCTGCTAAATGTGAAAGATGTGGGTGACCCACGACTGACTTTGCGCACCTCGCATGGGACTGCCCCAAATTGTCCCTATTCTAGAGCCAAGTTCTAGAGACAACAGCCACAATCGTGGGAGAAATCGTGCAGTCCGCCCAGACAGCAGCCCTGCTCGGTATGACAAGGCTTCTGTCAGCACCAATAAGAAAATTGGCTGGCCTGCTGTTGACTCTTGCCCGGAGAAGGATTGCCATGGCCTGGGGTCGAGGTCACCCCCCCACTGTCGCTGCTTGGCGCAGGGACATTCTGTATTGCCAAGATGTAGAAAAGGACTTCATTAAACTGTTGCCCCTTCATGGCCTGCTGTTGACTCTTGCCCAGAGAAGGATTGCCATGGCCTGGGGTCGAGGTCACCCCCCCACTGTCGCTGCTTGGCGCAGGCACATTCTGTATTGCCAAGATGTAGAAAAGGACTTCATTAAACTGTTGCCCCTTCATGCCAGTCCGCCGGACATCTGGGGCCCCCTGGTAACCTTTCTGATGAACGAAGCAGAGGATGCCCCGTCCTCCCCAGAAATCGCCAGTTAGAATAGGCCAGTTTCAGCAGATCATCTGGCTTGATGCCTCCACCTCACTGGGACATTGAACTGGGGCGACGTAATACGCAGCATAATGTGCACTGAACTTCGGAGTGGGATGTTGGGGGGTGGGGGAGTTGGTCGAATTGCCCCAACTACAGCTGAGTCGCCATTAGAACACACGTCGTGTTCCCTTTCAAAAATGGCCGTCGGCTTCAACACTGAGGACATCTGACCCTTCTGCTGAAAACCTCCTCCTCTGAGTCACCAGCACAGCACAATCCGATTGGTTTGCCACCCCTTTTCAGGGCCAATCGTGAGCCGGCAGGCGAAGCTGGCCCTCCCACCAAGGATCTTCACACAAAGGATCAGTGCCTGTCTCGAGCCTGTCTAGAGGCTGCAGAGGCCAGGGCCTGAAACCCTGCCCATTCTCCACCAGCCGTCACATGATGTTGTGTAACTGGGTAAGAAACCACCAATACTCACTACAGTGAAATGACTTTGATGCTACCTCTGACTTTGCCATAGCTCAACGCTCCTAATAGCATTCTTTCCCTTGCTTTGCCCATACTATACTCTCTACCTGACACCATGCACTACAGCAGTGCAATGCAGACTTAACCTGTGCCCATCTACCCATTGTGCATTATCCCACCCTGCCTGCCCTAAGCTGCATACTGTGTACCTGCCTACTTTGCCTGCCCTGAGTTGCATATAGTGTACCTGCCTACCTTGCCTGCCCTGAGCTGCATACTGTGTACCTGCCTACTTTGCCTGCCCTGAATGTCATATAGTGTTCCTGCCTACCTTGCCTGCCCTGAGCTACATACTGTGCACTAGCCTACCTGCCTGCCCTGAGTTGCATATTGTGTACCTGCCTACCTTGCCTGCCCTGATCTGCATATTGTGTACTGGCCTACTTTGCCTGCCCTGAGCTGCATATTGTGTACCTGCCTACCTTGCCTGCCCTAAGCTGCATATTGTGTACTGGCCTACCTGCCTGCCCTGAGCTGCATATTGTGTACTGGCCTACTTGCCTGCCCTGAGCTGCATATTGTGTACTGGCCTACCTGCCTGCCCTGAGCTGCATATTGTGTACTGGCCTACCTGCCTGCCCTGAGCTGCATATTGTGTACTGGCCTACCTGCTTGCCCTGAGCTGCATATTCTGTACTGGATTGTGATTGTGCATTAGCTTTTGGACCTAGATTTTACCTAAGTGTGCATTAGAATTTTACCTACTTGTGCATCACCATTTGAGCATGCTATCTACCGTTGTGCCGGTTCGCGCCCCAGCACATTGACACAGGTCACTGAAACCCCCTGGCCAATCCAACATCAGCTATGTTAACCTGGACCTTCCTCATCATGTTTCCATTCTGTTTGGTCCCTCATGACATCCCTTGCACAGGGCTACACTTCCGCTCCCACCCCAATGGCCTTAGCAGACCAGCATGCCCAAGACATCATCCTATCCCCTGTCCTACCCCTTTCCTACCTAACATAAACCCTTTCCAGCCTGCCCCTACCCTGAATCTCACCGTATAGCAGATACCTCCAGCCTCCAAAAAAGCAATACAGACCCCCCCCCTGGCATTCATACCCTCATGAACCTTACTACTAGCAACTCTTACCCCAGCATAGGCACATCAAGACTCGCCTGACTCAGATCTTGAACACACACCTCTTCGACCCTTCCCAATTCAGGCAATAAACAAAACGGCCCCAAACCTGCCATTCATCTCACACACATTATACCACCTACTGACCAGATCACTCCCTGCCCGAACGCCTCCTCCCCTCGCACCCTCATCAAAAATCCATGCCATACCACCGAAACAATGAAAGGTGCACTCATTAACGCGAGATCCTTAGTCGCCCATGCCTTAGATATAGCCGACATCATCTCCCTCAATGAACTTGATTTCATAGCTATTACCAAGACCTGGCTCCACCCAGCCTCCGGCACTGCACTAGCGCTAGCTATACCCAATGACTATACTATCTACCGCGTAGACAGACAAACGGCCAAAGGCGGAGGAGTAGCCATTATCGCAAAAAGCTCCCTCAACATAAGGCACATACAAAACCAATCCCTCCCATCCGCAGAATTACTCACCATCAAACTATCCACAACCCACACAAGCGCAATCACCACCCACCTCATTTACAGACCGCCAGGCCCCATACTATCCTTCAATGAAGACCTAGCTCTCTTACTCTCTAACAATACCAAACCCAACTCACGTCTACTCATCCTAGGCGACTTTAATCTAGGTCTCAACGACGAGAAAGATGACAAAGCAAACACCATCGCCAAAACACCATCTCAGAATTAGGACTCGCCCACCACATCTCGCAACCCACACACAACAAAGGTTGCATCCTTGATTGGATAGCTGATCTTAATTGCAATACCACCATCCTCTCCAACACACCATGCGCCTGGACCGACCACCACCTCATCACTTTCACCATCAACAAAGGCACTCAAACACATGTGCCTCCACCTAATGCTCCAAGCACACTCACAAGAAATAACAAAAACATCACAGCAGAGAAACTCCTCCCTCTACTCCAACCTATCGACTTTTCACCCACCACTACTAACCCCACTGAACTAGTAGAGCTCTACAATACAACTATCCTTAAGGCCATAAACACTGTAGCACCACTTAAGCTACGGAAAGCCAAACCACGCGCACATCTCAATTCTTGGTTCACCCCTGAACTAAAAACGTTCTGCAAAACCAAAAGACAAGCTGAATTAGCATGGAAACAGTCGCCATCCACCAATAATAAGACATCCTACGCATTGGCCTCCAATATCTATGTCAGCAATCATCCAGACTAAAGAAAACATGTATAATGAAAGAATCTGCAACGCCAAATCCAATACCAAAGAGCTCTTCAACATCCTAAGAGACCTTGAATCCCCCTCACCCATTCCAGATACATGTAACAAAGACATCTCTTGGTGTACGAACATACAAGAAGCTCTCCTAGGCAAAATTGCCATGTTACAAGCCAAAATCGAGTCTAAGAAAGAAAGTCTCACCTTCGCAGATAACACCACCCCCTCCAATCACACCCACACCCCACAAAGGGATGACAGTAACCTATTCGAATTTTCCACCATAACTACCAAAGAGGTTGAAGAAATAATCAACTCGCTGAAACCCTCCAAATGCCAAGGTGACATCTGCCCGGCACCAGTTATCAAAGACGCAGCCAAACATCTTGCTCCCTTTATCACATCCCTCATTAACTCATCTTTCACATCCAACATAGTGCCTAACAACCATAAGTACTCTTGGGTTCTTCCCTTACTCAAGAAGCCCACCCTAGACCCAAGTGTCCCTACCAATTATAGACCTATCACGACTGTACCCTTCCTCCTAAAAATCCTTGACAGAGCTGCCTACCTTCAGATACAGAACCACCTTGAGAAAAACAACTTACTAGAACTTAGACAATCAGGCTTCCGCCCTAAACACGGCACCAAGACTGCACTGATTGACCTCAAGACACAAATGGTCAACATCAAAGACAATGGCAAACTTGCACTCCTTCTCCTCCTCGACTTATCGGCCGCCTTCGACCTGGTCAACCACGACATCCTCTGCAAACATCTATCCTCTGCAGCCAAATTTTCGGACAATGCCAACGCGTGGATCCAGTCCTTCCTGAACAACAGATCCATGAGGGTCTTTGCACCTACAGTCTCTGCCAAACCGGCCCCAGTCACATGTGGCGTCCCTCAGGGCTCCTGCGTCTCCCCTACACTATACAATTTGTTTACAAAACCCCTCTTCGACATACTGGACCGCTTTGGTGTCATCTACACGAATTATGCAGATGACACTCAGATACTGATCCCATGAACAGGCGACTACTCCACAGACAACACAGCACTCAACAACATTTACTCCATTATCCAAGAATGGATGGCCAAGCACGGCTTGTGCCTCAACGATGACAAGACTGAGCTTCTTCTCCTAGGCTCCCAACCCAGACTCAACAAACTTGACAAACTCTACCAGCTATCGACGGCAATGACATCTCTGTCTCCAACAGCGTCAAAACCCTAGGGATTTACCTCAACTCCTCCCTCACACTGACAAGACAGATCAACGCCATCTCATCCGCCGCTGCTTACACTTGTAAGCTCATCAATGCCAGCAGACCTTACCTCTCACCCTCCAACTGCACCACCTTAGCTAGAGCGCTAGTCCTTTCCAAAGTCGATTATTGTAACGCTCTATACCTGGGCACCAGCCAGAAAAACATTAATAAGCTGCAAGTTATCCAAAATAACGCCCTTCGAGCAGCCCTGAACATACCCAAACATAATCACTTCTCCAACGTCGGACGCTCATGCCAATGGCTATCTATACCGCAGAGAATTGAATATAAAACCCTCTCACTCACTCACAAATGCCTATCTAACCAAGCGCCCAGATACCTATCCGACAACTTCACTCACCACACCCCATCTCGTCCAACCAGATCAGCTCAAACACACTGCTTAAATATCCCCAGATACAAACTCCAAACAGCAGGAGGTTCTAGCTTCCCTGTGCTTGCCACTAAACTCTGGAACACACCACCACTCGATCTTAGCTCTGAACCGTCCTTTCATAGATTCAGACAGTGCCAAAACCTGGTTACTGACTAAAGAAGCCTAGAACGCCCATCTCTACCCTATTATCGCACCTGCAACCCGTGTAAATTCTGCCTTGTTTGCAATACCTTGTACATTACCTGTAACTGTTTGATAATGCTCTAAACTTTCTGTGGTGTCCACCTACGGACCATGCTGCATTATATTATGTTGTAATCAATTCAAGCGCCTGGATGCCCCAGGGCCAGGCGGCGCTATACAAATAATAAACTAAACTAACCTTGGGCAGGGGCGGGGCGAGTGGGATTTGGTGCAAGTTAAGTTCACCCTAATGTGGGTGTGTAGTTGTATTATGTTGACATAAAAGCTAAAAATAAAGTTTAAAAAAAAAAAACACTCAAACCTTCGAACTGTCAAGTGATTCCTGTCCCCGTCATCAAGGAAGCTACCCACGATCTGGCCCCCTTCGATAACCACCTTTAGCAATGCCTCCTTCAAATCCAGCACAGTCCCTGACAACCTCAAGGATGCATGGGTCATCCCGCTAATAAAAAAACCTACCTTAGATCCTAGCAACCCATCCAATTACAGACCTATTACCACGGTACCCTTTTTACTGAAAATCATGGAGCGCGCTGCCTATTTACAAATTCAGGATTATTTCGAAGCCAACAAACTCCTTGGCCTCCGACAATCTGGTTTCCGACCGAGGCATGGAACAAACTGTCCTCATTGATTTAAAATCACAAATCGAAGACCTAAATGACATGGGTTAGATGGCATTTCTACTCTTGCTAGACCTATTGGCAGCATTTGATCTGGTCAACCACCAAACTCTCTGCCACCACCTCAAAACTGCGGCCCATTTTTCTGATGAAGCCACTTCCTGGATCAGATCTTTTCTGGCAAACAGAAGTATGCGGGTCTTCTACCCTTCTGCATCTGCTGAACCTTCACCAGTCCTGTGTGGGGTCTCGCAAGGGTCCTGTGTCTCACCCACACTGTATAATGTCTTCATGAAGCCACTCTTTGATATTCTTGACTGTCTGGGTGTCACTTATACTAATTAAGCTGATGACCGCTAGATACTCATCCCTATCACTGGTGACTGCTCGACTTACTCGAAAGCCCTTAACGATGTTTCCCTAGTTATCCAGGCTTGGATGGCGCATCACGGGCTCTGTTTAAACGATGAAAAAACTGAGTTACTCATCCAAGGCTCCCACCCCAGACTCAATAAATTGGACATGTCCTTCAAATCATTTATCATTGACGGCAACACAATCAAGGTATCCAATGATACCAAAACCTTAGGGATGTATCTTGATTGAACCTTATCCCTTAAGAGACAAACCAACGCGGTGGCATCGGCCTCTGCCAATACATGCAAACTTATTACTGCATGCAGGGCCTTCCTCACAGCGGCCAATTACATCATCCTGGCCAAAACTCTCATTATGGCTAAACTTGACTACTGCAATGCCCTTTATCTAGGGACCAGTCAAAGAAACATTAACAAGCTACAGGTAACGCAGAACAATGCCATCAGGGCTGCTCTTAACATCCCTAAGAAACTCCACATCTCTGACGCCAGGCACGGTTTACACTGGCTCCCTGATGTCCACAGAATATCCCTCAAAACCCTTGCTCTCGCAATCAATCTGGTTCCTGCTTACTTAGCTAAGCACTTGTTCCCCCACTTATCTTCCCGCCCTCTGAGATCTGCCCAAGCCAAAACCTTATCCACGCCCAGAGTTAAGTTGCAAAAAGCAGGCGGGTCCAACTTCCCAGTCCTCTCTGCCAAATTATGGAACACGCTTCCTAACCCACTCGGAGCTGAACCGTTCTATCACTCCTTCAAGAGTAAAGCAAAAATGTGGCTCTTTGCACAGGACCATGCCCTGACATGTGCCTAACTCCCCACACTGTGCGCCTATTATCAGCCCCAACTCGTTCATTTGTAATAGGACCTATACCTTTGAATATGCATCATCTTTGGTAATGTAATGCATAAACATCTGTACTATATAGTAATTTGTGTATAGTGTGCACACGTACTCTGTAATTAATTCCTATACCGTGTGTAACGTGTTAATACCTAGTTGGTATTGTATATTATTCCTGCCTGTATACCTGTAAATATTATCCTGTATACGTTGTGACGCTCACCACCTTGTATTATTTGTTTGTAACTATGTACATATAAGAAATGCACCCAGATGCTCTTGGGCAAGGTGTGCAATACAAATAAACAAAATACAAAATACAAATAAGCATGTACTACACAAGTTGGTAGAGTGACTGAGCAGCCAGGCTTATCTCAAGAGGCATCAATGTGAGCTGTAGGGTTATTAGGGATTCACAGTGACAAGCATCCAAATAAACACTTGAGGTTTCTTGATTAAACCATTATTAATTTATTAAACAGTTGGATAAACCTTCTTTAGAAGGGAGCAATATATATGTAACACAAAAATATATTTCAAAATTGTTAGGCAAGATTGTATGCAGTACCCTTTGGGTGCACTACAACAACCCTGACCACCTGGCAGTAGGAACCCAACCTTTGGTATAAGTCTGTACTACACAGGTTGGTAACGTGTTGAGCAGCCAGGCGTATCTCAAGAGGGGTCAATGTGAGTTGCAGGGGAGGTACACGGAGATTCACAGTGACCCGTATTCAAATAAACACTTGCACACAAGGTTTCTTTAATAAACAATTATTAATTTATCGGTCAGTTTGAATAAGACTTCTTCAGAAGAGGGCAATATAAAAGCAACACACAAATACACTCCAAAACTATGCTCTCTTAGTTTCTAAATCAGTAAAGACCCTTTTGGGATGGCCCACGGTCTCAACCTACACCCTCAGGTGACTTCAATAGCTAGGATGCTGGGGACATTAATAACTTACTGTTGCATTTAGAATACTCTTAAAACTTGGTCAAGGGAACAGGTTATTAGAACAAACAAGAGACCACACATTTTCTTAAGCAGGCAAATATTTTTGGATCCCCTAAGCAGAGTCATTCAGTATAACGGGCTAAGCCAAAGTCAATGGGCAAAAGTCTTACAAGTGCAGTAGAGGACTCCTGTTCCTGTGCAGCTCTGCAGATCTCTCTGTTCTTGGGCCTCAGTCTTGGGGACAAGAGGGAGGACTTCTGGGAGACTCCTGCACTGCAATGGGGAACGGCCACCGTTCGCAACCAGCAATCCTTCAACAAGTCCCACTTCAGTGTTTCAGCTCCTTGCGACTACCGCAAATAGCAACACCGCTGTTTCTGGTTGTCGAGATGGACTTTCGTTGCTTCTGGGGTCCTGCACTCTGTTGAGGGGGCTCAGGCTCGGTCATTCCTGCTTCCTGGGAGTCTGGAGGATCTTCCTAGAGCACTTAGCCAATTTAAAAGCAACGCCCACAATCTGGTGTTCCTCTCCCTAGAGTTTCGGTTTCTAGCAGCAACTCTGTGAAAATGCAACTAGCTCCAAGGGAATGTCCAGGTGACTTACTTTGAAGTTGATTGGTCCGACCAACTCAAGGGGAGAAGTCGTCCTTGTAGGGGCTTCTCTGTCGTTGCAAATTTGGAGTTTCAGCACAGCAGCAGGGCTTCACCGGGCAAACCAACGGTCCAGGAGTTGCAGCCCGCGTCCTCTTCAAGTTCTTCTTCGGTTCCTTGTCTAGTGACAAGAACAAAGTTATGGCAGAAAAAGTCACGAGTCCACAGAGCTTATACAGTGATTAAGAAAATAAACATCAAGGCTGCGGGTATCTGGGCGGTGTGGGTGTACTACCAATACACATCCACAGGAATAGTTGAAGAAAAACAAAGATGTTCCTAGTCTCACTGCGCCAAGAAATTATAATTAGTTGTTTGTGCAAAGAAAAGCCTTTATTGTTTGTGCGAAGAGAAGCCTGACACGTGTTTCAAGCTGTGTACAGCTTTTCATCAGAGGCTTAGGTTGCAGCAATAATAACTCCACATTTAGAGTAGGACAATGCCAGATACAGTTCTCAAAATGCCTCGCAGTTGCGGAAAGCTCAATGACTGCTTGTTTCAGTCTACTCGTGTTACCATTGGTTGACTCCGCCTACCAAGCCAAAAGCCTTGCATTTTATTCAGTTCTCTCCCATTCATTCCAGCCCAGCCGTCAGTCACCCAGCAGGGTGGCTGTCCTTGCCGGACTGTCAGCCGGCCAATTGCTACAGAGTGCATTTGGGTCTCCTAGGAGACTAAGCACAGGGAGTTTCGGACACCTCCCTCCCTTCCTGCCCCCACCAGACACCCTGGAGCCAGAGGCGGGCTTCACTCATGAATCCCGCCAAAGGCAAAGTGAACAAAGGGACCAAACCTGGTTTGGCACGCAGAGTAAATCTCAAGAAGGACGTTTCCAAGAACAAAAGGCAAAAAAAGAAGACTGAGGCCATTTTGACAAAAATGGTACCCTTACGTGCTTTACTGCATCTGCGAACGCAGCCCACAGTAAATGCACACCACGGTAGTTAAAAGTAAACCACTGCCACCAGCCATTCATCGAGGAAAGGGTAACGCAAAAAAGGTACATGAGAAGCTAGACAAAGGGGATACTAAGTAACCCCTCCAGCACCTTATTGTAAAATAGTGTGTGCTGGGTCTAGAAAGTTACAAATGTAAGTAAAGTCAATTTTACTTTACTGCTCTGGGAAACATTAGTTTATCCCAGAGAAGGTATTTAAACCTTAGGGAAATCTGAAATGCTTCCCTGTGCCACTGCACTGAAGGTGCTGCGCGACACAATGTACACAATGATGCCTATGGAGTTTGTCAGACTCCACAACCAAATGAAAACAGAGTAAAAAAATTGCATTAACATACATAAGAGTGGGACAAAGGGTCTCACTCTCTCCAGGTTAAAAACATCAAGTCCGCAAAATCCAGCAAAGTTGCTGGGGGTCCCTAAGGTGGAGGAAATTAGCACATTTCTGAGAATTCTCTCTAACAAAAATACACACTCATAGGTTCTCTAAATCAGCAAATAGCCATTTGCGATGGCACACAGATTCTTCTAACATGCTGAGCTGACTTAAATATCTAGGACACTGTAGACCTTAATATATCACTGGTACATTTAGAGCAATACTCAAATTGGTGTAAAAAGAAGTTGAGGAAAGAAAACAATGGTTAACAAATATTCTTAAGCAGGTAAGTACTTTAAGAACCCTCCAATGCAAAGTAAATTAACCCTTTCCTGGGGGAAAAGGCAAAGCACAAAGTCGGAGGTAAGAAGAGTCTTTCAGGGAGCCAGGACAGCCAATGTTAGTTGAGCAAAAGTCTGTGAGCTGAAGCACTTCTGGTAGTTAGTAAAGTCTTGCACAAAGTTTTGGAAGTCTTTGAAGAAAATGAAATCCCTGTAGGGCCGTGAGTCTTGTGAGGGGCAAAGCTGCAAGGAACTCTGCAAAGCAACCAAGACAAGTCTCAACAGAGAGCTAGCAAGGCTACACGACAAGAGGTAAGTCCTCTTAGTTTTACAGTACCTTTGATTAGAAGAAATTGGTTCCAGCTGGCTTCTGTTCCTGTGTAGGTCTGCAGATCCTGTTGTTCCTGGGCCTCAGTCATGGGGACAAGAGGGAGGACGTCTGGGGACTCCTGCATTACGAATGGAAGGTCTGCGGCAGCATTGGGCAAACTTCAGATCAGCAGCACTTTGCGGTTTCAGCTCCTCGGGACTCTCTCAAACGGCGCCACTGCGTTTCTCGGATACCACTATGGACTTTCCTTGCATCTGGGGTCCAGCCCTCTGTTGGGGTGGCTCAGGCTTGGTCGGTCCTGCTTCATGGGATTCTGGAGGATCTTCCTGGAGCTCGGGTCTGACTTCAAAACAATGCACTCGATCTGGTGTTCTTCTTCCTGGCAATCAGTTCCTGCAGCAGCAATGGAAGTACAGCCAGCTCCGAGAGGATGTCCAGACAAGTTCACTTTGGGGTTGATTGGTCCCACCAACCCAAGGGGAGAAGTTGTCCGTTGCAGGGTTTCTCTGGTCAAGACTAATTCGGAGGTTCAGCAATGCAGCAGGGCTTCACCAGGGAACCAGAGTGAGGGACACGTGCGGTACCAGTGAAAATACCGATACCAAGGAGAATCCTGGAAGCAAGGTTCCCATTGAGAAAACCATACATGCATACGAGCCCGTATGATGGCCATTTGAAAGAAATCCCAGAGGAAGCAGGGCCAATGAATGGCCAAGACGAATGGTGAGGTCACACAGAGTAGAGCTGACGCACATGGAAGAGATGCAGAGACTAGAGAATGCATATATTCTATAAGGCATCAAGAAACTATCAAAGATAAGTGGCATCTTGGGATCAAGATGAAGACACGTATGCTAGAGAAAGGTGAAGATGTCAAGCGGTTTTTACACATGTACATATGCAAAGAAACATAAGCAGATGAAGTATTTTTAAGGCGAGACTGGATGAGCCAAGAAGCCAAGGCCGTATCAGGCTGGGGTGATCAGACATTGGATACAAATCGTGTGAATTAATAAAGCTCCTGTTCAGGAGGCATGAACAAAACTGGGAAGACGTCAGAGGTCTATTAGGAAATAGTGTTTTTAATACACTAGAGCTCGATTTTGCAGCCTACAGTCACGTGGAAGGATGAAGTTGGACGAACACGATGGTCACACCTACACATGAGGGCAGTGTGTGCCTTCACTCCGCTGAATTCTCCAGAGCAAAGAACACTCCCAAGGACACGTTCAAAGCCCCAATTGACAGCAGACCACTGAGGTGATGATGGATGATTATGCTAATTGGTGGGAAGCTATGGTTGAAGACTAGCTCACCACCACCTAGAAGCCCAGTCTGCGTGCTGCTAGACGTAGGTAGAAAAGTACTGACGGAGGTTAGAGTGCCAAACAATGGTAGGGGACCACATGATTAAGGGTCCTATGGTTGTGTCCTTTACATAGACTGTTGGATGACTAGTTTTTTCGGTCATAGGAGTGCACTTTTGCATGTACTCTCCAAGGCCCGGAACCAGCTGTTTGCAAGGGCTACCGGCTAGCCAAACAGCTGGAACTCTTTGTGGGCATCATTGAGGCTCTGCTGGGACTTTGAAAATCTGCTGGGCTGTCCTCCAACAGGTGACCAGCCTGCAGTACGACTGCAATTCAGCCAACGAGCTGCTGCGTGCCCTGTGACACTGTGAGGGGTCAATGCAAAAAGTGCATCCATGAAGATCTCAGTGAGGGTCTCTCCTTCATTGATAAACCAAACCTGGGTGTCCTACCTACAGTCTGAAGTCTTAAGAGGAACCTCTAGACGACCGGTGGTGAAACGTTGAACCGCCAACCCTGCACGACGACTACAATTGTGATCCTCGTTTCCCTCAGTTATTTACTATCATCTTGGATCATTCCTAACTTTGTATGGGTTCGGGGGCCTGAGATCCATTATCTCTTGAACTGCCCCTCTCTCTGTCCATTGGGTTTGCATTGTGTGTAAAGTCCTTCTTACTGTATTGTTATCCAGGGCTGTTCCAGGACTGTGGTGTCCGGGTCAGTAAGATCCCCAGGAGTGGTAGTTACTTCGAATGGATTGTGTCCTCCCACGTATTCCTCATCTTAAATATATCCTTACCTTCAGCTTGCTGCTTTGGAATTTTTTTTCTTCTTTCCACCAGAGGGCGCTCCTCTCGAGGTTGCGGCGTCGATGTCCCTCGGCGGCATCCGTCGAGCACCAACGTCATCCACCTAAATAGCCTTGAGCGCGCCCGTTGGCTTCAGTTCTGTTTTTCTGTTAGCTTTGCTTCGGATCGTTTACAAAAGGTGCTTCAATCTTTCGTGAAAAGAAAGCTATGTCGTCTTCGAACCCTTCCACACCGAAGACGGGATTTGAAAAATATCTGAAATGTGGAAAGAAAATGTCTTTGACCGATCCACATAAGAACTGTCTTTGGTGCCTCGGTTCCGACCACCGAATTGAAGACTGTGGTTCGTGTCAGTCGATGACCCATAAGGCCTTGAAAGAGCGTAGAGGTAAACCGGCAATGGGAGAGGGTTCATCGAAGTCTACTTCCAAAGAGAAAGACTCGGCCGAGTCTTTGAAAAAATATCGTAAAAAACATAGGTCGAGAAGTAGATCGAGTCGTCTTCTTCGTCATCCAAAAAGACAAAAAAAAGACGTCATCGATCTCCCTCGTCTTCCTCGACAGCTTCGGTGGCGGTGATAGCATGCCCATCAAAGCATGACTCCCTGACTCCCCGAGTAAATGGGAAGCCTTTCGAGTTTCCATGCTAAAAACTTTTGAGAATGCGGCCCAACCCCCTCAAAAAAGGCTAAAGACCATGCCCCTGCTCCTCTGTCATGAAAACGTGACAGAGGAAGGTCCAAAAGAAGAAAATCTGATACAAATAATAACTTCGAAAGCTCCTTCGACAGTTCCCACAACTCCCTCGTTGATTACATCGAGGTCATCGAAGGTTCCCTCGACATCGAAAGCTGTGGTTACGGCATCAGCGCCATCAACGTTTACATCGACGCCCAAGCCTTTAATAAGGGAAAAACCCACATTACCAGAAAAGGTTTTTCAACCTGAGTAGACATGATTTTTTTTAGGACCATGTCATCCATCTATGAGGGAGAATCCTCGGAAGAGGAAGAAGTCACCTCTGCTGGTGTTAAATTTGGCACAAGATCTGTCCCAGAGGAATTAATTGATCCTCAGTCAAGAATTCAAGATTTACAAGAATGTCTACAAACGGCAAGTGGTCTGGACACTTCTCCAGAGTACGAATTTGATAAACCAGACCCATCAGAGCAGGCTGATGCGGGTTACAGAAAACTTATGAATAGAGTTAAGGAATTTATGGGGTGGGGCAGAAGTTCACCAGTCTGTCAGGGTGATGACATGACTGATATACTATCAGGAACACCTCAGCAAGACCCCATTCTCCCATTTCACATTGCCTTGTAGAGAAGGGTTAATTCTGCATGGGAACACCCTAAAGCTATCCCGGCAGTGAATAAAACATTTGTGTCAAAATATAGACCCTGCAATTCAGATCCAGAATATCTGAGCAAACACCGAACTTCATAAAGTCTGGTAGTACAAGCGTCAACTTCCACAAGAAATGCTGCATATCCTACAATCCCTCCAGACAGGGACGATAAAAAGGTGGATGCATGGTCTAGGAAGATTTTTACATCAGGGAGTATGGCTTTGAAGTCTAATAATGTAACCTGTACCTTAGCAAGGTTCACATATACCCTGTGGGACTGCATGTCAGCGGCAGCTGAACACATCCCAAAAGGTGAAGAGCGTGATGGCTTTCTGGCCATTATAAGGGATGGAAAGGAGGCTTCGGGAGAATGCCTTCAATCAGGTTTGGACACAGCTGACAGTATCAGTAGGCCCATGGCAACTAGCACGGTGCTACATAGATTTGCGTGGCTAAGAAAGTCTGGTTTTGCTCCGGATGTGCAATCCAGGCTTCTTAATAGGCCTTTTGACGGCTCGAGGTTGTTTGGCAGCAAGGCGGATGAAAGTTTGGAAGCTGCAGATCTCCAAAGCGGCAGCAACATCTCTGTGCCGCTATAAGACAGCCTCAGCAATTCCCCTACACAGGCTCATCTTCCTGGAGGGGTCTTCCTTTTCGTTATTATTCCTCAATTGGAAGAGGACAGGACAGTCGGAGAGGTCAAAGAAAATTTCCTCGGGGGCGTGGAAAAGGTGCTAGATCTGCCCCAGCAGCGGCATCTGTTCCTTCAGCCGCTGCTGCAGCTGCCGCAAAACCACTCTGAGGTTTTGACCCACAAGACCCCGGTGGGAGGCAGGATCTCACAGCATCTAGAAGAATGGCGGGGCATTACTTCAGATGCTTGGGCACTGGAAACAGTATCCCAAGGTTGCTGCCTTCCTTTTCTAAAGAAACCTCAGTCACCCCCCGGGATACAACTCTGCCAAACATCCGGATCCGCTCCTGTTGCAGGAAGGTCTTATCCCTGCTACAGAAAGGTGCAATAGAACATGTACCTGTAGCGGAGAGGAACATGGGTTGGTATTCCCCATAGTTCCTTATCCCAAAGAAGGACGGAGAACTGAGACCCATTTTGGATTTGAGAAACTTGAACAAGTTCCTAAGGAAGGACAAGTTCAATATGGTCACACTTTATCAGATCCTTCAGGCTCTCCAACTCCAGGATTGGCTGGTATCATTGGACCTTCAGGATGCTTACTTTTATGTGCCAATCCATCTCAAACACAGAAAGTACCTAAGGTTTGCGATTGGCAATTCTCACTATATGTTTCGAGTTCTGCCATTCGGGTTGACCTCCGCCCCAAGAGTTTTCACCAAGTTGATGGCGGTGATGGCAGCGAATCTCAGGAGAGGGGAGATTCATGTCTACCACTATCTGGACGATTGGATGATCAGATCATGTTCACCAAAGCAAGCCCAGGATCATCTGTCCAAGACTTACCATTTCCTTCACAAACTAGGGTTTTCTCTGAATTTAAAAAAGTCAACCATGATACCATCACAGAAACTCCAGTTTATGGGAGCAATCCTGGATACTTGCTCGGGCAAAGCATCGCCTCCCGAAGAGGGAGCTTACCATATTCTGCAGATGGTAGCGAAATTCCGGAATGCCCAGTATCTTCTGGCTTTCGATTTTCTCAGGTTGCTCGGTCTGATGGCATCCTGTATTTTTCTGGTGCCAGATTGAGAATGAGATCCCTTCAATGGGCTCTCAGATCTCCATGGTCCCAATTCTCAGGGGAAATGTCAGATTTGTTGCAGGTTCCAGCCAAAGTAGCACAGGATCTACAATGGTGGGCTGGCAGACGAAATATCCTCAGAGGGGAATCTTTTTGGCAACCATGGCCGGAGATAACAGTAGTAACGGACGCCTCAATCACGGGGTTGGGAGCCCATACCAACGATCTGACAATCAGCGTTCCTTGCTCTTCATCGGTGTCCAAACTACACATCAACCTTTTGGAGTTGAGGGCAATCAGACTAGCGCTGAGGGCCTTCCTGCCCTCTGTACGGGGAAAGAACTTTCTGATAATGACGGACAACACAGTGGCCATGTACTACCTCAACAAGAGAAGAGTGGGGGTCGCTACCACTGTGCAGAGTGGCGATGCAACTCTGGTTCTGGGCAATACAAGAAGGGATCTCTCGGTTGGCAATTCATCTAGTCGGAGAGCAAAACACAGCAGCGGACGCTCTGAGCAGGCAGCAGTCTCCCACGAGTGGGAGATGGCTCAGGAAGTCATTCAAGAGATCTTCGCCCTTTGGGGAACCCCTCAAGTGGATCTGTTTGCGACTGGTACCAACCGGAAGTGTGAGCTGTACTGCTCAAGGGAATTTCTCCCGAGAGGAGCTCTAGGGGACGCGTTTGTGGTGGACTGGGAGTTTGCACTACTGTATGCATTCCCTCCAGTCCCTGTGATCCCTCAAGTAATCAGGAGGTTGAGAAAGTTCAGGAAACCCATGATCCTTACTGCCCCGGTTTGGGCCAGGAGAACATGGTACCCAGTCCTTCTGGACCTGTCCATCTGCCCTCCAATACATCTTCCAAGAAGAGAGGATCTTCTCTCGCGAGTGGAAGGTCATGTTCTCCATCCAGAGGTCAACACACTCAACCTTCACGCATGGTTTCTGAGAGGTTGAGATATAAGGATTGGGATCTTCCGGATGACGTGATGGAGATTTTGCTTTCGGCCAGAAGGCCAGCAACCAAATCTCTGTATCGGTGTCGTTGGAACAAGTTCAGGAACTGGTGCAGAGAAAAGAATGTGGATCCATTTCAATGCAATATCCCCACAATTTTATCTTTTCTGTTACATTTACCTAATCTGGGGCTCCAGGTTGGTACGATAAAGGGATTCTTAGCAGCGCTATCCATTTTTAAGCGCTTTTCAGAAGAAGAATCTTACTTCAAGATGCCCTTAATAATTCAATTCTTAAAAGGTTTAAAACAATACCTTTAGTGGCATTGATGGGGTAAGTGAGTTGCAGGCGCTTTCTAGCGGTCCTCCTCACACTATCTTTGTAAGACTTAGTTTAACCTTCTTTTTTGCCAAAAATTGTTTCGAATTTTCATCTGTCACAGAAAATAACTTTACCTACTTTTTACCCTCCTCCTCATGCAAGCAAAGAAGAGGAGCGGCTACATAGACTAGATCCCAGAATTTCACAATTGGCAAAAGTACATCAGCGTGATCAACTTTTCGTGGGGTACACTGGACGCAAACTGGGACTTGCCGTAACTAAACAAACATTATCTAGATGGATAATTTTGGCTATAACAGAATGTTATAGATTGGCTGGGAAAGAACCACCTGATGGACTGAGAGCTCATTCAACCAGGGGCATGGCAACTTCAACAGCTTTAAAAAGGGGTGTCCATGTACAAGATATTTGTGCAGCAGCCACATGGTCATCCATGCATACCTTTCTAAAACATTATTATGCTCTGGACTCGACTTCTTCTCAAGGAAGTTTGTTTGCTAAATCTATACTCCATTCTGTACACGATTAGAAAAAATTCTGTACTCCCACCTCCGAGACAAAACTGCTTTGGGAGTCTATCTAAGTTGAGGAATACGTGGGAGGACACAATCCATTCGAAGAACAAGTTACTTACCAACTGTAACGTTCTTTTGATTGGATGTTCCTCCCACGTATTCCTAATCGACCCTCCAAACCAACCCCACAGTACAGTTTACGTGAATTACACTCTGAATTCTTTTAAGGCTTGGGTCAAAAGAGGCACGCCATTAATTAAAATCCATGGACTGTAATATATGAAAAAACAGAACTGAAGCCACCCGGCACGCACAAGGGTTTTATACGGTGGGTGATGTCTGTGCTCGATGGATGCCGCCGATGGACATTGACGCTGCAACCTCGAGAGGAGCGCCCTCTGGTGGAAAGAAGAAAAAAAAAATCTGAAGCAGCAAGCTGAAGGTAAGGATGTATCTTAAGTATCTAAGATGAGGAATACATCAGAGGAACATCCAATCGAAGGAACGTTACAGTTGGTAATTAACTTGTTCTTCTCTTGTAACAGGAATGGAGTTAAGACCCACAAGTCCATAGTTCATTTTGCTGCATTTGCCCTACACTAACTGAACTTTAGTACTTTACCTGCACTAGCTTAGAGGGTTGTCCTGGCTATTCGCATCTTTCCTCAGGAACCGTTTGGGACGCATAAGAGATTACCAGATGTTAGGTAAGATTTTCATAGAAATGGTAAATCTTCCTGACCTGGGTCAACCCCAGAACTTTTTGCTTTACTAATGGATTATTTTTCCTTCAACCTCTGTGAGTGGGATCCTTTTTTCCACAACCACAGAATCTTTCTCTTTTTATGGGTGCCGTTTTCTGGACTCTCTATAGTGTGTTTTTATTAGTTATCCCCTTTAACAACTTTTTGGCAGAAAGTGCTGTTTGTTGCTGGGTTGCCCTAGGGGCTCCCCTTTTAACTACTCTCTGGCTAACCCTGAGAGAACTACAGTTCCCAAGGGTAGAAAGGATCTTTGGATCGATTTTAAATTTTATTTTGTGAAACCAGCCCACCCCACCTTATGTGGAGTGCTGGGGAGATACAGTTTGTGTGACAGGGGATACATTGTTACAAATCTGTTACAGGGACAGGCTTACCTCCAATGGCTGGTGGCAGTAATCCCTTGTATGTATTTGGTGCACCTTTACCGTGTTGCCTTCACAGCTGCAGTAAAGGCAACACCTAAGGGTGCTCATTTTACCAAAATGGCCCGTCTTGTTTTTTGCGCCATTTTAGTATTTCTTGTCCTTTCTTGTTCCTGCCCTTGACATGCAGGGTGGGAAATTCCTTTGTGATTCTCGTGTTCGGCAGGAGTCCCCTGGACTCCCCATCCAAGCTCCAGTCTATCGGTGAAGGCAAGAAGCGAGGGAGGAGTGCAAAACTCTGCAGCCCTTTGGCTTCCTCATTACCCGAATGGGGACAAATCCCAGTGGGGGGCTGGCTGTCCTGATTGGACAATCAGACTGCCCCTTGTTGTAAAATGTAGGAGAGAATGCAGAGGTTGTGCTGTAGTTCCTGATAAATACTGTAAACCCGGAAGCTGAAGGCAAGTCGACCACTGGAACCGAAATCAAAGAGGATGATGAAGGTAAAGCAGCTGAAACGATTTCCAGTGACCGGAGAGCCTGCTGTGTAACCGGAGCAAGCTGTAGCCCTTCCTTCCAATCGACCTGGGGACTCCGACAACGATGACCTTGACCCAGAGCCTGGTGAGACCCACTAGACTCAAGAAGACCTGTATTTTGAGCCATCCCACACGTTGCTGCGACCTTGCGGGCTGCAATACCCTGGGACCTCAAGCCATTGTGCAGTGCAAACGCTTCCGAATTGCGAATCTCGCTGAAACTTCGTGGGCATCCAGGTGGATCTCCAGAGAGACGAATCGAGTCTGAAAAGTCCCCTCACCAGAGTGCTGGGCCTTTGTAACAACGAGAATCCGACTGCGATATTCTGTCTTCTGTGCTCCTGTAAAAGGCACCAAATCCACAGAACCTCATCCAGCCGCAAAGAAAACATTGCCTAGAGCTTTCGCTGTTGATCCCTACTGCAAAGTCCCTTCCAAGGTCCTTTTTTCAGCCACCATGACAAGGAATCCACTGACCGGGTATTCGGCTGCAGATCCTGAAGTCCTCCTGCTGCAAAATCTTCTTCAATGCTGAGGTACTGTGTTGGCTTGGGTATGTACTTACCTTAAGTCTCTTGGGATTCCTGTGTAGCTGTGGGGTGTTTTCTGTGATGGGGAGGCCTCTCATCCAGCACGCCCAGTCCCACTGCTAGAATCCTGCTAGAGTTTCTTCTGTGAAGCCCATGAACCCTCTTCTAACTCTAGGAGTACTCACCTGTTTGCCCAGTCTTCCTCCAGAACTCTGACTTTTGCTACTTAAAAACCTATTCTGACACTGTCTGTTGTACACTAGATCCCAGTGACCCCCCCCCCTTTCTGCCACTGAACACTCATGCTCCAAAAATAAGGGAAGTACTTTTAAGGGATTGGGCCTTGTGCCTAGAAAAGAAAATAAGTGTTTAAAAGTTACTCACTTGAAAAAGAGTTGGTTGGTAACTAACTCTAAGAGTGAACAGTTACAAAAGTTCTTACTTACCTTGGATGGGTGATGCACTATTTTCAAAAGTATGGTTAACATCTTTCTTTCCTTAGACACCGTTTTGCCTTTCTAACAGAAAGTAGATGTGAAGGTATATTACTCACCTGTGATTTGGTTGTGCCACTTCACAAAAGTGATGTATTGGTTTCACCAGATTATTCCTGCTAGGATAATTGGATGAGTGTTCCCCAACTGGGTTTTGCTTCCCCTGACTTGCTGTTAGCCTGTCCAGAATAAGTCTGCATTAGATCTTCGCTACATATAAAAACTCATTGATTAAGTGTAACATTGGGTTTTGCTCTCCCTGTGCGATCTAAAGAAGTGCATCAGCTCCATAGACAGTGTTCAAATCGACTTTGGATGTCCTGGCCCCCTGCAGACTCTTCTAACACATTGACTTTGATTCTAACTGTCCCTCATAGGTAGTACATGAGTTTAACTTGTATTACTGTGAAAGATCTAACCTAGACTTCATTGGGAGATTGAAAACATATATGGGGTTTACTTACCCGGAGTTGGCTGTGTGGCATCCAAAACTAAGTTACAAGAGTTACTGCTTACCTGTGTTTCACTGATCTAAAAAGCACTGGTTATTGAATATTGCATCCTTCGGTTTTACTCACCTAGTATAACTGTGTGTTATCACAAAAGTAGTTATAGGTTTTTACTGCACCTAGAATAAGTGTTCCACTATTCACAAAACCTATACTGCGCAGTTGACTGATTATGTGATTTGTTGCCGAGCGTCACAGTACATCTGGTAGGGTCTACTGCCCTGGAATTACTGAATGTAAATGTGAAAGTAACTATTGGTTTTTCTCCCCAAGAATAGGTGTGACCTATACTGAATGTGTATGAAAAGGTTTTAAGTATTCCAAATAAGATTTATGCTTTAGTCTGTGAACTTTCAAGCATAGTGTTGTGTTTTGATAATTGTGATTACATATAATATGTGATAGTACTTAACTACCCATAGATTTAGCTGGGCCTACTTGCATTTAAATAAACATTTTTTTTTTTACAATGCATAGTGTTTCAGTGTTTCTTCGGACCATTTGTATTACAATTTTATTTGTACTGATTCTACAGCCCTCTCTGCGCTACCATGAACTTGGGTGGTACAGCCTTATACTAAGAGTGGAGTCTTGTACCGCCTCAGTTGAATGGTTTTACTAAGTCCTTGGACTTGTCCTAAAACCAGAGACTTGGTATAAGTTAGGCCTGGGATTCTGAAGTTCTGGTCTAAAGAGCTGAATGTCTTAATCATAAGGCCTATGTATATTCTCTCTACTTTAATGAATGCATGTATTGTGTAAATAATTGCTTAGAATCTTAGCAGTGTGTATCCCATAGTTATGCTATTTGATATTTGTATAGCGCCTACTGCCATTGCTATGGCTTTAATGCGCTTTGGGTTGGTAGGCCCTACGATGACTGTAGTTTGTGCAAACATGAAAATAAAAGGTGCATTACATTACATGCCAAAAGTAATTAGAATTAGCTGAATATTCAATGACAAGCATAGCTGACTAGTTTAAAACATTATACAAATCATGTAGAGCATGTTGTTCAGGCGACCGTATGTCAATGGCTGTGACAGCTGAACCGCATTTTTTGTGGAACTCTGCTTTATTATATGGGTTGCAGCGCAACTTGGGGGGGACTGAGTATTATAGTCTATCAACCTGTAGAAGAAATGACTGTGCTATACTCTACTCGCAGAACACATGTGTTAATGATAATTCTCAGAAATGTGCTAATTCCCGCCACGTTAGAGACCCCCAGACACTTTGCTGGGTTTTGAGGACTTGATTTTTTTTAACCTTTAGAGAGTGAGACCCTTTTTCCCCACTCTCTCGTATATTTTAATGTGATTTTGAACTCTGTCTTTCTTTTGGTTGTGGAGTCTGACAAACTTCATAGGCATCATCTTTTACATTGGGGTCACACAGCACCAGGGAAGTATTTCAGATTTCCCAAAGGTTTAAATACCTTCTCTGGGATAAACTACCGTTTTCCAGAGCAGTAAAGTGAAATTGACTTTACTTCCATTTGCAACTTTCTAGACACAGCTCACCCTATCTTAAAATAGGGTACTGGAGGGGTTACCTGGTATCCCCTTTGTCTAGCTTCTCATGTAACAAAATGTTTACGTTACCCTTTCCTCACTGAATGGCTGGTGGCAGTGGTTTTGTTTTAACTACTGTGGTGTACATTTACTGTGAGCTGCATTCGCAGCTGCACTAAAGCACCCAAGGGTGCCATTTTTGTCAAAATGGGCCGGTCTTCTTTTTTAGCCATTTCTTTGTGGAAAGGTCCTTCTTGAGATTTACTCTGCACACCAAACCAGGTTTGGTCCCATTGTTTGCTTTGTCTTTGGTGGGATTCACGTGTGAAGCACGCCTCTGGCTCCAGGGTGTCTAGGGTAGGCAGGAAGTGAGGGAGGTGCCCGAAACTCCCTGTGCCTAGTCTCCTAGGAGACCGAAATGCACTCTGTGGTGATTGGCCGGCTGTCTGTCCGCCAAGGACAGCCACCCTACTGGGTGACTGACAGCTGGGCTGGAATGAATGGGAGAGAACTGAATAAAAGGCGAGGCTTTTGGCATGGAAGGCATAGTCGACCACTGTTGCTGCTGGAAACGGTATAACCAGTGAGAGGAACACCAGATTGTGTGCGTTGCTTTTAAGTTGGCCAAGAGCTCCTCCGGACTCCCAGGAAGCAGGACTGACCGAGCCTGAGCCCCCTCAGCAGAGTGCAGGACCCCAGAAGCAAGGAAAGTCCATCTCGACAGCCAGGAACCGTGGTGTTGCTATTTGCAGTAGTCGCAAGGAACTGAAATACAGAAGTGCCACTTGTGGGAAAGATTGCCGGTTGCGAGCGGTGACTGTCCCATTGCAGTGCAGGCGTCCCCAGAAGTCGTCCCTCTTGTCCCCACGACTGAGGCCCAGGAACAGAGAGATCTGCAGAGCTGCACAGGAACAGAAGTCATCTGCCGCACTTCTTCAATACAAAGGTACTGTAAAGATGCTTGCATCTTCTACTACTCACTAGTCTAAACAGCTTGTGGCCCTACATTTGATTCTTCTTTTCTTCAAAAACTTCTAAAACATTGTGCAAAGACTTTTCCACTTACCTACCAAATGTCCTTCATCCTATGTAAGACTTTGGGCCATTGACTTTGGCTTAGCCTGTTGTACTGAATGACTCTTAGTGGATCCAAAAGTATTTGCCTGCTTAAGGATATTTGAGGTCTCTTGGTGTTCTAATAACCTTTTCCTTTTACCAACTTCTAATGGTATTCTTAATGCACACAGTAAGATATTAATATCCCCAGCACTCTAGTTATTGAAGTCACTTGAGGGTGTAGGTTGTCTGTGGGCCATCCAAAAGGGACTTTACTGATTTAGAAACTAAGAGTGTACAGTATTGGAGTGTATTTGGGTTACTTTTTATATTGCTCCCTTCTGAAGAGGGCTTATTCGAGGGGATTGGGTCCTCCGACGTATTCCATATCTGTGACAGGTAATGTCCACAGCTGTGCTGCTTTGGAAAATCTTTGGCGTCTGCGTCGATGCGCCGTCCCCGAGGACCTCCTCCTCCTCCGACGGCCGACATCACCCGATGTGATAAGTAGGACGCACGACCCCCATAGCCTCAGTTCCGTTTTTTCCGCTTCGTGAATCTCGGTAAGCCTCGACTTGTTGGAGTTTGCTGTTTTCAATTCTCGGTTCGTTGAACCTGTTTGGTTTGTTGTGAAGACCTGTTTGTGGCAATGTCTTTCTCATCTTCAACCTCGCGTCCAGGCTTCAAGAACTGCGGGGGACTGTGGGTCCAAGATGTCGGTCACGGACTCGCACAACGCCTGCCTCTGGTGCCTCGGGGAGGCCCACGATACGGACGACTGTGTCGACTGCCAGTCGCTCACGGCAAAGGCCTTGCGGGAACGCAAGAAGAAGCGGTCGGTAGGCCGGGTGTCTAAGCCCCGGAAGTCGAGGTCTGCGGGGCTTTCGATAGATGACTCGAGGGGGGACTCTCCGCGTCATCGTCGGCAGTCCGGTGGGTCTCCTTCCAGGAGTCGGTCTCGCCTCTCCTCCGCCTCTTCGAGGCATTCCAGGAAGCGCCGGCATAGGTTGCCTTCCCCGTCCTCTTCCGAGGACTCCGCCTGTTGGTGGGTCGCTTATCCCTCCATGCAAGCGACACCGGAGGAATGGGCTTCCTTCGGGAAGCAGATGCTAGCGATTCTGGAATCGCAGGGCACCGGTCCGTCTGCGCCTCCGAATGGGGTAGGTCGGCACCGGTCGAGAGACACCGCTCGTACACCTTTGGGCTCGAGTGGTCGGCACGGCTCGCGGGAGAGGTCCCGCTCGGACAAGGGTAGCTGTGCCAGGTCCCGGTCATCGACGCGCTCGAGACCGTGTGATCCTGTGCTGTCTTCGAAGAAGACATCGACGCTTGTGGCGCCGTCAAGGATTTCCCTCGAGGCTCCGCCTCCGAGGGGGTCGTCAACGCCGTCGGCGCCTAGGTTGTCGAGAGACACGCTCGGAGCTCCGGCTTCGAAGACTGTGTCGCTGGCGGCGCTGAAGTCGACGCCGATTCGCTCGACGTCAAAGCCTTTTCTGTCGACACCGGCTCCGACTCGTACGGCGCACTAAACGCCTTTTGAGGCGGTGGTGTCAGAGGGGCCATTTCAGAGGGTGATGAAGGCTCTGATGGCGGCCTGGTTCCGGTTACGGTTCCAGATGAGCTTATCTCGGGCCATAGCCAGTTTGATGACCTGAGTCAGTCACTGCATGATGCCAGTGGACTGGACACCTCTCCGGAGGTGGAGTTTTGTCGGCCGGAGCCTGGCACTTATGCTGATTCTTCATATCGGCGCCTTATGTCTCGGGTTACCGAGTACTTGGGTTGGTCAGCTCCCCCAGGGGAGTTCATTCAGGATGATCTCACGGACATCCTTGATCTCGGTCCACCCACTGTCTTTTCATATGGCTCTGCAGAGAAGGGTGGTGGCGGCTTGGACTGCTCCGGAGAGTCTCCCGGCAGTGGGCAAGTCTTTTTCGCGAAAATACCGTCCAGCCAGTAGCGACTCCTACTACTTGTCTCAGCACCCCACCCGGAGAGTTTGGTGGTGCAGGCGGCTACGGCCCCGGCAAAGCAGGTGTCGTATCCTACCATCCCTCCGGATAGGGACGACAAACGTTTTGACGGCTGGGCGAAGAAAGTGTTTTCTTTAGGGGTATGGCGCTTCAGGCAGCCAACTCCATATGTGCCTTGTCTCGTTTCACACACACTCTGTGGAACTGTGTTGCATTAGCGGCTGATCATATTCCCGAAGGGGACGAACGGGATGGTTTCCTTGCTATGGTTCAGGATGGCAAGGATGCCATGTGTGAGGCCGTTCAGTCGGGTTTGGACTTGGCGGATTGTGTCAGCCGGTCCATGGCGGCGAGAACCGTAATGCGCAGGTTTACGTTGTTGTGGAAGTCTGGGTTCCCTCCTGATGTGCAGTCCCGGCTCCTCAACATGCCTTTTGACGGTGAACACCTTTTTGGCAGCAAGGCTGACGAGAGCCTTGAGAGGTTGCAGACCTCCAAAGCTGCAGCAAAGTCGTTGGGGCTGCAGTTCGCCAACCTCCGACCTTTTCGTCCTAGGGGACAGCAATGGAGGGGAGGTTCCTTTCGCTATTACTCGTCCTTCAGTAAAGCGAGGGGAGCTAGCAGTCAGAGGCCTTTGTAAGAGTGCCAGAGGTGGGAACAAAGGTACTTGAGGTGCCAAGGCCGCTTGGGCAGTTGCCTCGTTGCCCTCAGGCAACGCCGCAGCCACTCAGTCATGAGGCCAGGTCCCATGGTTCGCCGGTTGGGGGAAGGCTGGCGCAGCATCTTGTAGAGTGGCGAGCCATTACTTCAGATGTGTGGGTTCTGGAGATCATAGCCCACGGCTACTGTCTTCCTTTTCGGCACAGGCCTCGCGACAATCCACCGGGGAACCTCTTTGCAGAGTGCGGATCCGCTCCTTGCGCAGGAAATTCAAGCCCTGCTGGAGAAAGGCACCATAGAACTGGTGCCTGTAGCGGAGAGGAACATGGGATGGTATTCCCCTTATTTTTTGATTTCGAAGAAAGACGGGGGATTGAGACCCATCATGGACTTACGCGGTTTGAACAAACGCCTCAGGAAGGACAAGTTAAAGATGGTGACTCTTTCTCAAGTCCTCCAGGCCCTTCAACTTCAGGACTGGTTGGTGTCTCTCGACCTCCAGGATGCTTGCTTCCATGTGCCGATCCATCCCAAGCACAAGAAGTACCTGAGGTTCGCGGTTGGCGACTCGCACTTTCAGTTTCGGGTCCTGCCGTTCGGATTGACCTCCGCCCTGAGGGTTTTCACCAAGCTCATGGTGGTGGTGGCAGCGCATCTCAGGAAAGGGGGATTCACGTCTACCCCTACCTGGACGATTGGTTTATCAGGGGGAGCTCTCCCGAGCAAGTCCTGGATCATCTGTCCGTCACCTGCCACTCCCTTCACAGGCTGGGCTTCTCCCTCAATTTAAAGAAGTTCCATTTGACACCAACGCAGCGGCTCCAGTGCATCGGAGCAGTGCTCGACACGGCGCTGGGGCAGTGTTTTCCACCTCAGGTGAGGGTTCTTCACATTCAGATGGTGCACAAGTTTCAGCTTGCCCAGAATCTCCCAGCGTCCGAATTCTTGTGACTGCTCGGCCTCATGGCATCCTGCATTCTTCTGGTGCCAGAGGCTCATCTGCGGATGAGATCTTTGCAGTGGGCACTCAAGACGCAATGGTCGCAGTCCTCCGGCAGGATGTCGGACCCTGTTCAGGTGCTGCCCTCGGTAGCTCGGGACCTTCAGTGGTGGGCCATCGAGGGCAATCTGATGAAGGGGGCCCCATTTTGGCTGCCCTGGCCGGAGGTGACGATCGTGACGGACGCATCCCTCACGGAATGGGGAGCCCATGCCAACGAGTTGACAGTCAGCAGTCGTGGGTCTCAGTCGGAGTCCAGACTCCATATCAATCTGTTGGAGCTGAGGGCCGTCAGGCTAGCCCTGAAGGCTTTTCTGCCGTTTGTGCGCAGAGAGAGTGTCCTGATTCTAACGGACAACACGGTGGCCATGCACTACCTCAACAAAAAGGGGGGGTGCAGGATCACTTCCGCTGTGCATGGAGGCGATGCAGCTCGAATTCTGGGCCATCCAGCAGGAAGTTTCGATCTCGGCTGTTCATCTGGTCGGAGACGCTCTGAGCAGGCAGAGCTCTCTCACGAGTGGGAGCTGACTCAGGAGATTCTCCTGGAGAGCTTCGCCCTTTGCGGGACCCCTCAAGTGGATCTCTTCGCCTCCAGTGTCAAACGGAAGTGTGAAAGGTTTTGCTCGCTGGAATTTCCTCCAAAAGGAGCCTTAGGAGACGCGTTTGTGGTGGAGTGGTCATTCCCACTGCTGTACGCATTTCCTCCAGTCCCCGTCATCCCGCAAGTGCTACGGAGGTTCGGTTCCCGGATGATCCTCATTGCTCCGGCATGGGCCCGGAGGACGTGGTACCCGGACCTTCTAGACTTGTCCATCTGCCGTCCACGTCGTCTTCCCTACCGAGATGATCTGCTCTCACGGGAGGGGGGGGTCAGGTTCTCCATCCAGTGGTCAGATCCCTCAATCTACCCGCTTGGCTTCTGAAAGGTTGTGGTATAAGGATTGGGACCTCCCTGAAGACGTGATGGAGGTGTTGCTTTTGGCCAGGCGGCCGGCAACAAAGTCTCTGTACCGTTGCCGTTGGAGAAAGTTCTGCGACTGGTGCAGAGTTCAGAATGTGGATCCTTTTGAATGTGACATTCCCATGGTTCTGTCTTTTTTGCTTTCTTTGGCCCACAGGGGCTTGCAAGTGGGGACCATTAAAGGTTACCTGGCGGCGCTGTCCATATTTAAGCGCTCGTCTGAAGAGTGTTCTTATTTTAAGATTCCTTTAATGTCGCATTTTTTGAAAGGGCTCACTAATGTGTTCCCTCCGTCACCTTTTTTGGTGCAATGTTGGAATATTTGAACCTTGTTCTTAAGTTTCTTATGGGTGCTCCGTTTGAGCCTTTACATTCTTGCCCTTTGAGGCTGGTGACTCTGAAAACTGTGTTTTTGGTTGCGGTTACTTCCGCTCGCAGAGTGAGTGAGTTACAGGCACTTTCAGTTAAGCCACCCTTCACTGTTTCATAAGGACAGGGTTGTCCTTAGAGTTCGTCCTCCTTTTCTTCCGAAGGTGGTTTTGGAATTTCATTTGAGCCAGAAGGTGTGTTCTTCCGGCTTTCTATCCCCCTCCACATCCTGGTAAGGAAGAGGAGAGGCTCCATAGGCTTGATCCTCAGAGAGCATTGAGCTTTTATATTTCGCGCATGTCCCGGGTCAGAGTGGACGATCAACTTTTCATTGGTTACGCTGGAAAGCGTTTTGGAAAAGCTGTGACGAAACAGACTTTGTCTCGTTGGATTGTTTTAGCTATCTCCGAGTGTTACCGCTTGGTGGGTAAGGACCCTCCGGCTGGCTTGCGGGCCCATTCTACCAGAGGAGTGGCTGCGTCTACTGCCCTGCAGAGGGGAGTTCCTATTCATCACATCTGTGATGCAGCCATGCAGTTCTCTATTCCGCAATTTGATTGGGCATGTTAAATTTGTATTCTAAATTATTTCCCACCTCCTTGCTTGGTACTGGGAGTCTGTCATATGGAATCCGTCAGAGGACCCAATCCCCTCGAAGAACAAGTTACTTTCTTACCTGGTAACGTTCTTTCGATGGGATGGTCCGACGACGTATTCCATATCGCTCCCTCCCTGCCTTCCCCGCTGCAGAATTTATTTTGCGATTGCAGCTTGCGTTCCGCAAGGCCTTCTGTCTGACTGGCAGAAAACTGGTGGCACACGTTCTGGGGAAAAAACTATAGCACAGCTGTGGACATTACCTTTCATAGATATGGAATATGTCATCGGACCATCCCATCGAAAGAAGTTACCAGGTAAGAAAGTAACTTGTTCTTCTAACTGACTGATAAAAAAATTAATAATTGTTTATTCAAGAAACCTTGTGCGTAACAGTTTATTTGAATACTTGTCACTGTGAATCTGTAACTCCCCTACAGCTCACATTGACCCCTCTTGAGATCGGCCTGGCTGCTCAACACGCTACCAAAACTGTGTAGTACACGCTTTTACCAAAGGTTGGGTTTCCTATACCAGTAGTCAAAGTTGTGTGTAGTGCACCCAAAGGGTACTGCATACAAACTTTGCCTAACACTGAATAACAGGCAGTCACATGCAGATTAACATGTACAATTGTCAGATATGTCAAAGATGCTTTCATCGTGTGTCTTTTGTATGTACCATCAGGTTATTGGTAAATGCCTATTCCTTTGTTTCTAGTTTCTTCTATCATGTAAAAAGTTCAAACTTTGTATTTTATAGGGACTGCCAATGTTATTTTTTAATTGCAGGTCTGAGATTCAATGCCTCGTTTTGCATGTAAATGAGTTCCTGCAGTAATTAAAATTAGACGGGTGTGCCATAGCTCCTGTTCCTTGCACTGACGTCTTGTTAAAAACAAGTACTAACATTGGCAAAAGTGTTGGCTTTTGTATAGGTATTATTTAATGCTAGTGGTCTTGTATAGTGCCCTTCTGCCGCTATTGGTGGCCTCACTGCACTTGGCTACGTAAGGAAAACGGTGTGAGGTTCATTAGTAGTGCTGTGGGAAAGGCAAATGCAAAATATTTGATGTTGATTGGGGCCGCTTGTAGGGCCAATCTACTTTCTATGGGTTTGTTGGAGAAACTTGTGAGTATGTTATCCATAAGGAAGAATCTGATACACTACCACACTTTAGGTCTGGTTAGCTGCTGGTGTAGGAGTGTGCGATGGGGATAAAGAGCAGAGCTTGGTTGTGGATTGGTTGGTGTGTGTGGGGTTTGTGTGAGTAATTATGTAATTTATATTTGTATAGTGCCTACTGCCATTGTTTTAGAGCCCATTTCTCCTTAGCTCTGTCTAGCAGCTTGGCCAACGCTATGTACGAGTGTAAAATCCCTCAAATGCAGTTGTGAATAACCTTACCCCTAGGTTGGTATTTTCAAGTCCTACCTCAGGCAGTGACTTTGAAAAACCCTACTAACCCTGAATGAGAAAGGTGATTAGGAGAGTGAAAGGATGGTGACTGAGAGGAGGGTGAAGAGAGAGTAGGTGGGAGAAGAGAGTAGGACAGAGTAGTGGGAGGAGAGTGGACGCTAGTACTTTGGAAAGAAGGGATGAGAGTAGCATTAGAGTTAAGAATATTAGAACAAGAGAGCGAGATGTCGAGAAGGGGGAGAATGGAAAGAACATCACAGCAAAGTACAAGATTGTGAGAGGTTAAGTCTGAGTGAGTGGAAGGCACCACCTCTTGTGGGACCCTTGGTTAGGATCCACATAGAGGACCCCAAAGGGAGTCAGAGAGGATGAGGCGGTTATCTTTAGGCCCTCATCACTAGTTAGCCAGACTTTAGACTGTAAAGGTTACCCATCTCTAGTAATCAGCTTGGGATTCAGGGATGTCTGGGCTAGAGTGGAGGGAGGGAGTGGAGGTTGACCCAGGGTAGAGATGGCAGAGAGAACAGTCTTTGAGAGTTTGTGTGCTCTTGAGACCATCTGTGACACCTAACACTATTGTGGGTAGAGGTCTGTGGAGGTGCATGACATCATTGCACTGTATTAGATCAGTTAGAGTATTCATCCTGAAGGCAGGTCATGATTTAAGTTATTAATGTATTGTTCATTGATAAGAGAGCATAGGGATATAATATTACAGCGGAATTGTATTTTGTTAATTAAGCACTGCACATTCAATTTGTGTTTCCCACAGTGACCGCATCACTCTGCGCCAGGGGCAGGTGGACAAGCTGTATGCAAGCCTAAAGGACCTCGCTGAGGAGCGGCGGGGCAAGCTGCAGGAGCACCAACGCCTCTGCCAGTTGAAGCGTGATGTCGATGACTTGGAGCAGTGGATTTCCGAGCGAGAGGTTGTGGCTGCATCGCATGAGCTGGGCCAGGACTACGAACATGTTACGGTGAGATTGCTTAGGGGACTACATGTGATGCAAAAATCTCTGCTTTAAACCTACCTAATGTGGCAAGGGAGGGAAGACCGTGATGTGTTGATGATAGCCATAGGCCGTTCATGGTGAGATAGATATTGGGAAAAGACAGAGAGCCTGACGTCTGCCACTCTGCCTCTCAAGGACATATACACTGTCCATTTCCCGTTAGGATTTACAGTACCTTGCGCTTACATAAATGGGACTGTATGAATCCATCTGCAATTCAGCAAGCAAAGAAAGCTCCAGTTGTATTTTGAAGAGTCCCTTTCTGTTCCCCCCCCCCTTATTTCTGCACCCCTTTCTTGACATGGCAGTTAAACCAGGGCTCTGTTAATTATGGGGTCGCTTTTAATTGTCTGTTTTGTTACTTCTATTAAATCGAGATTTTCTGACATTTCATAGCAGTACATATACTTGCAGAGCACATAACTAAATATAGTGCTGGGGTGGGTACCGAGCGCGACACCACACAACGCCGATCCCGGCCGAGACCAGCTATTCAGTCATTCTGGAACCCGGCTTGGGCCACCAGTCACTGGCACCACACAGCAATCCTGCTGCCACCGGACTACTGCCTTGATAAAGACCCAGGTCAAAACGCGCGTCGGCTGTTTTTCTATAACACCCAATAGGCACAAAATCAATTATTGATATTATCTTTTGTTGCTATCACCAATAAAACCAACCGCATGTGATTAAAGGACTGGACATTTACTACATGAACCTTTTTCACAATTGAACAAAGCCAGTGCCCACTGCTAAACAAAGGTTTGTCTCCCCGCCCCCCCCAAGCTCAGGGCTGAAAAATAGTCTGCTTTGAATATCATTTAAAGATCAATGTATGTTCTTTAAATATAGTACTACATAGTGTTGTATGTTATGTTTAGCTAGGGAGACATTTACTTTTTCCTTTCAAACTTTGTAAAATCTGTGAATGAAGTGTGGCTCTGCTGGTGTACAAAACACAACTTTGGATACAACCGATTTATAGGTAAAATGAGAAAGCTTGTAGCGAAGTGTGTGAGAGAGCAAGAGGTTTTGTAATGGTGTTTTGGTCATCGTAATGCTTACCAAATATTTAAAAATAAGGGTGCATTATAATGGACGTGTCGCTCTGTTCTGGTGCACAAGGCTAAGTCCTATGTGTACACATCAAAGATGTGGGACACAATTTAGCGATGAGTTAAAGTAGCATGGAAACATGGCTTGGCTCTGATACATGAGACCCTAACATCGAGTGTAAGATATGGCAGTGTATGTGAAGTTTCTTGCATTTAGCTAGTGCAGGCAACAACCTTAAGCATGTACGAATACATTTGAAGTAGAAAAAAACATTAACACATAAAGGAAGAGTGTCTGGGAAAGGGGAAGTAGAGAGGAATTCTGTGTTCAATGTTTTTTGTGTGTGTTAACCATTTTCTAGTTTTGTTTCTTACTTGAGCCTTTTGAATGAGAACAAATAGTGGGAGATGTGGGCTGATTATTTGAAAACACTTTGACAGTACATCTACAGTGTAAACAGTTCAAACATTGGTAAATAAAGTGAAGTCAGAATATCTGAGCCACTAAAGAGAAATGTTCCCAATTTAGAGGTCCAGGCCTTCAGTTTGGAGCTGGGTTCAGAGATATGTATTGTGATGTGCTGAAGTGGAAGGTTCCAATTCAAAAACAAACTCTTTGTCTACAGTTGTGAGCCGGACCGCACCATTACAGACTGACAGGGGCCTCTAATTGTTATCACATTTTGTTTTGTGCAGTAGCAGGGTTATTTTGAAGATTTATATCTGAATGTTGATGTTTTTAATATTGTGATTTGATAAGGGTGGTGGTGGCTTATTTATCTCAAGTCACTCCTGGCATTAGAGCCACATGCACTGTTCCAAATTCCCCATCAGCACTGTTCTAGAATCTTTATGGGCCTAGCTCTTGCAGCAGGACCTTGTCACCATAGCAAAGAAGCCCTTGGATTTCCCTTTTCTGGGGATGTGTTGAGAAAAGGGGGTGGGGGGGGGCATGTTTTAAGCTGCTTCCGCCAGCAAGACCCTACACCTTGTGCCTGTATTTAGCCAAGACATGCTGTTACTTTCCCTTCTGTATGGCATCATTTTTGGACATTGGGGAATTGGTACCCTCTTGAGTTTTGGTGCCCAAATTGGACCCATCGATCTGCCGATCTCTGCCAATGTTTGCCCTGAAGGAAGGTAAGTGCAGAACTCTACAGGCTGCACTACCGAATAGCACAAAATGACCAGCTAAGAGGAGGCCTCAGGGAAACTTTAGCTTTTCATTATATCATAAATGAGCCCTTCTTTCAGACGAGCTGCACTGAAGTCAAGGTTTGTGACCTCCCCTGTTGGCTGTTTTTGACTAAGGAATTCTCTGGTGGGCCTCTGGTAGTGTTTGTTGCCCGAGTCGCTGACTTCAGGTACCCAAATCTAGGGATTGCGCTGACCTGAATTGCTGGGATTTGTTTCATACTCTCAGTATCAAAATATTTGGATTGGGTGTAGGTCCTCATCAGCCAGTACCACAAGGAGACTGAAAGGGGCCTTATACTCGGCCCTCCACCAGACAGAAAAAAGACTTAGGAATTCTCCAATTAATTTGCCTTGTGAGATGCTGAACCACTCACATCTGTTGGTCCTAGCAAAGCTAGCCCAAACATTCCTCTTTACCTAGGAGAAGGCTTCCTTGCAGAGAAGAGAAGTGTCCACTGTGGAATTTTTTGATAACTGTGCTAATTGGATTACAATCAATCAATTACTTTAAGATCTCATCACCTGTATCTTACCTGCTGTCAAAGTTCTACCAAGAACCTTTGTTTTGTGCCTGGAGTCCTGTTTTGTGGTACGAAGACTCTTCTACTTCAAGGTGCTGTGTGGTCATTTCCATGTGCTCAGAGCTCTGCAGCCCACAAACCCTCCCACACCCTTATGCTCCGCTCACCAGATGATTTTGGCAGCGTCTACAGTAATGCTTTGGTTTTTGCTGCATATCGGACACTTTAATCAGCAGCAGGTTATGTCTCTACAAATGAACTCACCCTGCCACCTCCCCCAAATGTAATAAAGTTCACCTGTGCCCAGTTGATCGTGCTGTAGAAGCAAATATGGATTCTCTTGGTAATGGCAAGGAAACCAAGATTGAAACCCAGAGACCCAAGTTGCCTGGTCTTCAACCACTGTTCTTCAAGTCTGTGTCAAATTTCTTGGAAGCACTCGCCTCTCGTGTCTCTGTGACTCCTCATCTATTAATGACGCCTCCTGTGTGCCCAGGACCAAGTAGTCCTTCAACTACAGTTACATTCATGCCACTTGTGGCTGTGGACTCTGAAGAAGAAATTCTGGATGATGATGTGAAGGACATTCCTTCTGCTTCAAAGCGCTTCCTCCGGGTGATAAGCAATGCTGTTGGGTTACTTAACCTCGACGATACTCAGACTTCTCAAACTTTGCATTTATCATCACCTCAATCCGAGCACTCTCCTCCTAAGCCTTTGCTTGACTTGGATGTCTCAGTCCTTGAGCTGGCTTTTGAAACATGGAAAAACCCTTCCTCTGGGCCAATAATATCTGAGAGTTTAAACCGCAAATACAGTCTGACAGACAATTCTTCTGTATGTTTTACCTCCCGGATGTTGGCTGAAACCTCCCAACCAGTCTTCGCTAGAAGCCCTGCTTGTATCCATGGTGCTTCCCCAAACATAGAATCAAGTGCCTGGTACATGGCTGGGCAATCCATCTATGATTCTGGTGGTGGTCTGCTCCGTCAAGCTAACATAGCAGCTATTATCTCTAAGTACCATCGCCTTCTTTGGAGTGAAGTGGACGAGTTCATCTCCATGCTTCAGGAGCCGTACAAGCAGCAACTGAAAAGCCTTCAGCTGGAGGCGATAAATGCGGCTGATGAAGCAGTGCAGGTGGCCTTTGACCTTGCGGATTCCAGTGGGCGAGTGATGGCCTCAGGAATCTCACTTCAGCGGCACAGCTTGCTGTGTTCCTCTGACTTAGCTGAAGAGGTTCAGCTCAAAATTCGCGACTTGCCATTTGATGGCATCCATGTGTTTAGTCCGGTTACAAACGATGTCCTGGGACAACTCACAATAAGCAAGTCTGGAGACAGTTCACAATTGAACTATGTGCATGGCCCAGCCTTTCTTGGTCCTGAGCCAGCACAGAGAAGCCTTTTGTCCAGGACAAGAGACACATTTTCTTTCAAGAGGAAACTCACAGACTTTACACAGTATTTTCAGTCCAGGCAAAAGATTAATGATGACATCTCAGAATATGCAGTTAATACTAACCCATGAGATTTTGTGTGGGTCTGGTTGCCAAACGCACAGTAACATTTCAATTCCATGGCACCAGGCTAGAACCTCCTTTCTCTACGTTGTCCCATAATCTCATTTCTCACAAGTTCCTTAATATCCCCTAATAATAATAGTTCAGTTACTTTCACCTGCTCCTCCACTGCTAGCCACAATTTGCTTAACATCTTATCAACATCTAGTCGGGGGTGGGACGGTAGATCTCAATCGTAATATAAAAAGGCCCTTTGCATCAAAATATTGATTATCACGGATGTTCTTTGGGGATCCAAAGATATTAAAAACAATGCTGTTGATTGTTTTGGGAAATAGTGTATGCCACATCCCTAGCTGCTAGATTTGTCTTTCGTTTTAATCTGCAGAGCGGTATGTGCTTTCCTGTTACATGGATGAGAAGCTCCAAACCTGGTTTTAAAGAGACTGTTTACCCTGACGTTTCCTTGCCTGTTGGTCTTGTTTTGCAGCTCTTTCCCCTGAAAATATAGGCCCTTTGAATAACTGAGTGATCCCCGAGATTGATTGGTGGTGTGAACTGCAAGGTGTTTCCTGCTGTGCCTCTCTCCTGCACAGGGCAACAATTGCCCAAAGCATTCTTAAGCCACGTTCTTGTTGTGCAATCGGAACACCTGCATTATGAGTGGCACCTCCCGATCAAACTGTGCTTTCCAGCCACACTGCCTGAATCCGCCTTGCCTTTCCATAGTTCTGAACTTTACCTGGCTGTGGTTGGGTGTCTGTTCACTTTCTAATATATATTTCTTGTACACAAACAAGTATTCCTTCCATCTCCTGCTTAAGTTGACACTTTAAGCCAACTAAGTATGGAAAGGGTCTCCTGAGATGCACGAAATATAGTAGACAGTCTGTCCTTACAAGCTCATCATTCAATATTGTGGGTCCTGAACTTGGAGTCGAAAGCGGCGAACCAGATGAAGCATTCACGAGGATATGTGATGTAAGTAGCTGCTTTGTACATGCTCTGAAAATATGCTTGGTTTCTTGTTTGTTCGCCTAGAGTTAAACAGACCAGCAGAAGTGCCTAAGCAATGTGTACGCACCCACCCAATCACTTTCCACACCCTTTGAAAGCTCTGTCAAAAGAGAAGAGGAGTAGATGGGAGTAAATCGTGATTGCTATTTGTGTAAATCAAACGAAATGATCCATACCATTTGTTAAAAAACTGTGACTTGTTGCTGGTCTCCTCAGAACCCAGATGCATGTGGGCCTTCTCATCGAAATAGTAATTATGCAGTAAACTAACGGAGGTATAGCTCATTAAGGGCTTTAAAGCTGCATTGCCATAATTTAGGAAGTCCCAGAAGTGAATTATTGTAGCACATAGAACATATTTAGGAGGATGCACTTTAAAACGGGACACGTGGTGTAAGGTGGGGAAAGAAGAGAACATATCCACTTTCAAAATGAACCAATTCCCAAGGGTTTCTTGCTGAAATTAAATGCTGCCTCACAGTAGCCGTCTATTATGTGAACATGTTTTCTGCAAATGGGTATATTTATTCACGTAGGTCACAGTGGCTGGCAGGCATCCATTAACTTTTCTATTCGTGAGGGTTAATTGGTGTGCACTTATATTATGAAATAGCCACTGTGAGATATGTGATAAGGTTAATAGGCTTTTATACTGCAACACATCACTGCCCTAGCAGTCTCAGAGTGCCTAGGATGATCTGGGGAGTGAGGTACTGTGACCCCGCCACGGGAATCCTGATAATCTGCTGGGGGAAACAAAATGAGCCAAGGGAAGATAATATGATGGGAAAGCAGGAAATAGATGCTGCAAACACAGAAGGAGGAATGCTGCGGTGAAAGAAAGCATGGGTGCATGCGAGTCCTGTTAAGTAGGCCATACTTCTGCAAAAAAAGGGAGGAGGCTGAAATGTCAGTGTTTTGATGTTTGGGTTAGTTTTTCCAAGGCAGATTTTGGAGAATTGTGAGTTAGTACGTAATGTAATTAAGATGGATTTTCAGAATCGGCCCTGTGTACAGGTTCTGAGAGACCACCCTCTTCTGGTGAACAGGGACAGTCACCAACTTCTAGCCAAATTGTATCAAGGTAGTGTGACTTAGTAATGTTTAGACTTTGGGCCTCATCAGGAGTTGGGCGGAGCGGTAACGCCATTACAGCTCATTACCACTGCCCAATCCCAAGTTTGAGGAAGTCTTGGAGCATACACCTCCAGCCCAGAGCTGTGGGTGCATGCACAGACTTTCCACCCATTTCCGGCGCAAATAGCGCTGAGGTAATTGTGCCGAAAATGACCCATTGAGTCCTTTGGACTCAAAATAAATGGGACTTGCACTGTCCCTGCAACTTGTAATCCCAGCTAATGGCGCTGGGCCAAGTTGCAGTAACACTAATTGCGTTGGGCGGTATCCGGCCAGATTTACCGCCAGGTTACACCGCCCAGCTCGTGACTTAGTATGTGAGTGGTGAAGGGTTCAGTTAAGCACACAGAGTAAATGTAACCAAAAAGCCATTAAAGAAAAAGTTATGATACAAAATATCCTACACCACTTCACTAGGGTGATGTGTGCAATTGTAACGTTACAAGAAATTCAGTAAGGGAGACCTAGAATTACGGATTGATCAGTTTCCCCATAAGACTTAGCAAAGTGAAGTAAAGCAGAAGGCTTTACTTAGTCAGGTCAGGAGTGAAAATAAATGGTATCCCATAAAAGTATATGGGAGGAATTGGCAAAAAGAAAATATTTCCTAACACCACCATGTAGAAATTATTGCCCGGGACCCAAACGGGTCTCATGAAACCAGTAGTTAAGGCATCACAGATCGTGATCAGGGGACCCAATACAACAATACCACCCATTTAGCCAGTGGTTGCATCGCCAGTGATGCTGGTTTCACATGTATGCATGGTTCACTACCGTAGGCCTAACACGTGCCATCCGTGTAGTCACTGAATCACTCATGGTGACTCATGGTCAAGGAGTCTTGCAGAAAGGTAGAAGTGGTGGAAGTGTAACCTCTGCAGGGGGGAGAGGAGTAGGCAGGCGCATAGTGCAACCCATGTCATAGTGTCGCAGCTGGGGCCGGTTGGCAGTCAAGTGGTGGAACAGTTAAGTCAGACGCCCTGTTAGGTAGAATTCTCAGAAATGTGCTAATTCCCTTCTACCTTAGAGACCCCCTAGCACTTTCTGCTGGACTTTAGGACTTTTAATTTCTAACCTGGAGAGAGAGACCTTTCATCCACTCTCTCATGCAGTTTTCTGTGATTTGGACTCTGTTGCTTTTGACTTTGGAGTCTGACAATCTCCATACGCATCATCTTTACATTGTGACACACAGCACCCTCAGTGCAGTGGCACAGGGAAGGCTCTTCGATTTCCCAAAGGTTTAAATACCTTCTCTTGGTGAAACTACTGTTTCCAAGAGCAGTGAAATGAAATTGACTTTACTTACATTTTGTAACTTTCTAGACCCATCACACGCTATCTTACAATAGGGTGCTGAGGGGTTACTTAGTATCCCCTTTGTCTAGTTTCTCATGTAACATTTTTGTTACCCTTTTTACAATTAATGGCTGGTGGCAATGGTTTACTTTTTACTACCATTTGGGCGTTTTTACCGCAGGCTGCAATTGCAGCTGCAGAAAAGCACCCAGGGGTGCCCATTTTGTCAAAATGGCCCCAGTCTTCTTTTTTCGCCATTTCTTGTTGGAAAGGTCCTTCTCGACATTTACTCTGCACGCCAAACCAAGTTTTGTCCCTTTGTTTGTTTTGTCTTTGGCAGGATTCACCAGTGAAGCCCGCCTCTGGCTCCAGCGTGTCTCGCAAGGGAGTAAGTGAGGGAGGTGCCCGAAACTCCCTGTGCTTAATCCCCTTGGTTACAGGAATGCACCCAAAAGTGATTGGCTAGCTGGTTGTCCTTGGAGGTCAGCCACCCTGCTGTATGATTGACAGCTGGGCTGCGAATGAATGGGAGAAACCTGCATAAAAGGCAAGGCTTTTTGCTTGGAAGGCATAGTCGAGCACTGGACGAAGGAATCCGGAGAAGAACTTTTTTGCCTGGTGGAGCCCTGCTGTACTGCTGAAGCTCCGAATTTGCATCGACTAGAGAAGCCCTGCAAAGAACAACTTCTCCCTTTGGGTTGGTGAGACCAATCGACCCGAAGACAAACGCATCTGGAAATCCTCTGAGCTGGCTGTAATTCCATTGTTGCTGCAGGAACCGATTGCCAGGGAGAGGGACACCAGAATCGGGTGTGTCGTCTTTAAGTTGGACCCGAGCTCCAGGAAGATCCTCCGGACTCCCATGAAGCAGGACTGACCAAGCCTGGGCCACCTCAGCAGAGACCCGGACCCAAGATGTGAGGAAAGTCCATAAGGTATCAGAGAACCACAGTGGTGCTACTTGTGAGAACCGTGAGAAGCTGAAACCACATAGTGCCACTGATCTGAAGTTTGCCCATTGCTGCCGCCGACCTTCAATTCGTAGTGCACGAGTCCCCAGACGTCCTCCCTCTTGTCCCCATGACTGAGGCCCAGGAACAACAGGATCTGCAGACCTACACAGGAACAGAAGCCAGCTGGAACCAATTTCTTCAAACCACAGGTACTGTCAAACCAAGGGGACTTGCCTCTTGTTGGGTAACCTTGCTAGCTCTCAGTTGAGACTTGTCTTGGTTGCTTTTGCAGAGTTGCTTGCAGCTCTGCCCCTCACTATCCTCCCAGCTTGTGGCCCTACAGTTATTTCATTTTCGACAAAGACTTCTAAAACATTGTACAAGACTTTTTACTTATCTGCAAGAAGTGCTTCAGCTCACCAGGACCTTTGCTCAATTAACATAGACTGTCCTGGCTCCCTGAAAGAGACTTCTATCCCCTGACTTTGTGCTTTAACTATCCCTCAACAAAAGTCACACATTCTATAACTATTGTAGCTGGGAACGGGTTAATGTACTTTGCATAATGTGGCTGGAGGGGCGGGGGCGTTCAAAAAGTACTTATCTGCTTAAGAAAATTAGTTAACCATTGTTTTATTCCCCAAACCTTTTGTTTGACACCAAACTCAGTATTGCTCTTAATGTACCAGTGATGTATCAATGTCCACAGTGTCTAAGTTTTGTATCACCTCAGGGTGTAGGAAGGGTCTGTGTACCATCCCAAATGGGTATCTACTGATTTACAGAAAATGAGTGTGTATTTTGAAGTATATTTTTGTGTTACATATAGTTGCTCCCTTCTAAAGGAGGTGTATTCAACTGACTGTTAAATAATGGTTTAATCAAGAAACCTGAGTGTAAGTGTCTATTTGGATACTTGTCACTGTGAATCTGTTACAACCCTACAGCTCACATTGACCCCTCCTGAGATGAGCCTGGCCGCACAGTCTCACACTACCAACTTGTGTAGTACATGCTTATACCAAAGGTTGGGTTAACTATTGCCAAGAGGACAAGGCTGGTGCATTCTCCCACAGGGTACTGCATACAATCTTGCCTAACACCCCCTGTATTTTCATTTTTTATCTCTAGCCAGTCAGTTGGAACATAAATATATTGCCATAATAGCTTCTCTTCACTCCACTGGAACCCATAGCTAGCATCTACCTGAACAGATGCTGCTTTAACAGGGGCGTGGAGCTAGAAATATTTGCTGTCCTGACAGCCCTACAGGTAAGGGGTTTATCAGCCACTTTTACTCCCTACAAAAAATGCAAATACTCCACAAAAATATAGAGTAAAAATACTCCCAACAAAAAATAGGAAATGGACACCGTAGACCTTGAGCCCCTGCTTTCACCCATACATCTCCATGCATCGGTTTGGACCAGTAGTGCACGTAGTACCATAGGCGATCAGAAGAAATACACATTTATCTTTTAATGTGTATGAGTAACTAGGTTCAAAGGAATACTTATTACAAAAACATTTCTTCTTTTCAATTAAAACATATTTTTACTCATAAATAAGACCATTGGGAATTGAACTTATGTTTTTGCTCCCTAAAAAATCGTTTTAATCCCAACTTTAAAAAATTGGGAGTAAATTACTCCCACTTAAAAATCTTATCTGGAGCACTGTCCTGATATATTCTGGTAGTTTATTCCAAAGTCTGGGTGCCAAAACTGAAAGTCTTTTATTTCTCCTGCATGTCAGAGTTCTATGGCTGAATTAGCCTGTGGTCCTTGTGAGAAATCAGAAATGCAAGACGGACACAAAGATATTGTTTTCTCAATGTTTGCCATTTTATTACAATTAAGAAGGGGTGAGAGTAACGCCTATCCTAACGAGAATTTACCTGCCTAGCAAACTAAATAAAGATGACATAGTGTCCAAAAAGTCTCCGACCCTCACACTTATACATACAACAAAAGTATGCAAGGAATATTTGACTGTCTTGAGTTAAACAAAACTGTGTAAACATTTAAATGCACTGGTTTTAGAAAGTATCCTTTGTGACCAGGGTTGGGCTCCCTTCCCTTGGATCAATTCAGGAATGTCATTGGAAAAGTTCTGATTCAACAAAGTTCTGTTCAGTTCAACACAAAATGTCTTTTTCCTCCACTGTGTCCTTCCACTTGGCAAAATAAATGTCTTTCACAAACATTTGTTCAACATCAAAGCCATTTTTATCCTCCTCAGTATTCTTTTTGGTAAAGCAAATGTCTCTCCACTAACCACAAATTTGTAAACCAAGACAATTGTTTTCCTCAGGATGCAAAGAAATCATTAGCATATCACACTTGTTCTTCAAATGGAATACATTTGTCAGGATAGCTTAGTAACTTTTGGTGATGCAACAGTTTGTCAAAATGATAAGAGTTAATAAGTTCCTTCCACCACACCTTTTTTGCCACAACCACACTTCTTTAATACATCTTCTTTCTTAGTGCACTCTCCTGCCAGCGCAAACTACTACTGATCCCTTTCCTGGTTTACTCGCCTGCCAGGAAGAAAACTCCTACACATATAATTGGTCTTAGTGGCAATATTTGTTCAAGGGTTCTCCACGTTTTTGCCTCTCTTTATAGTCTCTTGGCAATGTGAGTTACAGGTTTCCCTAAACTGGTGTCCCGAAAAAGGACAATTGCGCCAAAGCTGCCCATTGACTGATTCTTGATAGGCCCTTGGCTATTGGCAATGCAGGTTACAGGTTTCCCCAAGTTGGTATCCCAGAGAAGGCTAATTGCACCCTTGTCGCCTTTGTACTGCTTCTTTACAACGTATTGGCTGTTGGCAATGCGTGTTAAAGATTTCCTCAAACTGGTATCCTGAAAAAGGTTAATCGTGCTCTTGCCATCTTTGTACTTTGTGTTTGGTATTCAAAATTATTGGTTATTACCCAATGTCCTGCTCAGAGCACCCCGGGGTCACCTTTTAGCTCCAGTCCAACTCACCATTTCCCTTTCGCATCGGCGCTTCACTTGCTGCTGCTGCGGCGGACCTTCTGCATTGTGCTCCCTCTGTTGCAAGTTTCTGCGTAACTTCAGGGGTCTGCACAGCTCTTTTCCAGAGCTCTGACGGCTCTGTTGGGCCTCCGCATCCACTTCTTCATTAAAGCAACTTGCGTCGGGTTGGAAGCACGTCTCCCATGCGGTTGGGCTTGCTTTCTCGTGGCCGTCTGTTAGGACAGTTTTTCTAAAGTCCAACTAAGGGCTTTGTAAAACTATACATCTGAAGCAGTACATAAGATCCACTCTTAGTATGTACCACCTGAGAATGTGGTAGCATGGACAGAGCAGCCAGGCTTAATTTTGGAGGAGAGGGCTGTCGCTTGGTACAATTAAATTGTAGCATCCATATGGTCCAAAGAAATACAATGTTTTGTAAACATTAAAGGTTTATTTAAATACAAGTAGGCCCAGATAAATCTTGGGGAAATAAGTACTATAACATAACCTATATAGACACAATTATAAAAACCAACTCAACACTTGTGATACAACCCAAAGTATAACCGTATTAAGAATAGCAATCAGCAGTTCAAGGCGAGTCAAGCCTATTGCACGTTCAGAATGCAATAGTCTATTCTTGGAGTAAAACCAGGTTAGATTTACTTTTAGAATACAGTCAGTAATTCAAGGGTAGTAGACCCTGTCAGTCATGCAGTGACACTCCGTTAAGACATCACTTAATAAACCAACCCTGTTACAAGAAAACTCCTTGCAACATTTCTTTTTAGAACTCAGTTCAGAGTTAGTAAAACAACTCATACTTTCTGGAGGGGCCTTAAGATGCCCAATGATGAGTATTACAATAAAATAACTATTTCTGAATGCACTCAACAATTCAAGGAGAGCAAAACCCAATTACACTTGAAGAAACATCCAATGTATGTCAAGGTACGTAATGGACCGTATGACTGTTTTGGAGATTCAGGGGAGGCACAACCCAGTGGTATAAGTTTAGAAGAGCAATAGCTATGTAAGTTAAGTAACCATATACCTTTTTTAAGAGGGGCGTCAAGCAACCCATAATACAAGTATTAACTTCTAGACTGTTTTAGGTCTGTCTAAAGCAGATCAGGGGGAGCAAAACTCAATTACTCTTTAGGAAGAACAGCATGTTATTCAAGGTAGGTAAACCCTATCGTTAAGCTTTTACACTCTCTCAGTTAAGCAATGATAATAAGACAGTACCAACACATTACTTTTCAGAAGGTGGGGGGGAGCACCATTCAAAGTAAGTATGCATGTTTAGAGGGGACACTGCAACTCAAAGGGAAGTATAATTTAAGGACATATTACAACTTCTTCTTTCACAGAGACCCAGTTAGCACACTACTTTTTCAGCAAGTAAGTACCTTTACACTTGTTATACTTTCAAGACAATAGTTTTCCTATCCAGACCTTCCCTAGTCTATTGCACAAGTTTTCTCAGAGGCAGAAGAGGGCCTCTAGTGGTCTAGGTGCCAGCTGTAGGCAGGTTGAGATAGGTTTTAGTTGCAGGAAAGTCAAAGTTCCATAGGAGATCTTCGTAAACAAATGAGTATTCACTTTCAGAGTTAGTGTTTAGGGACTTCTGAGAAGGCTCCCTATATGCGTTCCAGCATTAGGCCTGGCCAATTGGTATGGGGAAACTCCCAACCACACAAATCACACACTCGACCACACAGGATGCACACCAGACTTAAGGTAAGTATTACCCAAGCCCACACAGTACCTTAGGAGAAAAGAGCTTCTGGGTGGATGCCTTCAGGATGCAGCAGCACAGGACCCTGCTCCCTGTATTCATGGTCTGGAGACGAATTAACTGGACACTGGATTTGTACTTGAAGCAGTAGTCAGTGGAGACTTACGGCAAAGGTTTCCTCCTCGATTCTTGCGGCTCTGTGGATTTTGTGCCTTTTTACAGCAGCCAGATGAACTAATATTGCTGGTCGGATTCTCTTCACTAATCTGGCCCTACATCTCCAAGGATTTGAATCGTATCTCTGGAGATCCAGCAGGAGTCCACCAGTTTCAGACTAATTCGGACTTCGAAAGACCCTGCACCGCACTCGGGGTCGAGGTCCCAGGATATTGGCGGTTTACAACCGAGAAAGGTTGCAGCACATTGTGGGATGGCACAACATGCAGGTCTTCTTGAGACTAGTGGATCTGAACAGCCTCTGGGTAGGAGTCATCGCATTTGGGACCCCCAGGTCGATTGGAATTTCGGGTTACATCAGGCTCTCTGGTTGCTGGAAATCGTTGCAGATGTCCTTTCTTCATCTTCCTCTTAGGATTCAGCTCCAGTGGTCGACTTGTTAGCAGCTTCCAGGTTCGAAGTACTTATCAGCAACTACTGCTCAACTTTTGTATTCTCTCCCTGCCCTTTACAGAAAGGGACAGTATTGCTGTCGCCGCCGAAGACAAAACTTCCACTGAGGTCGCTCCCGCCTAGAATGGCAGGAGAAGACCTCAGAAACAACAAGGATGCTTAAACATGGCAAAACAGAAGGAACCCACCATTCTAACATAATGGTGACTTACCAAGGCTTATTCAACAGCCTGCAAGTAGTAAGATTAGAAAGTCGCTAAGGTAAATACACTGCCACTAGCCATTCAAGTAAACTTGCAATTGTAACAGAAATGTTATCACGTAAGTGAGGAAGGGGATACATTGTATCCCCCCATCACTACACATACAGTGGGGCGTGGTGGCTCAATATATAAAATGTATGAAAATCCCTCATTATCCTTTGGGTACAGTGGTTCACCCAAGTACATTAAAGTGAAATTAAGAGGGAAGCCCAAATGGGGAACACATACTAAGCACAAAAGTTATAGGAATGGAGAGACCTAAAAAGTACACCCATAAAAAGAGTAAAAGACTAGGTGAGAGGGGAAACAGATTCCCCTTCACCTAGGGACAAGGGCAAATACTCACAAGTCCTAGTAAAACCTTCTGGGGTTGACACAGGTTAGGAAGATTTATCACAAATATGCAAACCTTACCTAACAGTGATATAATCACCTTCAGGTAAAGATATGGTACTAAGGACATATACTGAAAAAAAAGGATTAACAGGGGGTTCAATAGAAGTCCTGCTGTCTACAAAAAGAGGTCAGAGTTCCTTAAAATAAGTGGGGTGGAGAAGCACAACAGTTGGGGGTCCCTAAAAAGAGGCTGCAGAGTATCCAAAAGTGAAATTTGGTCCTAACAAGACCAATAAAGGAATACTGCATTAGCACAGTGGGCAATGACATAGGAGGCTAACTTTAGTTGCTGATGGGTCTCCGTTAGGACAATTTTTCTGAAGTTCAACTAAGGGCTTATTAAAACCATATAACAGACAGTACAGAACTCCACTCTTACTATAAATGTGCACCACCTGAGTATATGGTAGTGTAGACAGAGCAGTCGAGCTCATCTTCGGATGGAGAGGGCTGTAGCTTGGTACAAGGAAATTGTAGCATACGTATGGTCCAAAGAAACACTAAACCACTATGTATTGTAAAAATAAAGGGTTTATTTAAATGCAAATAGGCCAGGAGGAATCTTGGGAAAATAAGTACTATCACAAAATATATATATATATATATATATATATATATATCACAGTATACAATGTTTATAATGAAATTTAAATAGTACCAATCTTTTTTTAAGTGAAACATAATAATGACGAACATTTAGAATTTGTAATAAAAGTGTATGTGGGGTGGAGTAAGGGATTAAAAAGTTTGAGGGGTTGGGAGGGGGTTTTAGTAAAGCAGAGAAAACAGAGGTCTGGGGGTACCGCCAAAATAAAAAATAAAAATAAATTTGACATTGTTTGAAAGTCACTATTGTTCTTGTCGTTATAAAGAAATGTAACCATAAACACAATTATAAAAACACAACACAATGCTTTAAAGTACACAGACCCAGGCATAGACCCTGCTCCGAAAACTAATAGTATTGCTAGGGAAGTCAGACCTTATCAAACACATTTAGCATCAGTTACTTTTAGATTACTTTACAGTACGTCAAAGGTAGTGTAGACCCTGTCAGTCATGCAGTGACACTCAGTTAAGGAATCACTTAGTGAACAAACCCTGTTATCAGGATACGTTTGAACACAGATTCAAGAAACATTATCAACCTATAACTGCATTCAGCATAACACTCAGTTATACCAGGTGAGTAAGAACTTTTGGTGTAATATAAAATTACAGTTGCTTTTCAGATCAGTGGAACTCAGACTGTGGTAAGCAATAACATTTCTACACTCATTTAGGAATGCACCAGGCAGACCAAGGCCCACTACACCTACAGGAAACGTTTTAAGAATGGCACAAAGCTATTCAAGGCAGATAAAACCTTCGGCAGACTTATTCTAGACAGGCTAAAGAGCAGGTCAGGGAAAGAAAGACCCAGTTGGTATACATTTACATCCTTTTACATCCTAAAAGAAATGGTAAAGTCAAAGAGGCATAACTAATTCACAGGTGAGTAAAATAACCTTACATATATTTTTCCGAATGGCAGGACACATTCTAGTTAAGCAAGAACATTTGGAACTGCTCACTCTTGAGTTGGTTACCAACCAACTCTTTCACAAAGTAACTTTTAAACACGTGTTATACTTTTCAAAGCAGAATCCTTTTCTTATCCAGTCCTTCCCTGTTCTATTCGTATATCATATGTCTTGAGACCGAAGAGGGACCGTAGTGGTCTAGGTGCCAGCTTTAGGCAGAATGAGATGGGGTTGAATTGCAGGAAAAGTTCAGAGTTCCTGTGGAAGTCTCTTCAAAATAGGTAAGTCGTTCACTTTAGAGTTAGTTATGGTCCAGGGGTTTCTGAGAAGACACCCTACGAGGATTCCAGCAGTGGGCCTGAGTGAATTGGATAAGAGGACTCCCAATCACTAGAAACACCCCAAAGCTACACAGGAATCACAAAAGCTTAAAGTAGGCAACTACCTCAGCCAACACAGTACCTCAGCATAGAAGAAAAGTTTGCAGCAGGAAGACTTGAGGATCTGCAGCCAAAAACCTGGTCAATGAATTCCTTGTCATGAAGACTGAAGACCGGACACTGGAAAGGATCTTGCAGCAGGGATCAACAGTCAAGGCTCCAGGCAAGAGTTTCTTCACAGCTGGATGCGGCTCTTTAGTTTTGGCTCCCTTTTCAGGAGCCAGAAGAAGACTGAATATCGCAGTCAGGCTGGAAGACAAAGGGGTGCAGAGTTTTGGACTCCTCCCTCACTTCCTGCCTTCAGACACATTGGAGCCTGGGCGGGTTTGACCTTGGTCTCCTGCTGAGGATAAACAAAAGACAAAGAACTCCCCCCCTCCTCCCGCAGAGGGCAGGGGGCAGGGGAAGAACCGAGAAGGCACAAGAACAACTAAAATGGCATGCCATGGGTGCCTTTATCGCAGCTGTGAATGCAGCCTGCGGTAAAGGTGCACCGGATTTGTTAAAAGGTTCAATGCAACCATCTATTAAAGGTAAGCTTATCCCTGTAACTGAATTGATACTGTTAGTGAGGAAGGGGATACAATGCATCTCCCCAGCATTCCACATAAGGTGGGGTGTGATGGTTTTTACCTAACAAAATGTAGAAGGGATAAATATTTCTGATGTTTGTTAATGTGCTTAGAATCACATGCTGTGCATAGTCTGACATCCAGTGGTCACTGCGGAGTATTGCATTTTGTTTTTCGTAGTCGAAAAGGGGACGTCAACAAGGCATGTCTGTAACACTATCCCTATAGTGGCGTGCATTGTACCCACAATCCCTCACGCGTCAAGGTCCCTCAGATTGTTTTTTTCCGCCCAGATATTGGTCGCCTTTACGCCGAGCTCCTCGAGAGAAATTGCAGAGGCATTTACTCGACCCTTTGGTCATTATTTAAGAACATATACATTAGAACACTCCTTTGCCATCGTAGCTGAGAAGCTGTTTCACCGCCGAATAAGAACTTCGACGGCGGTGACTTCGACGGAGGAGATCCTTCGGTGCTGCCGAACACGTGGCCTGGCCTCGCAGGCCTAAGACAGTAGGGAGAGTGGGGTCGTTGGGACATTTCTTGTTCTTTCTGAGAATGTCTTTTGAAGGGATTGTGTCCGCCGACGTATTCCTTATCTTTGATAATACGTTTCCAGCTTGCTGGCCTTGGAAATTTTTTCTGTAGAGGGCGCTGCGCGTCGATGTCCGCCGAGTCGATGTCCCTCGACGGCCACCATATCGGCGCCGACGTCACCATGCCCATAAATAGCCACGCGCTGCGTCCGTTGCGTAGTTCCGTTTTTCTGCGCTTCGTGGGGCCTCGGAACGTCGTTGCTCAGTTCAGTCAGGATAACTCTATTTCTGATGTTTGTTAATCTGCTTAGAATCACATGCTGTGCATAGGTCCGACATCCAGTGGTCACTGCAGAGTATTGCATTTTGTTTTTCGTAGTCGAAAAGGGGACGTCGACAAGGCGTGTCTGTAACAGTATCCCTATAGTGACGTACGTTGTACCCACAATCCCTCACGCATCGAGGTCCCTCAGATTGTTTTTTTCCGCCCAGCTACTGGTCGCCTTTATGCGGAGCTCCTCGAGAGACATTGCCAAATAGTTTCTTCGATCTTTGGTCGTTTGTTATTCATATCAATAACGTAGATCCCTCCCTCGACGCAGAGCCGTTTCTCCGCCGAGCAAGATCTTCGACGGAAGGACGAGCGGAGGAGATCCTTCGGCGCTGCCGAACACGTGGCCTGGCCTCGCCGGCCATACACAGTAGGGAGAGTGGGGTTTAGTGGTCTTTCTTTCTTTTCTTTAAGAATGCCTTTCTCTTTCCCCTCCCTCTCTTTCGAGGTCGTAGTCACACTTATTACCCTCAGCTACGGAGAGGACGCCATTTAGGTTTTGCCCGCTTTGCAAGGGTAAATATACCTGGAAGGATAAGCACAAACGGTGCAACCGTTGCTTACCCCTCGATCACCAGGACGGCGGCTGTGCGGCCTGTAAATTACTAAAGCCCAAAACTCTAAAAGACCGCAGGGTCAAAAGGTGGGCGGCCTACGCCATGTCTAGGCCTGACTCCTCGCCCGCTGCCACCGCCGCCGAGTGTGACGAGGACAGTGACTACACGGCCCCCGTAACGGAGGCTGTAGACCTCTCAAAGGAGCGTTGACGCTCCTCGTCGTCCTTCCCTGGCCCCGACAAGCCCGGCTCATGCCCAGCTTATGGGGATGAACACCCCGGCGACAAGGACGCACACAAAAAAACACCAAAGCACATACCCCCAGGCACACATTCGTCGAAGACGAAGGCAGCCATAGCGCCAACGGGGACGCCGGGCCCACAGACGTCTTCCGCCGACCGTAAGGGTCGTCAGCCCTCACCGCGACAGGCGACTGGGCACTCTAAAAATAAGGGTGCTAACACCAAAATTTCCGGCGACGCGCATCGCAAGAGCACTCACGTTGCCAACAAGGACTCGACGAGCAAAGGCTCGACGTTTAATAGCGCGACAGCGACCGATCCCTCGGAATAGAGTATGATCGCTGAAAGCCTCGCGCGCATAGCTTCTAAGGACGCCCAAAGACGTACGGCGAATGCAACGCCGAAAACCGCGCACAAGGCCAAAGATACGCCGAAGGCGCCGGAAAACAGATCAGGCCTGTTCCCGACGCCGACAGAAGGCCCTAGCCAGCAAGAAGGATACTCAGAAGGCGAAGGCTCTCTTTCTTCGACGTTATGGGACAGAACCAGACTATTACAGGAGGAAGAAACCCCCTTTTCTTTCCCAGACCGTCCTGGCCGACCTCAGTGGACCTTTGAAAGGTTCCAGACCTGTATGGACAAACTAGATAGGTTCATGTCCATCCCAGAAGACAGGGCACCCAAGAGACCAAGGGAGGCACCCCTGGAGAGTCCAAGGGCTAAATACCAGACGTTTTATAACCCCATACAGGAGGACATAGACTCTTACAATCCCACTGAGGAAGACACCTTCTTACAAGAGGAAGATGAGTTCACCTATGTTGAGGACCAACAAGAAGAGGAAGGTTTTCACGAGGAAACTAACCTATGTGAGGAACGATTCCAGGAAGACACAGGCGAGGGCGACCCAAATCCCTGGCAGTCACCGGCTAGGTCGACTGACACAGGCAGTAGCAGTATAGTCATCAGGTCTACTGAAACTACACCAGTCAGGAACCCTCCGCCTGTCGATGATCAACCCACCTTCAATGCACTGCTGAAGAAGGCAGCAGCACATTTCGAGATCGAAACTGGGGAGGTCACCCCAGACACCGATTTTGTGGAGAGGATTATCAAAGAAAAACCTCCCACTAGCCAGGTTATACCCATCCTCGCCTAAGTTAAGAGACGTATTACACCTTCTCTTTCCACTCCGGCATTGGTGAGAGGGGTCAATCCAATAATTGAGAAACTGTTCTCTCCCTCTCAATCAGATCCATTATATATTACGGGTCACTCAATCCCGGACTCCCTGGTTGTGACCAACACCAGGAAAAGGGCAGGAGTCCCACTATCTACTAGCGAGGCACCCCCAGACAAAGAGGGGAAGAAGCTGTATGCCCTAGCCAAGAGAATCACCACCTCTGCAGCATTCTCTACCAGAATCGCCAATAATAACACCCTATTGGCAAGCTACGCCGATGCTCAATGGGCTAAGCTCAGACAGGACATCGAAGAAGCTCCCGAACCCCTAAGGACTCGTTTACTGACTACAGTTAACGAGGGCTCTCTGGTCAATCAAAGCATCGTCAAGAATACCCTCGATGCAGCAGAGACGGCTGGCCGCACTTTGGTACAAGGAATTTTACGCCTGGCTTCGCAATTCCGGATTTAAGGCGGAAACACAAGCGTCCCTTATTAATAAACCCATAGAGGAGTCCAACCTCTTTGGGAGAGCAGTGGATGACGCGCTGGAGAACGCGAAGAAAGAATTTGATACAATAAAGACCTTAGACCAAATTTCAAAACCCCCTAACAGGCGGGGATTTGGTAATAAGCGCTTTTTTTGTGGACAAAGCCTGCAACAAAACCAACAACAACAGTACTCTGCCAGCAACTACCAAAGTAATAGCGGCCAGTACAATCGGAGGGGTCAACGTCGTGGCAAGGGAAGAGGCCGGGGTTCCACCCCCAGAGGCTCCCAAGCCAACAACACCACCAAGTGACGCGAAGATTTGCGTCCCCTCCCGTGCAACGCCGGTCGGGGGCCGGTTAACATCCTTTCTTCCAGCATGGGAGGGAATAACATCGGACCGCGGGGTACTTTCCACCGTAGCCCGCAGCTACTGTATAGAGTTCAACAGTTCCCCAACATACAGACCCCCGAGGGGATGCCGCATGACACCAGAACACCTCGCCATCCTTCTCCAAGAAGTGGACCAACTACTGGAAAAAGGAGCCATAGAGGTCGTGCCTTTATCTCAGGTAACGGAAGGTATTTATTCAGTGTACTTCCTTGTACCCAAAAAGGATCTAACCATGCGCCCTGTATTAGATCTGCGCCCAGCGAACAAGTTTGTCAAACCCCAAAAGTTTCGTATGGTGGCCTTACAGGAAGTGATCCCACTGCTATCACAGGGAGATAACATGACAACACTGGACATGAAAGATGCATACTTTCATATTTTAATGTTGCCAGCGCACAGAAAATACCTCAGGTTCATGATAGAGGGCAAACACTACCAGTTCAGAGTGCTACCCTTCGGCATAGCATCTGCACCAAGGGTATTCACGAAGGTACTGGCAGTGGCAGCGGCCCACCTGCGCAGGTTATCCATCCCAGTATACCCTTACCTCGACGACTGGCTCATAACAGGGGATTCTTACGAGACATGCTTCTCAAACACTCAAAAGACTGTAGACCTTTTGTTCCAACTGGGCTTCTCCATCAACGAGAAGAAGTCCAGCTTAGACCCCAGCCAAGTCAAACAATTCCTAGGGGCTCTAATTCGAACAAAGGACGGCCTTGTCTTCCCCTCTAACGAGAGGGTCCAAAACATGCTGTTTCAGATCCCCCAATATGTGGCAGGTCGAGAGGTGACGGTGCGCAAAGCGATGCGATTGCTAGGAATGATGGCATCGTGTATTTATTTGGTACCTCACGCGCGCCTGCGCATGCGCCCAATGCAAGAGTGGCTCAACAGCCAGTGGTGTCAAGCCAGCGGACAATGGGACAATATAGTGGTGGTCTCGCAAGCCTTGGTTCTCTCGCTACGATGGTGGACAAAGGAAAACCTGATAATAGGGAAACCCTTTGCCACACCTGCGGTGGAGGCCACTCTAACCACGGACGCATCCCTCACAGGATGGGGGGCTCACCTATCCCATCAGACTGCTCACGGAGTGTGGACTCTGAACGTAGCATCCAAGCACATAAACCTACTGGGGCTACTGGCGGTGTTCAAAGCACTAAAAGCCTTCCAGGAACACCTACAGTGATGGTCCTTACAGACAGCACCACAGCCATGTACTACATCAACAAGCAGGGGGGCACCCACTCTCCAGGACTGTCCAAGCTGTCCCAGAATATATGGAAGTGGGCTCTCAAACACAACATGTTCCTACTGTCGCAACATGTACCAGGGGAACTCAATCTGCTAGCAGACGAACTCAGCAGAGACTTCCCCCTGCCCGAAGAGTACGAATGGCAATTGCACGAAGACATCGTCTTAGACGTCTTCACGCAATGGGGATTCCCGGAAATAGACCTTTTTGCAACTCTGGAGAACTTACAATGCCAAAGTTACGCCTCCAGGTACCCCCAGAACCAGTCCAAGGGGAACGGTCTGTCGATTCAATGGTCAGGGAAATTTATTTATGCCTTTCCCCCCGACTCCCCTTCTCAACAAGGTTGTGCACAAGATGCACCAGGAGCAGGTTACCATGAAACTAGTGGCCCCAATGTGGGCCCGGCAGCCATGGTTCGCTCACTTGATGGAGATGTCCCTATCTCCCCCAGTGAAACTTCCCTGCCCGTACAACATGCTGTCACAGGACAAGGGCAGGACACTGCATCCATGACCTCAGACCATGAACTTAGCAGCCTGGCTCCTGAGATCATAGTATTTGGACATCTACAACTCCCGCAGAGATGTATGGACATCCTCAGGGAAGCCAGAAAACCTAATACTCGCCACTGCTATTCTAGCAAGTGGAAAAGATTTGTCATCTGGTGTAGAGGTAAGAGCATCAACCCAGTTGACTGCTCTCCCACTAACATTGTTCTGTACTTGACCCATTTACTGGATTCAGGTCTAGTGTTCAATTCCATTAAAGTCCACCTCGCGGCACTTTCTGCACTTTTCTAAAGTGTCGTAGTGGAAGATACCAGTTATCAAGGCCTTCATGAAGGAGGTAAAGAGAATACACCCTCCGATAGCTAACCCAGCTCCCGGATGGGACTTAAATGTGGTACTTTCTAGACTCATGGGCCCTCCTTTTGAACCCCTGCACAAGGCAACTCTTAAAGACCTCACTCTTAAGACTGCTTTCCCAATAGCTATCACCTCTATTAGGAGAGTAAGTGATATGATATGATACGATAGGTTATTTATAACGCGCTTAATACCCAGAGGTTTCTAAGCGCGGACCCGGGGATCGAACCCATGTTGCTCCGTGTCATCTTGCTTCCAAGGCAAGCACAGGCTCTTTCTGTCCTAGACCCCTTCGTAACAGTTCACAAGGATAAGGTGGTTCTACGCACACACCCAATTCCATGTAAACCAGTCAATACAACTACCAACGTTCTTTCAAGACCCTTCAAGCTTGGGAGAAAGAAGTCTGCATACACTAGATGTACGCAGAGCTGTCATGTTCTACATGGAAAGAACCAGACCACTGAGAAAGACTAATCGGTTCTTTGTCTCGGTGGCAGCAGGAAGAGAAGGTGATGCAGTTTCAAAGTCCACTATATCTAGATGGATTGTTCAATGCATCACTCTGTTACACTCTTCCTAAGAGAGAACTACCCTTCAAGCCAAGAGCACATTCCACTCGAGGCACTGGGGCTTCCATAGCGTTCATTGCAAATGTTCCCCTTGAGTCCATCTGCAAAGCGGCTACCTGGAGTTCTGTGCACACCTTTACAAAACACTACTGTCTAGATGCACACTCTAGATCTGACTCCCAGGTGGGACAGGCAGTATTAAGACATATTTTCTCTACTGTTCCTTCTCATAACCCACCGCCAACTCCGGGTACTGCTCGCTAGTCTATGCACAGCATGTGATTCTAAGCAGATTAACAAACATCAGAAGACAATGCATTACTTACCGTAAAAGCATTTCTGATGGTTGTATCTGCTTAGATTCACATGCGCCCACACTTCCTCCCCGCTCGGATGGAAGGAACATAGACCCCTTTCTACATCTCTCTCTATCTTTTCTGTACTCACTCACGTATAGAAGGCTCCCTCAGGGCAGAAAAAATACAAACAGAGGGACCTCGACGCGTGAGGGATTGTGGGTACAACGCACGTCACTATAGGGATAGTGTTACAGACACGCCTTGTCAACGTCCCCTTTTCGACTACGAAAAACAAAATGCAATACTCCGCAGGGACCACTGGATGTCGGACCTATGCACAGCATGTGAATCTAAGCAGATACAACCATCAGAAATGCTTTTACGGTAAGTAATGCATTGTCATACTACTCGAATATAACTACTCGTTCTCGATGGCATCTTCATCGGAACCGACGACGCCGCGATCCGGCTTCAAGAAATGTCGAGACTGCGGTAAAAAAATGTCGATAACGGATCCACACAGGATCTGCTTGTGGTGCTTGGGATCCGAGCAACATTGTTCGGAGTGTGAGGACTGCATGTCCATGACGGCGAAAGCCTTGAAGGAGCACAAGGGGAAGCTCGAGAGAGGTAAGTCAGTCAAAACCTCCTCGCCTTCCTCGTCTTGTGTGTCCCCAGAAAGGGTCTACTGTCCCACTGAACACAGCTCTCAAGCTGAGTGGGAGGAATTCAGAAGGAAAATGTTAAGCGTCTTTGAGAACGCGGCCTAGACCCCCTCGAAGACAGCTGAGGGTGATACCCCGGGTGAAAAACCCAAAAAATCTAAACGCCGCGAGTCGCAGCACCCGGCGAAACATTCCACCCGAGAGTGCCACGAGCCATCGGGTAAGAAGGCACCATCTTCGCCGTCGTCGAAGTTTCCTTCGACGCATGGATCGACGCCGTTGTGGAAGGGGTCCTCAACGCATCGGTCGATCGACTCGCCGACATCTACGCCGATGAAAGAGAAGACCAAGGCTACTCCACAGCCAACAGTGATTCCAAGGGCCTCCGGGAACGACGCCGAGACTGTCGATGTCCTCGAGTAGGATCCCGATCCTCTCGAGTTCTTCGAGACCCCTTCCAGTTTTTTCGACTCCGTTCTCGGCGCCTTCGAAGCCTGTCACATCGGCGTCGACGACATCGACGTTTTCGAGCCCAATAATGACGAGTTTGGCTCCTTCTGCCTTAGAGATGGGTTTTACACCATTTCAGAGGTCAGAGTACCCTGGACTATCTTCAATTTATGAAGAGGGGGACAATTCTGACCAGGAAACATTCGGGTTACAGAGGACCACACTGCCTTTTTCAGAGGGTTTGACCTCTGAGGAAAGAAGGCTGAAGGACCTACAGGAGTCACTACATGAGGCAAGTGGACTGGACACTTCCCCAGAAGTGGAATTTGTTAAACCAGACCCAGGGGAACATGCCGAAACACCATATAGAACCCTTATGGCAAGAATTATTGATTTTATGGGTTGATCTGCGCCTTCCCCTGTTTTTCAACAGGATGACCTAACAGACATATTAGACAAAGGTCCACAGGAGGATCCTGTGGGTCCCCTTCCATGCAGCCTTGCAAAGGGAAATTACATCCAATTGGGAAACTCCTGAAGTTATCCCTGCGGTCAATAAAAGATTGTCAGCGCAGTATAGGGTAGCGGCTGCTGATCCTGAATACTTATCAAAACACCCGACTCCAGAGAGCCTGATGGTTCAAGCGGCAACTTCATCTAGCAGTAGGACTGCTTACCCTACTGTCCCACAAGATGGAGATGACAAGAGGTATGATTCTATGGCAAAGAAAGTTTTCTCTGCTTGTAGTATGGCGTTGAAGTCCATCAACGCCACCTGTACGCTTGCCAGGTTCAGTCACACACTAGGGGAGTGTGCTTCATCAGCGACTGACTGCATACCCGAAGGAGAGGAAAGGGAAGCCTTCCTTAACATTATTAAAGATGGCAAAGATGCCATGTGCGAATCACTTAAAACTGGCATCGATTCCGCTGACAGTATCAGCAGGGCTATGGCGGCTAGTACAACAATCCGCAGACATGCGTGGTTGCGAAAGTCTGGCTTTGCCCCAGGTGTACAGGCCAAACTTTTGAATATGCCCTTTGAAGGCTTTTCACTATTCGGAAAAAAGGCTGATGACAGTCTGGAAAATTTGCAGACTTCTAAAGCAGCAGCAAAATCTTTAGGAGCTGCTATCCGCCAAACTCCTTTTCGCCCCTCAGGAACCTCTGGGAGAGGAAAGTCCTTTCACTATTATTCCGCATTCGGGAAAGGCAGAGGACAGCCGGCTCATAGAGGCCAAAGGAGATCCACCCGAGGTGGACGGGTCAAAGGTACTAAGGCCGCAGCAGCAGCAGGTGCCTCTTTACCCTCGGCATCTGCATCAGCCGCCCCCAAACCACTCTGAGGCCTTTCCACATAATACACCTGTAGGGGGCAGGTTAACTCACCATCTGACGGAATGGCAGGCTATAACGTCAGATGCTTGGGCATTGGAGACAATTGCCCAAGGTTACTGCCTACCCTTTCTACACATCCCTCAGTCATCCACCGGGGAACAGCTCTCTAAAAGTTCCAGATCCGCTCCTCTTGCAGGAAATTATAGACCTGCTAGGGAAAGGTGCCATAGAACCGGTACCTCTAGCGGACAGGAACAAGGGCTGGTACTCCCCCCCCCCCCCCCCCCCCCCCATCCCCACCCCTCTCCTACTTTCTCATACCAAAGAAGGACGGAGGACTGACACCCATCCTGGACTTACGAGAATTGAACAAGTTCCTCAGGAAGGATAAGTTCAAGATGGTAACTCTCTCTCCGATCCTTCAGGCCCTCCAGCTCCAGGACTGGCTGGTATCTCTGGACCTTCAGGATGCTTATTTCCATGTGCCAATCCATCTCAAACACAGGAAATACCTGAGGTTCGCAATTGGCGACTCTCATTATCAATTTCGAGTTCTGCCATTTGGGCTGACCTCCGCCCCGAGGGTCTTCACCAAGCTGATGTCGGTAGTGGCGACGAGTCTAAGGCGGGAAGGGATCCACGTCTACCCCTACCTGGACGATTGGCTGATCAGGGCTGTATCTTCGAAACAGACCCAGGCCCAGCTAGATTATGTCTGCCACTTCCTTCACAAACTGGGCTTCTCCCTCAATTTAAAGAAGTCACAGATGATACCATCTCAGAGACTCCAGTTCATTGGAGCGGTCCTGGACACTTCCCTGGGAAAAGCCTCGCCACCAGAGGTGAGGGCTCAAGATATTCTACAGATGGTCACCAAGTTTCAAAATGCCCAACGTCTCCCAGTCTTCGACTTTTTGAGGTTGCTAGGCCTCATGGCATCCTGCGTCTTCCTTTTGCCAGAGGCTCGCCTGAGAATGAGATCTCTTCAGTGGGCACTGAGAAGTCAGTGGTCGCAATTCTCAGGGAGAATGACAGATCTCCTCCGGATTCCGGACAAGGCAGCCCGCGACCTTCAATGGTGGGCCTATCCAGAGAATATCTTGAAAGGAGAACTGTTTTGGCAACCATGGTCGGAAATAACAGTAGTCACAGACGCCTCACTCACGGGGTGGGGAGCCCATGCCAGCGAATTGACCATCAGCGGTCATTGGTCTCCATCGGAGTCCAGACTACACATCAACCTATTGGAGCTGAGAGCGATCAGACTAGCGCTGAAAGCTTTCCTGCCATCAGTACAGGGGAGAAATGTCCTGGTAATGACGGACAACACGGTGGCCATGCACTACCTCAACAAAAGAGGAGGCGTAGGATCACTGCCACTGTGCAGAGAGGCGATGCAGCTCTGGTTCTGGGCAATCCAAGAAGGAATCTCTCTATCGGCAGTCCACCTAGCCGGAGAGAAGAACCTGACAGCGGATGCTCTGAGCAGGCAGAGCACAGTCTCCCACGAGTGGGAGCTAGCTCAGGAAGTCCTTCAAGAGATCTTCGCCCTTTGGGGAACCCCTCAGGTGGATCTGTTCGCCACAAGCACCAACAGGAAGTGCGATCTGTTCTGTTCAAGGGAATTTCCCCCAAGAGGAGCTCTAAGAGACACGTTCGTAGTGGACTGGGAGTTTCCACTCCTTTACGCGTTCCCACCAGTCCCTGTTTTTCCTCAAATGATCAGGAGGTTGAGAAGATTCCGGAAAACCATGATCCTAATTGCCCTGGATTGGGCCAGGAGAACGTGGTACCCGGACCTTCTAGATATGTCCATCTGTCCTCCAATCCGTCTTCCACTCTAAGAGAATCTTCTCTCGCAGAAGGGAGGTCAGGTTCTCCATCCAGACATCAGAACCCTCAACCTTCACGCTTGGCTTCTGAAAGGGTGAGGTACAAGGATTGGGATCTCCCCGATGACGTCATGGAGGTGTTGCTTTCTGCCAGAAGGCCAGCAACAAAGTCTTTATACCGCTGCCATTGGAACAAATTTTGCAGCTGGTGTAGGGAAGAGAATATCGACCCTTTTTCATGTGGTACACCAACGGTGTTATCGTTTCTACTCTACTTGGCAAACTCAGGCCTTCAAGTTGGCACTGTAAAAGGCTATCTCGCAGCGCTTTTTATCTTCAAGAGGAACCATTGTATTTCAAACCTCCCCTAGTGATACAATTTCTCAAAGGATTAACTAATGTTTATCCTCCAAAACCATTCCATGTTCCCTTATGGGACTTAAATTTAGTCTTAAACTTCCTAATGGGCACTCCATTCGAACCACTTCACTCTTGTTCGCTGAGATTTCTCACGCTGAAAACTGTCCTATTGGTAGCACCAACATCTGCTAGGAGGGTGAGCGAGCTACAAGCTCTCTCCTGTAAACCCCCACATACAATTTTCCACAAGGACAAAGTTGTCCTACAGGTGAAGCCTAATTTCCTTCCAAAGGTGGTTTCTGAATTTCATATTGCTCAGAAAATTACCTTACCTTCGTTCTACCCTCCTCGCCATCCGGGGAAAGAGGAGTAAAGGCTACATAGGCTGGACCCAAGGCGAGCTCTCAGCTTTTACATCAGCAGAATGGCTAGGATCAGGCAAGCAGACCAACTGTTTGTAGGATACTCAGGTCACAAGTTGGGACTACCCATAACAAAACAAACCATCTCCAGGTGGATTATTTTGGCAATTCTGGAATGTTACAAACTGGCAGGGAAAGAGCCACCCCAAAATCTCAGGGCTCATTCAACCAGGGGTATCGCAGCCTCTTCGGCTCTCCAAAGAGGAGTACCGGTCAGAGACATATGTGCGGCTGCCACATGGTCGTCCGCACATACATTCACAAAATTTTACAATCTGGATTGCTCCGCTAGTCAAGAGACCAGATTTGGCAAGGCCTTATTACATTCGATCCATCTCTAAAGGGATGCATAACATTCTCACTCCCACCTCCTATTACATGCCACTGCTATGGGAGTCTATCAAAGATGAGGAATACGTCAGAGGACACAATCCCTTCGAAGAACAAGTTACTTCTTACCTTGTAATGTTCTTTCGACGGGATGTTATCCTCAACGTTATGGGACAGACCTAGATGGATAGAGGCAGAGGGACCTCCTTTTTCGCCTCCAGACCGTTCTGGTTTACCATACTGGACTGTTGAGAGATTACAGTCATGATTGGTCAAGCTCTACAGATTTATGTCCACTCCTGAAAATGAAACACCTAAGAGACCAAGGGAGGCGCTAGGGCTAAATATCCTAGATTATTTAACCCACTACAAGAGGACATGAATACTTATGACCTCACTGAAGAAGACTCTCACTTCCAGGAAAATGAGGAGTTCTTAAATGGTGAAGACCAACAAAACCTAGGAACAGAAGAAGGTTTTGAGGAAAACACTGACAGCTTCGAGGAAGACCCAGATGAAGGTGGCTCACAGCCCTGAAAGTCACCAACAGAGTCTACAGACCCCGACATCTTAAATCTTCCCTCTCCTCAGACCACACTGGCCAGGAATCCATCACCAATAGATGATCAACCCACCTTCAATGCACTACTTCGAAAGGCAGCAGCGCATTTTGAGATCGAAACTGGCGAAATTACCCCTGATACTGATTTTGTAGAAAAGATCATTAAAGAAAAACCTCCCACTAGTCAAGCCATTCCCCTCCTCGCCTCAGTTAAGAGACAAATGACGCCATTGTTGTCCACACCTGCACTGGTAAGAGGGGTCAATTCCAGAATTGAAAAATTGTTTACTCCCTCTCAATCGGACCCATTGTACATTAGGGGTCACTCAATTCCGAACTCCTTGGTGGTAACTACCACAAGGAAAAGAGCGGGGGTTCCGCTGTCAACCAGCGAAGAACCCCCAGACAAGGAAGGAAAGAAGCTCTATGCCCTGGGTAAGAGAATTACAGCCTCTGCAGCTTTTTCAACCATAATTGCCAATAATAATACACTACTGGCAAGTTATGCTGATGCCCAATGGGGATAATTACGGCAAGACCTCGAGGTTCCTGAGCCCTTAAGAACTCGCTTATTGGCCACAGTAACAGAAGGAACTGTGGTTAACCAGAGCATCATTAAAAACACTCTTGATGCTGCAGAAACGGCTGGCCGTTGGTAGTGCAGGGAATTCTTCTGAAGCGTTATGTCTGGCTCTGCAATTCCGGTTTTAAGCCAGAAACACTGGCGTCACTCATTAACAAACGTATAGAGGAGTCTAACCTCTTTGGGAAGACAGTGGACGACGCACTGGAGACTGCAAAGAAAGAGTTTGATACCCTCAAGACCTTAGACCAAATCTTAAGGCCTCCCAATAAGCGAGGATTTGGCAACAAACACTTTTTTCGAGGGCAACCCCAACAACCGCAGCAACAACAGCAGTACACTTCAGGCAACTGGTCCTCTTCTCGGGGAACCAGTGGCCAGTACACGCAAAGAGGACAGCGCCGTGGCAAGGGCAGAGGTCGGGGCCCCACTCCCAGAGGTTCCCCGGCTACCAACACCAAATGACCCAAAGATCCGGGCCCCCTACCATGCATCACCGGTTGGGGGCCGGTTAACATCTTTCCTACCAGCATGGGAGGGAATAACATCAGACCGATGGGTATTGTCCACTATAGCCCGCGGGTACTGTATAGAATTCAGTCGGTCCCCCGAGTACAGACCCCCAAGGGGACGACGCCTGTCATCGGAACACCTCGCCATTTTTGTTCAAGAAGTGGAACTACTGCTACTAAAAGGAGCAATAGAGGTCGTGCCTTTATCACAGGTAACGGAAGGTATTTATTCAGTGTACTTCCTTGTACCTAAAAAGGACTTAACCTTGCGCCCTGTACTAGATCTGCGCCCGGCGAACAAATTTGTCTAACCTCAAAAATTTCGCACGGTGACCCTACAGGAAGTAATCCCCCTACTTTCGCAGGGAGATTACATGACAACACTGGACATGAAAGATGCATACTTTCATATTTTAATGTTGCCAGCGCACAGAAAATACCTCCGGTTCATGATAGAGGGCAAACACTACCAGTTCAGAGTGCTACCCTTCGGCATAGCGTCAGAGCTGAGGGTATTCACAAAAGTAGTGGCAGTGGCCCACCTGTTCAGGTTGTCCATCCCAGTATACCCTTACCTCGACGATTGGCTTATAACAGGGGATTCTTACGAAACATGCTTCTCAAATACCCAAAAACTGTAGACCTTTTGTTCCAACTGGGCTTCTCCAACGAGAAGTCCAGCCTAGACCCCAGCCAGATCAAACAATTCCTAGGGGCTCTAATTCGAACAAAGGACGGCCTCGTCTTCCCCTCCAACGAGAGGGTCCAAAATATGCTGTTTCAGATCCCTCAATATGTGGCCGGTCGAGAGGTGACGGTGCGCAAAGCAATGCGTTTACTAGGAATGATGGCATCATGTATATATTTGGTACCTCACGCACGACTGCCCAATGCAAGAGTGGCTCGACAGCCAGTGGTGTCAGGCCAGCGGACAATGGGACGATCTAGTGGGGGTCTCGCAGGCCTTGGTTCTCTCGCTACGGTGGTGGTTGAAGGAAAACCTTGTAATAGGGAAACCATTTGCCACCCCTGCAGTGGAGGCCACTCTAACCACAGACGCATCCCTCACAAGATTGGGGGGCACACCTATCCCATCAGACTGCACACAGAGTTTGGACTCCGAGCATAGGGTCCAAACACATAAACTTGCTGGAACTGATGGCGGTCTTCAAAGCACTGAAGGCTCTCCAGGTACCCCCAGAAAAATCCAAGGGGAAAGGTCTATCGATACCATGGTCAGGGAAATTTGTTTATGCTCCCGCCCCCCAAATCCCCCCCCCCCCCCCGAGACCCCTTCTCAACAAGATAGTGCACAAGATGCACCAGGAACCAGTTACCATGATAATGGCCCCTATGTCAGCCAGCAGTCATGGTTCGCTCACTGGATGGAAATGTCTCTATCTCCTCCAGTGAAACATCCCTGCCCGTACAACATGCTGTCACAGGACAAGGGCAGAACACTACACCCATGCCCACAGACCCTGAATTTAGCAGACTGGCTCCTGAGGTCATAGAATTTGGACATTTACAACGTCCTCAAAGATGCATGGACATTCTTAAGAAGGCTAGAAAACCTAACACTTGTTACTGCTATTCCAGCAAATAGAAAAGATTTGTCATCTGGTGTGGAGAAAAGAACATCAACCCAGTTGACTGCTCTCCCACACAAATTGTTCTTTACCTGACTCACTTATTAGACTCAGGTCTGGTCTTTAATTCCATTAAAGTTCATCCAACTGCACTTTCCGCATACACCGCTTCTCAACACAAAGTGTCATGGTGGAAAGTCCCAGTTATTAAGACCTTCATGGAGGGAGTAAAGAGAATTCACCCTCCTATAGCTAACCCAGCTCCCGGATGGGACCTAAATGTGGTACTTACCAGGCTTATGGGCTCACCCTTTGAACCCATGCACAAAGCATTCCTTAAGAACCTCACTCTTAAAACTGCTTTCTTAATAGCTATCACCTGCATTAGGAGAGTGAGTAAACTACATGCGCTCTCTATACTAGACCCCTTTGTAACAGTTCACAAGGATAAGGTGGTTCTACGCACACATCCTAGGTTTGCACCGAAATTCATTTCTAAATTCCATGTCAACGAATCAATAGAACTACCAGCGTTCTTTCAGAACCCTTCAAGTTTGGGAGAAAAGAGCCTGCATACACTAGATGTACGCAGGGCAGTCATGTTTTACATGGAAAGAACTAAAACTCTGAGCAAGACTAATCAGTTCTTTGTCTCGGTGGCAGCAGGAAGAGAAGGAGATGCAGTTTCAAAATCCACTATATCTAGATGGATTGTCCAATGCATCACTCTTTTTCTCTCTTGCTAAGAGAGAACTACCCTTCAAGCCAAGAGCACATTCTAATCGAGGCACTGGGGCTTCCATAGCTTTAATTGCAAATGTCCCTCTGGAGGCCATTTAAAAAGCAGCAACCTGGAGTTCTGTACACACCTTTACAAAACACTACTGTCTAGATGCCCACTCTAGATCTGATTCCCAGGTGCGGCAAGCAGTGTTAAGACATCTATTTTCTACTGTTCCTTCTCACAACCCACCTCCAAAACCCCGGGTACTGCTCGCTATTCTATGCACAGCATGTGATTCTAAGCAGATTAACAAACATCAGAAGACAATGCATTACTTACCGTAAAAGCATTTCTGATGGTTGTATCTGCTTAGATTCACATGCGCCCACCCTTCCTCCCCGCTCGGATGGAAGGAACATAGACACCTTTCTACATCTCGCTCTCTTTTCTGTACTCACTCAAGTATAGAAGGCTCCCTCAGGGCAGAAAAAATACAGAGGGACTTCGACGCGTGAGGGATTGTGGGTACAATGCACGTCACTATAGGGATAGTGTTACAGACGCGCCTTGTCGACGTCCCCTTTTCGACTACGATAAACAAAATGCAATACTCCGCAGTGACCACTGGATGTCGGACTATGCACAGCATGTGAATCTAATTAGATATAACCATCAGAAATGCTTTTACGGTAAGTAATGCATTGTCATCCTATCTACCCTTGTAGTTTTCACATGGTTAGCCAGAGAAAGTAAAATGGGAGCACAAAGGGCAACCCTGTAACAATAAAAGGTTATATACCCCAAAGGTTGTTGAAAGGAATACAATTTAAAGAAGACAATGGAGAGTCTTAAAAATGACTCCTATAAAAAGTGTAAAAGGATTTGAGTATGTAAAATGGTTCCCACTCACTGAACTATAGAGAACAAGTATTCACCAGTGTTAGGGAGAATTCTCTGTTTAGGCTGAATTTCCTAACCTAGTGAGTCCCCCAGCAGCTTTGCTCGATTTCTGGAGTTTGTTTTTTTCTCCTGCCAATAGTGAGTCTCTTTTCCTCACCCTCTTGCACATGATTTGAGGGGTTCCTTTGACTGTTAATGTGTTTTATGGGCTATGCGGTCTTTTACTCCATAGGGTCTCATGTGTTTTTACTATGTGTTACACAGCACCCTCAGTGCAGTGACACAGGGGTGTCATAGTGACACCCCACCATAGACTCCATACCCTGGGACTGACTACTGTCTCCCAGGGCATGTAAAGTCACCATTGGCTTTACTAGTCCCAAATTATGAACAGAAACCAGTACAAACCATCTTGTTGTGGACGTACTGGTCGGGGCAATTCGATTGCCCCGGGGTCTGTTAGTCGAGGGGGCACGTCTCCGTCCCCCCTGATCGAGTTTTGGCTGGTGGCAGTGGATACTACTTTTTATATTCGACTGCGAATATATCTCTATGGGATTTTCCCATTGTTCGAGGCTACCAACTTCAATTATTCAATTCTCATAGCCTCGAACATACCGCCGGTTTATTTATTTAATATTAATTCGCCGGTTGGTATTTTTTGCCAGAACTCGATTCTGAAATGGCGTTTGTGTTCTCTTCTGTGACTCCAACCCAAGTCGAGCCCTTTGTTCCCCTTTTTGGCGGGCTTCTCCACAGAAGCCTCCAAAAGTGGTGGCACTCTGTCTGGGTACCACAGGGAGTGTGGGAGGGGGTTTAGGCACCCTGGACTGAGTTACCTTGGTAACTCAAGTCGCACTCTTGTGTGATTGGCCCAAGTGGTGAGCCGAGCGCCTCACCACTTAGCATGTTTGATTGACAGCTAGGCTGAGTGAATGGGGGTGTGCTGCATAAAAGCAGAGCTTTTGGGACTGGAACTTTAGAAGTCGCCACAGGACCTGAGAATCCCACGAGGGAGAAGCTGAGCCGACCTGCTACGACGACACCACCGGTGGAGCCCTGCGGAACCGACTCACCACTTCCCGGCTGGAGAGTCTTCTTCCCGTGACTGGTGGGCACAACCAGTTTACCACCTTTTCCTCGCATCCCAGGACGTCTTGTAGTCGAATTGCCCGTGCCAAGCACCCCGGCAACCGGATAGCCACTTACCACTGGACCGCGAATAAAAGGACCGCTCCTTTTAACTGAGAACTTCGCAGCTGGTTTCTTCCCTGGCAGTGCAACTGACTCCTGTCTTCCTCCCCGACGAGATCCTCTCTTCCCCCGGATGAAGCACCGACTTGCATCCGCTGCCAGGAACAACTGCCCCCACTGGAGTATTCTCACCACTTTAAGGTACTGTGTCCGCCAGGCCTCCCTTTCTAAAGATTGCTACAAGGTAATAATAATCCCTTAACCTTCTGGACTGGGCTGACCGCCTTGACCATCTAACTAGTCCCTTTCTTTTGGTCCAACTCTTTCTGAACTGATTGCGACACTTTTGGGCACTTTGAACCGTGTGACCTTGGACACATTTCGACCGGAGCCTCTTAAAGTGGGTCCGGCCTTGTTAACTTTGACTTTACGGTTTTAACCTGCCTTCTTCTCCTACTGTGTTCTTCCGAAAGTGTTGGAATCTGTTTTTATCTTTGCTCTGCCTTTCTCTCCCTTTTAAACCGATTGATTAGAGTGCCATCTACGTTAAGCGCTCACCGCTGTCTGAAAATAAGTGTTGCTTTACTTAACGCTTGTCCAACTAATCGTTGAAGGGAGTGTATATCTTTTATTGACCGTGTTTTTGAACTGCTTGATATTAGTGCCAGTGTGCTTTATTAGATGTGGTTTTAAATAATTATATCTCTTTTACACCAAGCGCTGGTCAGTGTTTGCTTGTTCTACTGTGTTCTTTTGACCTATCACACAGATCTACTTTTCAATACTTTCAAATAGTCACTTCTTAGTTGGTAATTGCAGAACGCATACAATTGTTATAGGAGTTTGACAGTTCTATCAGTAATACTGCGTCCCCACAAAATAATACGGTAATTGTATTTAGTCTGCATACACATACAAGATGGTGATTATTGGGAAGATAAACTGTTGGTTAGTGTTATCCTAGTAGAGCTTCACGTTCTAGAGGCAGGTTCACAGCAGAGCAAGTCTTGTAAAGTCAAAAACGCAACCCCCAGCTAAGAGGCAGTTTGTATCGGTGTAAAGTCTTGCATAGCAGAAGAAATGAAAAGTTCCTGTGGATACCTTCTAGTCTCTAGGAAGGAAGATACAAGAAGGTTTAACCAACTTTGGAGATCCTGTAAAAGGACTCACTAAAGGGACACAAGCAGAGGCTTGAGTCGGAGGTAAGCGGGGGTTTGCCTTGGGCACCTCTACGTGCATTCCAATGCTCTGGAGCGACTTTCTGGAATCTGGTAAGCAATACCCTCTTCCCCACAGTACTTTTGGTTAGAAGAAAATGTTTGTGCTGGATGCTCCGCGATGTTGCAGCTCTGGACGCCACCTCTGGATACCTTGGTCTGATGACTGAAGGCAGGAGAATGGATGGAATCTCTCAGCAGCAGTCTCGAGGGAGGCCCTGTGACACAACTTTCAGCAACCTCTTGGTTCACTCTGCGGTTTTGACATCTTTTCTGTAATACCAACAAAGGATGCGGATCGCACAGTCAATCTTTGCTTCCTCTGATGAGCGGGTCTGGGCGAGTTGGATCGGATCTCTGGAGTGTCTGCCATGGCCACAGGCCCCAGAACACAAAAACCACACCATCTAGTGATGGGGGCAATGGGTCACTTGACTCACTTATGTCCTTTTGGGACCCATAAACACAGGGGGCCCTGGCTGGACTCAGTCCTGGCGCCTTTGGCGCCAGCCTCATATAGAGATGTGAGCAGGAACACTTTATTTCAGTGCAGGAGTGCTTTTATTTTACAAGAACTTTCCAGGAGCTGAAGGCCTTTATTCCAAAGAACATCCTCATATGCTCACTCATCGGGTGTGGCTCCTTGGGCCTGGTCTTCATGTGCTGACTCATCGGGTGTGGCAGGCAGGCTGAACCTGGTGGGCATGGCTTCAGAAGCACAGCTATATAAGCTGCTCCATCCTTAAGGCCGGTGCTTGGCGTTACTGTACACTCGTGTGCAACGTGACACTCGCTGCCGCTTGGACATGTTTACTTACCTTTGAAACCAGGCATTCTCCTGCATACTCAGCTCCAGGAAACCGGTGTTTCATCGCTTCATCTGCAGATTCATCTCCTGACATCCAGTGATCTTGATCCCGACGCTGCAGCACTGCACTCCGCATCCACAAACTCGGACCCTGTGAAGAAGGACAAGGTTGGAACATCCGTCCCAAGGCCGCACTGCATTTGAACGCCGCGTGCCTCTTTGTTAACAACTTACCAGCTACTGTACTTCTGCAGCTTCGTTCCTCATTCCCTCCGCCTGCCGCCTCAAGGTCCAAAGCTTCTACCGGGCCGGCAACATCACCTGCAAGGGAAGAAGGCGAAAGAGCAAACCTCAAAAGTGGAACGGACAGCAATACAAGACAACAAACTTTACAATACAACAAAAACGGACGAGGAAAGACGAAGGCAAACAGGAACACTTACCTCTAGTATAGTGGCTTAGTCGCAGCAGGACTGGACTACCACGTGCAAGGAACTCGGTCCAGATCATACAAGCGCCCCTGCCAGAAGCAGCAGAACGGAGTACTCCCCAAAACTAATCAACAGGTGAGCTTTCCAGGGACCGCGCATCCCACAGGTACCACGGTTTGGGAAAAGGGGTCTGGAAACGGATCAGGCGCACAAGCTGGCATACTGGCGCCCCCTATTCTCCATGCAGGAGCAGTCCCGAGCAGCATCACCTACTACCACCAGTCACCACATAAGCGCAGAGGGCAAAGTCGGCCCCGAGCGACCACACCCCCGGGAGGGCTGCAACCATGCCCCAACGTTTCGGCAGAGACCAGGTGAGTGAACAGTGTCCTTGAGGGCTCAGCAAAGATTTGGGTGGATTCGGCCTTTCCACAGCGATGCACTTGAAATGAGCAGCAGGTCTCCTGGTATTGGGGTTCCGCAGCTCTGGAAACTCCCAGGACCTTGGGAGATGGCTTATCAAAGATTACCTTTGGACTGGTTGTTCCCACCAGCCAAAGGGAAGGAGTCGTCCCTTTCAGAGCTCATGTCGCACCAAAAAAGGGTTCAGGACAGCAGTGGTCGCTTCTGTGTTGCTAAGGATCTGCAGGCGTCTGTGGGAGCTTTCTTCGGTTACTTCAGTGTTAGGCAAGATTGTATGCAGTACCCTGTGCGAGACTGCACCAGCCTTGACCTCTTGGCAATAGTTAACACAACCTTTGGTATAAGCATGTACTAAACAAGTTGGTAGAGTGACTGAGCAGCCAGGCTTATCTCAAGTGGGGTCAATGTGAGCTGCAGGGTTATTACACATAGATTCACAGTGACAAGTATCCAAATAAACACTTAAACCCAAGGTTTCTTGATTAAACAATTATTAATTTATTTAACAATCAGTTGAATAAGCCTTCTTAGGAAGGGATCAATGTATATGTATATATGTAACGCACAAATATACTTCAAAATACACACTGTTTCTTTAAATCAGTAAATATGGCAGACCATTTCTTCCTACACTCTGAGGTGACTTAAATAACTAGGACAATGTGGACATTGATATATCATTGGTACATTTAGAGCAATACTGAGGTTAGTGTCAAAAGAAGAAGTGGAGGGAATAAAACAATGGCTAACGAATATTCTTATGCAGGTAAGTACTTTTTGAACCCCCAATTTAAAGTAAATTAACCCTTTCCTGGGGGAAAGGTAGCGCACAATGTCAGAGGTAAGAAGAGTCTTTCAGGGAGTCAACACAGTCAATGTTAGTTGAGCAAAAATCTAGGTGAGCTGAAGCACTTCATGCAGATAGAAGTCTTGCACAATGTTTTAGAAGTTTTTGTATAAAAATTAAATCAATGTAGGGCCACAAGCTGGAAGGCTTGTAAGGAGCAAAGCTGCAAGCAACTCTACAAGAGCAACCAAGACAAGTCTCAACTGAGAGCTAGCAAGGCTACACAAGAGGTAAGTCCCCTTTGTTTCACAGTACCTTTGGTTAGAAGAAATTGGTTCCAGCTGGCTTCTGTTCCTGTGTAGGTCTGCAGATCCTGTTGCTCCTGGGCCTCAGTCATGGGGACCAGAGGGAGGACGTCTGGGGACTCCTGCACTACAAATTGAATGTTGGCGGCAGCAATGGGCAAACTTCAGATCAGCAGTACATCGCGGTCACAGCTTCTTGCGACACTCGCAAATGGCACCACTACGATTCTCGGATACCACTATGGACTTTCCCTGCATCTGGGCTTCAGCACTCTGTTGAAGTGGCTCTGGCTTGGTCAGAACAGCTCAGTGGGAGTCCGGAGGATCTTCCTGGTGCTCGGGTCCGACTTAAAGACGAGACGCTCGATTCTGGTGTTGCTCTCCCTGGCAATTGGTTCCTGCAGCAGCAATGGGAGTACAGCCAGCTCTGAGAGGATTTCCAGATGAATTTGTCTTTGGGTCGATTAGTCCCACCAACCCAAGGGGAGAAGTCGTCCTTTGGAGGTCTTCTCTACTTGAGGCGAATTCTGAGCTTCAGCACTGCAGCAGGGCTCCACCGGGCAAACCAGTGGTCCAGGAGGTGTGCTAGCAGTGTGTTTTCGTGTGACCGTGAGGAGGTTCTGTTTCTCCAAAGCTCTGTTGAACTGCAGCGGGACTAGCTTATTCTTTTTTCTGGAAGAGTACTACTTTTATTACCACACTTTTTGATCCAGGAAATCAATAAACACTCTGCGCATGTGCGGTGTGCTAGCAGTGTGTTTTCGTGTTTGCGTTTTGGAGAGAAGTGGTGCAGGACCCAGTCGTCATTCAAAGATTTGATTTGATTGAGCACCCTATTGGAACGGTAAAGTTGATTCATCCAACAGTCATACGGGTATTTGACACGAGACTCGCATGAATACACCCTTATCGTGGTAGCTCCAAACGTACTTATTGTTCCTTCTACAGTCATACTCGGAGAAAGTGCGTTTAGCTATCTGCGGATGTGGACACACCTTGACTTACGACTGCTCCTGAATGTGCGCATTGATATCAATGTTGCACTTTAATTGAAAGCAGCGTGCTAAGGCAATTGTTAAAGTGATTGCAGATACTTGGCACAGATCTTGGCACATAGAATGGTGCTTAATAGGAATTAATTGGTGTAACTTTATGAAATGCTATGATAAAGGATTTGAGTAGTTATATGAGTTACATGTTTGCAAGCGGTGCATTGGCAGTCCGTGAAGATCAACGCACCTTATGCCTTATTGCTCTAAAAGGGTTGTGAAGTTTTCATGAGAATTGGAACACATAGATTCTTATTTATGTACCGAGATTACGCCTTGTTCGAAGCTTGGGAGTGTCCGCTGGCCCATGTGTCGCAGTCTTTGTATGGCACTTTTTGCCTATACAGTTTGGGTGCACTTGTAATAGGCATCAATTGTTTTGAGTTACCACATTTTATTAGGTGTGCAAAGGTGACCGAGTGGTGTAATAGCCTTGGAGCCTCCAGCATAACATCTAATTGATGTATGTAGTTTTACAGCATTTTCACACTTTGAAGGTATTACTTGATCAAGGGTAACGGCGGGTTTTGTGCCTTTGAACCCTGATCTTCCATTTAGTAAGAAGGATTCAACTCCAATGTGTATCCTTAAGATGTCCATTGTTTGAAGGTGACCGTGTGGCATAGCCTTGGAACCTTTTTGGGTACCTCCTATTGATGCATGTTGTTTAATGATAGGATACCATTCTAAAGGTACTATTGGAACAAGTGTGACTGTGGGATAAGTTCCTTTGAACCCTGACTTCTTATTTTGTTTCAATCTATGTGAATTATGTCCGAGTGACACCAACGCTCTGGTCCAAAGTAGCTGAGTGCGTTTTTTTATTTCTTTCCATCCTCTACGTTTCTTGTGTGTTTCTTTCCACATCCTTTAAGTTATATTTTGGATTGTGTGCGACTATAGGTTCTCCAAAATGGAAACAAGTCTCAGAAATGGTAAGCGCCTAAAGGCACTGGTAGAAAAAAAGTCTGTCTCATGAAAGAACAAAAATGGAGATGTGATGGAAGGTGAAATTATGCTCCGATATCCATACTGACCAAGTGACAAGAGCGCTCTTTTACCATTCCATCCATTATACCATTGTTATCGAAACTACCATACAACGCCTCTGTTGCTCATATTGAAGAGCAAGCTGTATGCTCTGCTTTACATTCCTCTCCTACTTCTAATAAAAATGAGGTACAGGTATTGTATTTAAGTGATCTAAATGGTACTAATCAGTGTCTTGGTAATGTCATGAATAATGAGAACGACCACCTACAGGTCATGTCCTCACCAGCCAAACATTTGGGAAATGTAGAGATTGCCGATATCTCGATGCTGGCACCTGTGATAATGGTGGAATTAGATAGGCATGTGTGTTTATCTACAGGACCTTCCACTCCTGTTTCTGCTCCTAGAAGACATAGATTCTTTACACCTTCACACTAAAAAAGAAGCTGAAATAAGCTGTAATACAGCTCTTCGTGTTAAACTTGTGACAGGAAAGACTGTAGTGGCAGATGTTATTGTTCACCCGCCTCTGTTTTTGGAGATTCCAAAAGAATGTGCTCAAAATGTATATGATGAGTTTGATCCTTTACATAATTTCAATGCTGGTAATACAGACCATCCCCTTAATCCATTAGGGAGAGGGAATATCTCGCAAAATGTAACTGATGAAACTATGTTAGAACTCAATGAACAAAACTGTCATACTTTTCCTGTTATAATGCGATACTTAATCTTTTGGATAAGGGTCATGAATACACACATTATGCAATAAGAGATGAAAGGTGCTTTGGCTGATATTGTGGGAAAATTAAACAAAATAGAAGGGTTTATGTTTGCATATGAAGGTATGACATCTCTTCAGGCTGCCCGTAATGTAAATATTCTAGCATCATGATAACTCAAGCCACACAGACCATTATGCCAGCCACTACCTCAGTGTGCACCTGCGAGAAGCATGAAAGAAACTAGCTTCTGATACCCATTATCCAACCCAGGATGAGATTGATAAAATTGACCTCATCAAATTAGCTAAATCACATCATGAGAGATTAAAGATTTTAGAACAATTGATAACTAAAACAATGATACCTAAACTACCCAATGATGTTCCCCAAAATGTACAAAAAAAAGATCTTTGAGAGGTTATATCATTTCCCACTCCTACTTCATCTACTCCGGATAGTCCATCTGATCTTGTTGAAATTATTGATCGATAAGAAAATACAAAGAATGTGGAGGAGACCGATGCATCTATTGTAAAGGAGACTGAATCAGATTAAGGTTGGACATTTTTTATGTCCAAAAAGACAAAGAAATTATACAAAAGAGTGATGAAACGAGGAAAAAATTTAAAAACGCACCATCAGCAAATCACCAAATATAATGGAAGGGAAACACAAGCTCCAATCCTCAAAGAAAAACTATTTAAAGTAAGTGAGAAACAGATGTCACATGCAAATGATCTTGATTTTAGTCAGACGCTGAATCTCGTGTTCATCTCGAGGTGAAACCTCCACAAGAACACACACAGAGAGGTAATGTGAAATCACAACAGGAGACTGGCCCAGATATGATATTGTGCAAAAGGCTGTGGAAGATCAACATCCAACAAAAAAAGTCTTGTAAATCCCAGTATAAAAAGGCACACTCCACCAATTTGAAACAAATGAATGAAGCTGGATAAAATAAAACAACTTTTAAGAGAGATAGAAGGAATGGACACTGTGATAAAATAATTAAACTTAAAGGTCCTCAAACAAAAGATGGTTTAAAAAGTGTGAATACTTCCTTGGAACAGCGCACCCCGCAGATGTTAGGTACCGATAGCCCAGGCATTCAGGAGAAATCTCATGCTGAACTATCTGATAACATCGATAAAGTGGACACAAAGCTGTCTTCTAGTGATTCGATTAAAAATCAAACTTCAGAAGGTTTGGGAGGTAAACGTCAGCAAATAGGACTTCAAGTTGGGGGTGGGGGGGACCCAAGTTTCGTAGTTGAGGCAAATGAGAATCAAATAGATGTTCTGGAACCACTGGGGAGTGAGGAGATCACAAAGGAAATGCAACTGGTTAATGGATGGAGTAGTGATTCACAGACCCTGGGGAATGATGGAATCAATCGGTCACATCTTTTACACATGTTTCAAAAAATACCCACCTTAAGGAATCTGAATACTCATGATATTGAGTGGATCAAACGCTCCATTGCTAATAATTACAGAATGGTATGCAAGGTTCAATCTACCTTAATTCTAAAAATCTTATGGGAACAAAATGAAAACTTTACGAGGTTGAGCTATGAAATGCATGGTTTTGGAAACCTGGATGAGATGAATACATTTATAGAATTTCAGAAACAGCATACATCAGGTGCCCCAATGTCAGGTGCGAATTTGAGTGCTGATGCATGTATTACACAAAATGTACTTATCCAGCTTACTTCTGTAGTCAATGCGATGAAGGGACTGGCTGGTTTCGAAACGCCATTCCCCACAAAGTCCATCATAACTCTCCCCAATTTCAATAGCGAGCTGGAACTGTTGTGGTTTTAACAATTTACAGAAATATGTTTCGAACAATGTTACCATCCAGCTCAAGTTTAATAATGATGCCGGAGACAATGGTGGTTAATCTCCTTCATATAGATGGTTTACCGCGTTTAATCACCCAGCGAAGCGGGGACAGTGGTCGTCCGTTTGGTGGTCTACTGACGCTTGTTAATAATGCTTGTACAATTGATGCAAATTTGATCTACTCTTCTGATGCCTTATTAATCATCGAATTTCTAGTTGGTGCCAGCTTTACAATATTGATTAACTTGTATTGTAAGCCGGGTGTAGGCTCATGTATGAGCACTATCAACGAATTAGATTCCATGCTGCAATGATGAGTATGATGTTATCCTAGGAGGTGTATTTTAATGCTGCCCTTAGTGGTTACATCAGTTCTAATTCATTCCCACTAAGAAATGATCATACAGCTCGTGTAGCTGAACAAGGGTACGTCTGGTCGAAGTTTCTATATAACTGGAATATGCATATTATGTCCCATGCCTCAGATCAAAATCAATGCACATTTATTTATTTTATTTATATTATTTATGTAGCGTGCAAGCAGCCCAGGGGCATTGAGGCACTGTTACTTGCAAGAACTTACACAGGTACAGGCATGGTAGCGGCCGTTGACACATTGTGAATACTACAAAACATCATACTGTTACAGATATTGCACATAGTCATTATATTACAACTTGTGCAACGGGTCATATGATAAGTATTCATGCTGATGTATAGGGCCTTATGTGAAGAGGATGGTTTTCAAGGCTTTGCGGAAGGTGGTGAGGGTGGCCTCACCTCGGATACAGGTACATGGTTTAGAGGTACATCATGCTCGAAGATAGATTACTTTGTTTCGGAAAGTTTTAAAAATAGCTACAGCTATTGCTGTGAAAACCATGCATTGTAGCAACCATTTGATGCTTAATCTAAAGTTGAGATTTTCATTGGAATGTCACAAGAAAATTAGTCATTTATCACTAATTGAAATAGATAGACCAACCTACAAAGTCGGTTCGATGGAACCCGAAACTGTCGGGAATTTGCCTATTTGGTAAATCGTGTTATTTTGTGTATTCAATCTACAACAGCATTGGTGTGGAATAAAACTAAGATCATGAAACTAAACACAAATATGATGAATTTCCACCTGTCAGCTATAGCCAACGCACAAAAAAGCTGTGCGAGTCCAGGCTTCTGCACATTTAGTGCCCAAATTGCGGAAATTAAAGGTAAACGTAACAGCGATATTAGCAGTATTAAATCCTCAACTGCTGACTATGGTGAATTTGCAATAGCGCAAAAAAGATAGTTACGAGGCAGACAAAACATTAAGACGATTAAGATTTCCCAACATTTAGAAGAGAATCAGCAGCTTATTGCACTCATGTGTAAGCGTAAAATTAAGGATATCTGGGGTATACTACGCTCCCAGGGGAAAAAGACACAACCAACTTTCCATTCGGCTATTTCTGCCAAGACATGGACTGAGTATATATTGCACAGATACCAGTTAGCGTCAGAGTTTAAAGCTACCAATATTTCTGATCTTACTGGTAGGATTGTATGTGAATGTTCCTGGACCCTGACAGACGTGGTATGGCCAATTCAAAAACTATCATATTCTAAGGCTGCGTGTCCTGATGGGATTCCATCCTGCGTATTTAAGGATGATCCCTTTTTTTGGGCAAAAGTGATTAAGCCAATTTTCGAATCGATTTTTGAGACTAAGATCATCCCAAAATCATTGCTCTGAGCTAGAATAGTACCTATCCACAAAAAAGGGCCAATTGACAATCCTGCTAATTTTCGTCCAATATCCTAAATTGACGTGTCAGCAGGTTTTTGCTACGCTGTTGCTAATCGAATTAGAGTTGGGTATTGCTAATAAGAAAATGATATCCAAAGATCAGGTAGGATTTCGAAAGTCTATGCGAACTACACTTAATGCTACAATTCATGCCCATCTAATAGAATCCTCACTCACCTTTACCTCGGAGGCGGTATATATGGCATCTTTGGACCTCTCTGCTGCCTTCAACAGCGTTATAAGGGACAGGTTATGGAACAAGTTATTAAACTATGGAGTTCCTGAGCACATAGCGCTTATAGCACTATTGCATTGCAATACATCATATATGGTGAGGATTAAACAAGATGGAACAACTAACAAAGCTATGTACACAGAGATAGGCTTCAAACAGGGGTGCCAATTGGCACCCATCTTGTTTAATCTTTACATATGTTATATAGACAAGCTGTGGGAAAAATTGGTGGTCTTTCCAGTAAAATTAGGTGACGCCCGTATAAACTGGTTGGCTTTTGCTGGCGATATTATTCTATGTGATCGCATTCCATTTGGCCTGCAGACGAAACTAAATGCATTTCACGAATATGCAAAAAGTAACAATCTTGCAATTAATGCGAATAAATCAAATATAATGGTATTCGCCAATAGAAAAAAGGTATGTAGATACACATGGAAAATGAACATGGTTATTCAGCGTGTGATAAAAAACAAGGTATTTGGGTAATAACCTGTGGGATTCGATTTCCTTGTCTATTTGGAATGATACGTTGACTCCGAAAGCAATTCCACTCATATCACAAATGAAGGTACTATATTATAAATATGCAAAGTTTTCCCTTCAACCATTATTTGAATTCTACACCCTAAAAGTGGAAGCTGTGTTATTGTACGGTCTTGACCTGTTTTGGATTGAATATCAATACTTAATAGGCTTCATGGAAAAATATGGAAAAGTGTGCTGAGTCTACCTAAATTGTCTCCCAATTCAATCATAATTCATAAACTTGGGTTGAATTCGTTAGCCTCAAAATTTTGGTGGCGCAAGTTAATGAACTATTGTAAAATTGTGTCCCCCTCCTAATTCACTATATCAAGACTTTTGTTGAATGGTCTCTAAACAATATCCATCATCAATCCAACGTTATGGTAAGAAAATGGAAGCGTTATTACAAACTATAGCTATGGATCATAAGGAACTATATGAACGATCTAACGTGGTAAAAAGGAAATTCTTTCAAATGGACTGGCTAATATCATCGAGCTCAAAGCAAAATACAAATGCTTTAAAGATCAATATTGTTTTTTTCATAAACAATTACCAAAAATGCAATACTAATCATTTTTCTGTGTCCGAAGGCTAGGAATTTGTATTTGGGATTTAAGCTAAATCTAATACACACTGGAGAAAGAACTAAGTATTGGTCTGAAACTTATGATTGCATAGAAGGCGTATGCTGCAGAATCTGTAACACCAAAGACACCCCTGAGTCGCTAAAACATCTGGTTATATACTGTAGTCAGCTCGAAATCACCTGCAGTTTCCATATGGGCCAATTTTATAACGGTAATTTGGCTTTTTCTAGAGAGTTGCTATGGTCACAATGCAAGTGGGGTAAGTCGCAGAAGCTGATAATAGCACTAACGCAATTTGTTGTTGTCAGAGCAAAGAATTCTGGATTTTGAAAGATAGGCTAAGAATGTTTCTGTGAATGATGTAAAGATACAATTGTTGACTGTGTTTTAAGCCTAAAGAGATTTTTATTTTTCTCTCTTCACTGTACACTAGAATAACTTGCTGCTTATGATTCAAATGTATTTTTTTTAACTGTTTTAATGTTTGTTTATTAAATATTTGTAAAGGTGCATTGTACCAAAAACAAAGAATACAAAAAAAATGAACCCTTTAAGTGCCAAGGACGAGGTATCTCGTCCTTGGGATTACCTCCCCAGTGCCAAGGACGAGATAGCTAGTCCTTGGCACTTAAGGGGTTAATGAAGGAGAAAATGTTAGAAGGCTTTGCATGGTGAAATACTGAAATCACCAAAAAGGCTTTGGCATTGGGGGGTGGGGGGGTGAACCATGGCAGTTAAAATGGTCCAGGAGTTGCAGCAGGCGACTCTTCCAAGTTCTTCTTCGGATTCCTTCGTCCAGTGGTCGACTCTGCCTTCCAAGCAAAAAGCCTCGCCTTTTATGCAGGTTTCTCCCATTCATTCACAGCCTAGCTGTCAATCACTCAGCAGGGTGGCTGTCCTCCAAGGACAGCCCTCCAGACAATCGACCTTGAGTGCATTCCTGTAACCAAGGAGGCTAAGCACAGGGAGTTTGGGTCACCTCCCTCGCTTCCTGCCCTGCCAGACATGTTGCGGCGGAGGCGGGCTTCACCAGTGAATCCCGCCAAAGACAAAATGAACAAAGCGACCAAACCTGGTTTGGCGCGCAGAGTAAATCTCAAGAAGGACCTTTCCAAGAAGAAATAGCAAAAAAAGACGACCACGGCCATTTTGATAAAATGGGCACTCATGGGTGCTTTACTGCAGCTGCAATTGCAGCCCGCAGTAGAAACACACAATGGTAGGAAAAAGTAAACCACTGCCACTAGACATTAATTGTTGAAAGGGTAACATAAAAATGTTACATGCAAGACTGGACAAAGGGGATAAGATAGTGTGTGCTGGGTCTAGAAAGTTACAAAATGTAAGTAGTCAATTTCACTTCACTGCTCTTGGAAACAGAAGTTTCACCAAGAGAAGGTATTGAATCCTTTGGGAAATCTAAGAGACTTACCTGTGCCACTGCACTGAAGGTGCTGTGTGTCACAATGTAAAGATGATGCCAATGGAGTTTGGCAGACTCCAAAGTCAAAAGAAACAAAGTCCAAATCACAGAAAAATACATGAGAGAGTGGAAAAAGGTCTCACTTTCTCCAGGTTAGAATATTAAGTCCTAAAGTCCAGCAAAAAGAGCTGGGGGTCTCTAAGGTAGAAGGGGAATTGGCACATTTCTGAGAATTCTCCCCAACACTCAGCTTCCAGTGGGCGCATTTTTCTCTCTCCAGAAGCCTCACCTTTTATACAGTTCCAGCACACACTCCTCTGCAATCTCTCTCAGGAATTTACAGAAAGGGGTGTTTGGCTGTCCAATCAGGACAGCTAGACCCCCAGTGGAGCTGGTTCTATTCAGGCACTCTGGCAGACAAAGAAAAGGGGTGTGTAATACTCCCCCACTTCCTGCCTGCCCAGACGCTCTGGATCTTAGGTGTGGACACCCAAGGGTACACACACACACACACACACACACACACACACAGACACACACACACAGACACACACACACAGACACACACACACAGACACACACACAGACACCCCTCCCCCCCCCCCAAATAGTAGAAGAAGGGCTAACAAAGAACAACCACACTAGTAATGGCGGAAAAAAGAAGGTAGGCCCCAAGTTGGTACTTGGGTGCCCCTATTGGAGACTACCAAGGCTATTGACATAGGCTGCGCCATCGAAATTACACAATAGTTGGTAGAGCACGTGCAGTGCCACCAGCCATAACTAGGAGGTTGTCTATGTGACCAAAAAGTCACAGGAGCAGAGAGAAGGGGATACTAGGTAAGTAGGTATCCCTTTGGCACTCTACATAAGGTGGTGTGTGCCAAGCTCTCGGACTATAACGTTTCACTATATCCTTAAGAGCTGTATTTACTTGAGGACAAGAACAAGAATCTCACAGGAGGACCTTGAGGGTCCCCAGTAACACTGCCCATAAGTAGCTGTGTTCTGCAATAGTAAAATACAGATGCCCTTTAAGAGCTATGGAGCAGACAGAGTCCATAGTACAGGTAGAATACAAAGAATAGAGGTCCAAAAGACAGATTCCACAACAATAAATGAGTGGAAAAAGTCTCCACCCATTCAGGATTAAAGAGAACGGTCCAGAAGTCCAGCAAAAAGTGCTGTAGGTCTCACTAGGAGAGGGGCTTAAGCACAAAAATGATACATCTCCCTAACAACCCAGAAATAAGAATCACAGTTTTCAATGGGCACATGCAGCAACAGAGCACAGTTGGACGACATTGGAGTGAAACATAACTTGAAGGAATAACTTAGAATGGGTACCAAGGAGTTGTTAGGGAGAATTTTCATTTTAGTGCTTAATTCCTCCCACCTTAGACCCCCAACTCTCTTGCTGGACGTTTTAAACCCTGGAGTGAGTGAACCCTTTTTCTCACTCTCGTGTGGTTTGATCTGATTTGGATTGTGTTTCCTTTGTTTTTGGAGTCTGACAAACTCCATAGCCATCTACTTTTTGTATGCTGACATACAGCACCTTCAGTGCACTGTCACAGAGAAATCCTTTAGATTTATCTAAAGGTTTAAATACCTTTTTCTTGTGAGAACTACTGTTCTCAAGAATAGTAATGTGAAATTGACTTTACTACACCATCTTATGTGGAGTTCTGGGGGTTACTTAGTAACCCCTTTTCCTACCCATTTGTATTTGTTTATTTGTATTGCGCACTCTGCCCACGGGCATCAGGGCGCATGTTTGGAAAACGTAGTTACAGAAAAGAGTTACATAGATGGGTACAAATTACATTGTATAGACAGATTTACATCAACAAAAAAAACATGAATCAGAAATATTACACGGAATGGCAAAATGGTAAAAAACACAGTATATACAGCGAGTAGCCTGTTTGCGGGTGACCGCTGCATGAGTTACAAAGCGGAGGCCAGTGCATTCTGTTAGTTTAGCCAGCGTTTAGTTCTGTTTTTGAAGGATTGGATGGCTGGCACGGTTTATGGTCATAAAACCGAAATTAGAAATCTCGAGAAAAAAAATCACGAAAAAAAAGGCCGGAAAAAAAAATAGAATTTTTTTTGGACTTTTTTTCGAAATGGGGGAGTTACCCCCAACCCCCCTTTTTTCTATTTTTTTTTATTTTAACCCTTTTTTTACTTACCTGACCCAAAAAATACATATATATAAAAAAATAATAAATTCGATATTTTTTTTTTTGGCCTTTTTTTTCGATATTTTTGTTATTCAGGATTTTTTTTTCGGCCTTTTGACCGACCACCGGCTTGCACATTCCTAAGATCATTGGGTAGGGAATTCCAAAGCTTAGCAGCCAGGACTGGGAAACTCTAGCCTCTAGCTGTCTGAAGCTTGAAACTGGGAATGGTTAGTGTGTGTGCCTGTGCAGATCCTAGGGGTCTGGATGCTGTGTGTTGTGTGAAGCGCATGGACAGGTAAGCAGGTGCAGCATTATTTTGTGCCTTGTAGGTTAGAAGAAGTGCTTTGAGGGAGATGCAAAGTGTAATGGGTAGCCAGTGTAGGTTGTGCCTGCCAGAGGAGATGTGGGTGCGCTTGGGGATGTTGAGTGCAGCCCTAATGGCATTGTTCTGGGTAACCTGGAGTTTATCAAGGTTTCTTTGACTGGTCCCTAAGTAAAGGGCGTTGCAATAGTCAATTTCGGACATGAGGGTTCTGGGTAGGATCAGGCAGTTGTCCGTTGTCAGGAAGGGGCGACAGGCTGTGATGAGTTTACATGTGTATGATGATGCTGATACTACTGAGTTGGTTTGTCTATTGAGAGAGTGGAGTCTAGGTAAACTCCAAGTGTTTTTGTGACGTTGGTGACTTTAATAACATTTCCGTCAATAATGAAGTTTCGTGAGTTTGGACTGAGAGCCTAGGATGAGTAACTCAGTTTTCTCATTAAGGCAGAGCCCATGGTGTGCCATCCAGGCCTGGATGACAGAGTAGACTGAGTTGAGTGCGTTGACATCGGTTACATAGTTGCCAGTGATGGGAATGAGTACCTGGGTGTCGTCCTCATAATTCGTGTAAGAGACACCCAGATAGTCAAGAATATCAAAGAGCGGTTTGGTAAACACGTTGTACAACGTGGGCGATACACAAGAGCCTTGTGGGACTCCGCAAGGGACATGTGCTGGGTCAGCCGCAGCTAAGGGAGAGAAGACCCTCATGGATCTATTTGCCAGGAAGGAGCTCATCTAGGAGGTAGCTGCGTCAGAGAAGTGAGCGGCTATTTTAAGGTGATGGCAGAGGATTTGGTGATCGACTAAATCGAATGCAGCAGAGAGGTCTAGGAGGAGTAAGAGCATGTTTGTTTTGCCCTTACCTTTCAGGTCCTCAATTTGGGTTTTCAAGTCAATCAGGGCTGTCTCTGTACCTACTTTAAATGGCTGGTGGCAGTGGTTTAATTTTCCTACCATTGTACTTATCTACTGCTGGATGAATCCCCAGCTTCAGTATAGCACCCATGGGGGACCATTTTGTCAAAATGGCCCTGGTCTTCTTTTTTCGCCATTTTCTGTTTGTGAGGTCTTTCTTGGGTTTTACTCTGCACGCCAAACCAGGTTTCAGCCCTTTGTTCGTTTTGCCTTTTGCAGGCTTCAGTACTGAAACCCACCTCTGGCTCTAGTGTGTCTGGAAGGGCAGGAAGTGAGGGAGGTTCCGGAAACTCCCTTGTCCTTTGTCTTTAGTAATGCCTGAATGCACCCAGTCCTGATTGGCTGGCTGTCCTTGCAGGACAGCCACCCTGCTGTTTGAATGACAGCTAGGCTGTGCATGAATGGGAGAAACCTGCTTGAAAGGCGAGGGTTTTGGGACTGAAAACGGAGTCAACCACTTGGAAGAAAAAAACGACGAAGAAACTTTGAACGAAGCTTGCTGCATCCTACTCCTCCTCCTAGACCGCTGAACTGCCCGGTGAAGCCCTGATGCTGTGCTGAAACTCCTTTTTCTGATCGACAAGAGAAGCTCTGGAAAGGACGCCTTCTTCCCTCGGGTTAGTGGGACCAACTAACCCCGAGACTAACTCCACTGGAACACCTTCCCCAACTGGCTGTACTTCTTTGCCGCTGCAGGAACTGAGTGCCAGGGGTCGAGAAATCCGTAGTCTAGTGCAACGGCTGTGATTCAGCCAGAAGCTCCAAGTGTCTCCCCAGGACCCTCCAGAAGCAGGATGACCAGAGCTCGAGTCCCCTCACCAGAGTGCAGGACTCCAGGAGTGAAAGAAGCCCAACCGATATCCAAGATCGACAGTGGTGCTGTTTATCGAGCCCTGAAACCGCAAAGTGCCGCTGATCCAAAATAACCCGTATCTGCTTCCGACCTCCAAATTGCTGCCGCAGGAGTCCTCCATCTTGTCCCCACGACTGAGGCCCAGGAACACGGGATCTACTTCACTGCAACCAGACAGAAGCCAGCTGGACCACTCTTCTTCTAACCAAAGGTACTGTTCTGCCTTGAGGTACTTACCTCGGTGTCTGTAGCTTGCTCTTCTCAGTTGAGAATTGCAGTAGCTGCTTTGCTAGTTGATTTCAGCTCTACCCTTCACAAGTGTAACGGCTTATGACCATATAGTGATTTTTCTTCAATAAACTCTATAACTTTGTGCAAGACTTTTACTATCTAAGAAGTGCCTCAACTCCATAGACTTTGCTCCAATTGACTGTGGCTGTCCTGGCTCCCTGCAGACTTCCATTCGACTTATATTCGTACTATCCCTCATAGGTGATACCTTGGTCTTTAACTAATATTGCTGGGAAAGGTTTTTATCTAGACTTCATTGGAAGATTTAAAGTGCTCACATGCTCTGAGCAACTGTTTAACCTTTTTCCTTACTTTAACCTTTCCTTTCTTCAAACCTCAGAATGTACAAAGTGTATTAGTGATATATAAATGCAATTACTGTCCTAGTTAGTGAAGTCAAAACAAAGAGGTGATGGCTGGAAGGTTTAGAATAAATGTTAACCACTGGCATTGCTCTGGGCAACCCTCCAGACCAGTTTCTTCGCCTGCCAAGCCATTACAGAAGGGCAAAGACCAAATGCATATCAGGCTTGGTTCCACCCCAAAAGGGGCAGTCTAGCCCGAACTGCTAGGTCACATCCCTTCTGCATGAGACCACAAGCATCCCCAAACATGTTTCAGCCTTTTTGGGCCTCATCGGTGAGGTCACATCAGGGTGTAGGAAGTGTGTAAGAAGCATCTCTAAAGAGTATCTATTAGCTTTGTGATAATTCTGAACAAGTATTTTAAAGTGTATTTGATTGCTACATATATTGCGCTTTTTAAAGAATGCTTATTTAAAAACTATTGTTAAATACATGATTTATTACATAAACCTTGAGTGTACATCCTACTTGTTTGTGGATTTCATTGCTACAGCTCACATTTACCCCTCTTGAGATGAGCCTGGATGCACAGTCACACTACCAACTTGTGTAGTACAGGCCTATACCAATAGGTGGGTTACCCAAAAGGAAGGTTGTGTAGTCTCCCCCAGGGTTAGTATATCTATTCTTGCCTAACAGGAGTTATGCCAGAGGAGACACCTCTGGACACAGTTAAAGTGAAGATAACGAGGGGCAAAGCACACTTGGGTGAAGTTCGCTGGCAGTGGTACATCACCATGTAGCCAATTGGGAGTGATTACCAGCATTGACCAGGATGCATTTTGTTAGGTAAGATTTTCACAGAACTGGTAAATCTTCCTGACTTGGGTCAACCCCAGAACATTTTGCTTTAATAGTGGGATATTTTTCCTTAATACCACTGTGTGGGAACCGTTTTCCACACTCACAGAATCTTTTACCCTTTTTATGGGTGTCATTTTTAAAACTCTCCATAGTGTCTTTTTAAATGTATCCTCTTTAACAACTTTTCGGAAATACGTGCCTGTTGTTGCTTGGTTGCCCTAGGGGCTCCCATTTTTACTTTTTTACTAACCTTGAGAGAGAGTGTGACTAAAACCTGAAATCAGACCTGCAGGACATCTGTGGAAGAGGTTAGTTAAAGTTGCACGTGGCAACACTGGATCGGCTGGGTGAACTCAATGTATGCAGCACTGTAATTATTTCTGGGTAAGATTTTCATAGTAATATTAAATCTTCCTGACCTGTGTCAACCCGAGAACTTTTTTGCTTTTACTGGTTGGATTATTTTTCCTTATACCTCAGAGTGGGCACCTTTTCCCACACTCGGAGAATCCTTTAGTTATTTGGCAACCTTTTGGCAATAAGTTCCTATTGTTGCTGCATTGCCCTAGGGGCCCCCCTTTTAACTTTCTCTGACTAACCCTGTGAGAACTACAGTTCCCAAGGGTAGAAAGGATCTTTGGATCCCTTTTACATTTTATTCTGTGAAGCCAGCCCATCCCACCTTATGTGGAGTGCTGGGGAGACACAATGTATCCCCTTTCACACTTCTGTTACAGGGACAAGCTTACCTTCAATTGCTGGTGGCAGTAATAACTTGTATTAATTTGGTGCACCTTTACTGCAGGCTGTGTTCACAGCTGCAGTAAAGGCACCTAAGGGTGCTCATTTTACCAAAATGGCACCTGTTTTTTTTTTTTGTGGCCATTTTAGTGTTTCTTGTCCTTTTCTTGTTCCTTCCCCTGACAGCCAGGGAGGGAAATTCCTTAGTTGGATTTTTATCTTCAGCGGGAGGCCCATGGACTCCCCGCCCAGGCTCCAGTCTGTCTGTGATGCAGGAAGCGAGGGAGGAGTCCAATACCCCACAGCCCTTTGTCTTCCTCCTTGCCTGAATGGGGACATATCCCAGTGGGGGGGTCTGGCTGTCCTGATTGGACAACCAGACCACCCCTTCTTGTAAAATGCAGTGAGAGAATGCTGAAGTTGTGCTGTAGTTCCTGATAAATACTGCGAACCAGGAAGCTGAAGAGAAGTCGACCACTGGAACCGGAACTGAAGAGGATGATGAAGGAAAAGCGACTGGAACGATTTCCAGTGAACGGAGAGCCTGCTGTGTAACTGGAGCCTGCTCTAGCCCTTCCTTCCAATCAACCTGAGGATTCTGAAAACGACGACCCCGTCCCAGAGCCTGGTGAGACCCACTTGACCTACATTTTGAGCCATCCCACGTGTTGCTGTGACCTTGCATTGCTACAATACCCTGGGACATCAAGCCCTCGTGCGGTGCGCTGTCTTCTGAATCTCGCTGAAACTTTGTGGGCATCCTGGTGGATCTCCCGAAGCAAGTCCAAAAAGTCCCCTCACCAGAGTGCTGGGCCTTTGTAATGATAAGAATTCAAATGCGATTTCTGTCTTCTGTGCTCCTTGAAAAGGCGCCAAATCCGCCGAACCGCATTCAGCCGTGAGGAAAACCTTGCCTAGAGCCTTCTTCATGAATCCCTGCTGCAAAGTTCCTTCTGAGGTCTTGTTTTTAGTCACCACAACAAGGAGTCCACTGACCGGGTATTTGGCTGCAGATCCTGAAGTTGTCCTGCTGCAAAATCTTCAATGCTGAGGTACTGTGTTGACTTGAAGTCTGTTAGGATTTCTGTGTAGTTGTGGGCTGTTTTCTGTGATGGGGAGGCCTCTCATCCAGTGCACCCAGTCCCAATGCTAGAATCCTGCTAGGGTGTCTTCTGTGAAGCACCTGGACCTTCTTCTAACTCTAAAGTAAAGTACTCACCTGTTTGCCCAGTCTTCCTAAGGAACTCTGACTTGTGCTACGGCCTGTTGGACACTAGATCCTAGTGACCCCCTTCTGCCAATGAGAACACTTGTGCTCCAAGAATAAGGTAAAATACTTTTTAGGGATTGGGCCTAGAGAAGAAAATAAGTGTTTTAAAAGTTACTTACTTGTAAATAGTTGGTTGGTAACTGTAATACGTTCTTACTTACCTTGGATGTGTGATGAAATATTCTTAAAAGTATGATTAACATCTCTTCTTTCCTTAAACTGTTTTTGCCATTCTAACAGAAAGTAGGTATGAAGGTATATTGCTCGCCTGTGATTAGGTTGTGACTCTTCCAAAAAAGAATTTATCATCACCACATTAGTCAAGTTAGGATAATTGTATGAGTGTCCCCCAACTGGGTCTTGCTTCCCCTGACTTGCTATTAACCTGTCCAGAATAAGTTTGTATTTGGTTGTTGCCTACCTAGAATCACTGCGTCTGTGGTTCTAACTTTGCCTTTATAAGTCATACATCAGTTTCTTGTATATCTGGGAAAGATCTAACCTGGACTCCTTGTGAGATTAAAAAAGTATATGGGTTATACTTACCTTGAGTTAGCTGTGTGCCATTCAAAGATAAGTTACCAGTTACTACTTATCTCAATCTGTGTTTCACTGAGCTCAAAAGCACCTATAATTGAATATTAAATCATTATGTTTTACTCACCTAGTAGAACTGTTATCACAAAAGTAGTTATAGGTTTTTACCGTGCCTGGAATAAGTGTTCCACTATTCACAAAACATATATTGTCCAGTTGACTGACTGTGATTTTACTGAGTCACTGTACAACTGGTAGGATCTACTGCCCTTGCATTACTGAATGTAATTGTGATAGTAACCATTGGTTTTCACTCCCCGGGAATAGGTGTACCTATACTGAATGTGTATGAAAAGGTTTTGACTTCCCTGGAACTACTGTTGGGTGTTGCAAATAAGGTTTATACTTTGGTCTATGTACCTTCAAGTATAGTGTTATGTTTTTATAATTGTGATTTCATATAACATGTTAGTACTAATTTACTCCTAGATTTATCTGTGCCTACCAGTATTTAAATAAATCCTTTATTTTTACAATAAAGTGTTTCTTTGGACCATTTCTATTACAATTTCTTTGTACTGATTCTACAGCCCTCTCTCCCTCCTAAAATGAGCCTGGCTACCATCTACTTAGGTGGTACAGCCTTAGTGGAGTCTTGTACGGCCTCAGTTGAATTGTTTTGATGAAGTTGGGTAGAACTTCAGAAAAACTGTCCTAACACATTTGAATCCTTGCAAGTGAGGAAGCCATGTATGTCCCATAGTCTGTGGCACCATTTGTCAGTATGGATCTGTGTTTTCACCACTGAAAACAAACATTTTTGGGTAAACCGTATTTGTTTTCACCCACTAAACAAACACCCTTCCCAACATATTTTAGGACTGGTGCAATTATATAAACAAACTCTAATCCTAGAATAAGTGGGAAAAGTGTTGGATAGTGGCTGGAAAATATCGTTTACCCAACAATGTTTGTTTTCAGCTCTCAAAACACTTCAATAAGTCAATATTTGCAACTGGAATACTAAAACAATTCCTGCAAATGTGTAGCTCTGTTGAAGTCTGCATCCAGTGCTCTTTTGTTGTGGCCTCTGCACCAGACACATGCCTCCTGGACTTCCTCCACTCCCCAATGAACCAATCACTCTTTGGAAATCACTGCAACCTGTTTGCTCCTTCAATTGGCCTGTACTGAATATTAATGTGTGCCATATAAGAATGCTTTTTGTTATAATTGGTTTCCCAATCTTACATTGGTTTCTTCCCCTCCTCTTGCCCCTCAGATGTTAAGAGACAAGTTCCGCGAGTTTTCACGAGACACCAGTAACATTGGACAGGAGAGAGTGGATGCAGTGAACCTCATGGCTGATGACCTCATCTCCTCTGGGCACTCTGAGAACTCTACAATTGCTGAATGGAAGGATGGGTTGAATGAGGCTTGGGCCGATTTGCTGGAGCTCATTGACACCCGCAGCCAGATGCTGGCCGCCTCATACGAGCTCCACCGCTTCTACAATGATGCCAAAGAGACATTGGGCCAGATCCAGAACAAGCAGAAGCAGTTACCCGATGAAGTGGGGCGGGATCTCAACACAGCTGAGGCTATGCAACGCATGCACACTGCATATGAGCATGACATCCAGGCACTTAGCGCACAGGTACGTAATGCCAGTCACACACCTTGGGCTGCATTGTAAGTATGTAAAGCCCTCCAACTTTCTAAGGTCAATTATCTTTGTCCTTCACCCTCTTAGGCACTGGATGATGATTTGTAAGTCACAGAAACCTCTGCTTTTGTATTGTGTTCTACTATAGAGTATTTTGTATTGCATTTAGTGCAATTTCTAACAAGCCGCTTGCAAAATGAGACACCCTTGTGCAAGGGTGGTGAAGTAAGGAATGTGAGGGGGGCTCAATTTAAGATGGGGGAAGAAAAAGGAGGGTACATCAGAATAATGTTCACAGCAGGACTAAAATAGATTCAGTGATTTCCATCAGAGGACATAGGTTTTAAGCGGAGTTAGTGTCCTGCAAAAAGGAGCGGAGGGCACAGCTATCTATAATTCTAGCAAGTTTGCTTTAGTTCTCTATATTTCTTATCTAGCTGCACATGCATCGTATATATTTTACATATATATTGTGTGCCTATCCTTGATGCGTCTAGCTTGTTAACCAATTTCTCTATAATGCCAATTGAGTTCCTTGTGGCATTTTGCTGATCTTTGTGTATTGCTTCGTGTCCATCTCTATATTGCTCACCATGGACTTGCCGAGTATAATTTGTGCCTACTTTTCTATGTCTTTGCACAACGTTTTCTCCGCTTTTTAGCTCAGTCGGTTAATGACATGTACAATACTTCTTTGTGCAACCTGCAAGCCATAGTTTTGAATGCCAGCAGGCCAACTCAATTGTTTATCGTTCCCAGACAGATACAATCATTTCTTGCTGACAATGCAATTAACATGGGTACTACAGCAATCCGAAAAGGGTGATCCTTTTCCCATTTATTTTGCGACTGCTTAACCATGTTTTTTGTTGACTTTGCTCTCTGCATATTGATGTCTCCTCGTCAATTTTGTATATCCGCTCTGTTTTTTGTTTTTATTATAATGTGGTGTTCTCTCCCTTTGTGTCTATTTTTTTCCTTGTATATTCCTATCCGTCCACTCTTTTTCCAGCTGCACTCTTTATCATTGTCCTGTGACCCGTCTTCGGTATAATCATAAAATCACCACAATATCCCATATTAGTTTTTTTTTTCTAATCGCTCTGCATGTAACATACACAGATTCCAAAACACTTAAAGGTTGCAAGTGGAATCTCTTTGCTTTCGGTTTAATCATGAGTGTCATGCAAACCTTATTTGTGTGCAGGTGAAGCAGGTCCAGGATGACGCTTCTCGGCTTCAGAAGGCCTATGCTGGGGAGAAGGCCGATGACATCCAAAGGCATGAGCAAGCTGTGACGGAGGCCTGGAGCGAGCTCCAGAATACCAGTAATGGCCGCCGCCAGCTGCTCTTCGACACTGTGGAAAAGTTCCGCTTCTTCAAGATGGTCCGAGATCTCATGCTGTGGATGGATGATGTTAATCTGCAGATTGATGCACAAGAGAACCCAAGGTAAACATCAGTTGTTAATCAAATAGTGGACTAATGAGGATTAGATTGTGTGCTCTTAATATTTTCCAATTAGAATACTTAAAAGGAAGGGAGAGACCTTAAAGTTCTTATCTGCAATCTGTATCTTATGATTTTTTGACTTCTGATCCTGCAGTTAATTGTTTTACCAGTAGTTATGTTATGTTATTTTGCATTTATATAGCGCCTTATATACCATTGGTATGGTCTGAAGGCGCTGGTAGGTTGAACGCCCTTGGGAGAACCGCAGTTCAGATCAGTAGAGAGAGTAGGGAGAGTCAAAAGGTGCGTGTGAGCACCGGATATGTGTGCAGCTCGTCGCTAGTCTTCAAGAGTTGGAGTTTGACGAAGGATCGTGGGGGCAGGCTTGATCAATATGGAGAACAAAGGTTCCAATAGGGCTGGTGGGAGTAGAAATGCATGTAATGATTCCCATTAGCAAGGTTCTTCAAGCATGAGATCGATGGTGGACTTGCCTATATAGAGCATCTGCTGTCCTTAAGCATAGGTGCTCAGTTTGGTTTTCCATATGGAATATAGTGTGCTCTAGCAATCCTTAATAGAAGCTTTTGTTTAATACTTTTTCCTTATCTCCGGCACTGAAACTTTTGCTGAATATAGATAAAGGATTTGAAATACAGTTGTATATATAGAATTTATTTCTGATATCCCCCAATCTTGGAAACCTTTTCACAGAGACATCTCTACAGATTGTTCCCAGGCGTCCTGCATAGCACACTTCAACATTGCCTCTGTTTATTTGATTTGTTTCTTTCGTTGTGTTCTAGTATAACAGAGGTGTTTTAGACACTTCAGAGCACATTGGTAAAAATGGAAGAAAGGGCTGGCAGGGGAGGGAGGCAGAAAGCAATGAAGAAGCAGGCCCTTGCTAACTGCGAGGAAAGATGTCTTTTTGCAATTTTACCATCATTGATTGCAATGGGATCCCCAACCTTTTGTCTGTCTTGGTACCGTGTCTGACTTTTGTGGTAAGTAAATACCTTTTGGCTGCACTTACCTGCTCCACTCATTTATTTTGGGGCACTGGTAAGACCCCAAGACAAACAATGCTGAGAAAATGTTTCTCCCTTTCTTCTTTTCCCGTGTTCTTGTTTTTTAACACACACCACCTTAAGTGGAGTTTTACAAGGGCTATTGTATCCTTTGTCTGGCAACGACCATTAACTGTGTTTTACTGATTTTTTTTTTTATTTTTATAAATGTATTTTTTTATTGGTGCACATCCTTGCACCATCTGTTTTTTTGTTTTTGTTTATCACATGATGCCAATTCGAGTACCATACACTCAAAATGTCTGTCCCCTGTGGTTTGTCATGTCATTTGGGCATCTTGTTTTTTGCCCTTCTTCCAGACCTGTCAGGTCTGAATACCCATGCAAAGTGCTTTGTGTGACTGAACTAGCTAAAAATGGGATTTGGATTGTATGGTCCCAGTCAAAATCTCAGCCCTGGGGTGTCAGTTGCCTGGCAGATGCAGAGTAAGTTGATGTCCATGATTGGACAGCACTTATTTGTTTGAATGGTGCAGATTATTTTCATTCGGGGGTTTGGGGCAGCCACCAGTATGGATATTGGATGAGAGGAGCCTTGCAGCTGTTCTGAAGGTTGCCTGCTGGAGCCAGGAATCCGAAAAAAAAGACTTCACCGAAGATCTGGTGTACTGCTGCTATGGACAGCCATCATTGCCCAAGCCTCCACCTAGCAGTAAAGCCCTGCTACCGAGGAAGACCCTACACATTGCTTTCATCCTTTGTACTGCTACAATCAACCAGTCCCTCTTCCTGCTCAAGTGTCCTGCCATCGGCTGATGCCTGAAGTGTCCCAGGACCATCCTGTGAGTTGCCCATCCTCTGATCAGGCCTCTCTGCTGCAAAGGTCTTCATCTCGAGTTAGCGCCTGGAACTCTACAGATCTTCGACTTGTGGCCCAAGAACTCTGTTGCCTACTGCTGTTCTTTAGTATGAAGAGGGGCCTGCTTGGAGCCTGTTCTCTGCCTCCACCACCAACCGAGCCTGCAGACCCTGACCAGGGTTCACTATTGCACTTCATCTTCCATGTCCTGGAGTTACTCATCCTCATGGCAGCTGCCCCCTGGTATCTGGCCCTTCTTGTATGTTCGCTGGAACCATCGTGAAACCTGTTGCTTGAGTGAAATCCTCTCCACCTTTGAGTCCCCCAGAACTTTTTGCTTGACTCTTGGATTTTTGTTTGATTCTCCTGAGTGAGTGGGACCCTTTTCCCACACTTAACTCATTCGTTTACTCTTATCTTGGCAACTCTTTTGACCTCTTTTTGTATGGAGTCATGCTTTGCTCCATCTTTCTTGGCATCTATGTTTTACTGAAGTAAAACACAGCACTTTCTGGGCAGTGTTACTGGAAGCTCCTAGAGCTTCCACAGCAATGTCCTTTTTTTTCTCCCTTTTTAACCTGTTAACAAGGCAAGGGGATACTTGTTATCCTACCTATACCACCTTTTGTGAGATCAGCACACCCCACCTTAGGTGTAGTGCTGAGGGGAAACATTGTCTCCCTTTTCTCACTTCTCTGGTAACATTTTGGTTACTGTGGCAAGTCTCTTTTCAGGCTGGTGGCAGAGTACTTTTTACACGACATTTGGTGACCTTTTATTGTAAGTTGTCATCACTGCTGTTGCGGTAGGGGACACGAGGGTCACCATTGACCCAAAATGGTGGCTATACTTTTTCGTAGGTCCTGTACAACATGGTTTGTACTTTCTTAGGTCTTCTTCTACCTACCTGGGTGGGCAAGGTTCATCAGATTCCTTTGTCTTCGCTGTGCTTCCCTTGAAAAGCCTGCAAACGGTCTTTGAGTGACTGGCAGGACCGAAAGTGGGAAGGGTCAACCAAAACCCCCAGTCATTTGTCCTGCAGAGTACCTGGGAGAAACAACTGTGAGGTTGGCTGTCCACATTGGACAGCAATCCCCAAGTTTTGAATTTTGCATGGGATATGATTGGTGGGCTCATTCAGTGTTCATGTAAAAATTGAGGCGCTGGAGCAGAAACTGAGTCGACCACTGGAACAGAAGAATCCAAAGAAGACACCGCCACGTCCAGCGACCGCCAGAGCCCTCTGAGTAACGGCTGCTGTCCCAACCTCCACTTCTGAGCAGCACGGAAGATCCGAACGAGACAACTTGCTCTCTTGGCATGGTGGGCCTAACCAGTCCCAAGATGAACTGCAATTTGTGCCCTTGCTAGAAGAGCTGTGACCTCCAGAGCCTGCAATTCACTGATACCTGGTGTCCTGTGCATCATTGCTGCTACCCTGTTAGGAAACTGCACCAGCCTTGTCCTCTTGACCATAGTTAACCCAATCTTTGGTATAAGCATGTACTACACAAGTTGGTAGAGTGTCTGAGCAGCCAGGCTTGTCTCAAGAGTGGTGTGAGCTTGTAGTGTTGTAACGTAGACTTTCACAGTGACATGTATCCAAATAACACTTCTACTCAAGGTTTCTTGATTAAAAAATTATTTATTCATTTAAAAGTCAGTTTGAATAAGCCTTCTTTAGAAGGTAACAAATATGTAACACTTCAATATACTTCAAAATACACACTCCGTTTCAATAACCCTTTTGGGATGGCACACAGACACTTCCTACACCCTTTGGTGACTTCAATAAGGACATTGATGTATCACTGGTATATTTAGAGCAATACTGAGTTTGGTGTAAAAAAGTAAAAGGTTTGGAAAGGAAACAATGCTGAAAAAATTTCTCAAACAGGTAAGCACTTTTGAACTCCCCCGATGCAATGTAGATTAACCCTTTCCTAGCTATACAAGTAAAGAATGTATGGCTTTAGGCTGCGCCATCGAAATTACACAATAGTTGGTAGAGCACGTGCAGTGCCACCAGCCATAACTAGGTTGTCTATGTGACCAAAAACACGAAGTCAGAGGATAGTCTTCAGGCAGCCGGGATAGCCAATGCCAATTGAGCAAAGTCTATCAGAGCTGAGGCACTTCTTTTAGGTGAGTAAAATGTCTTGCACAATATTATAGAGCGTTTTGTTGAAAAATTAAATCACTGCTGGGCCACAAGCTCGGAGGCTTGTGAGAGGCAAAGCTGCAAGCAACTTTCCAACAGGCAGCAAATGAAAGTCTCAACTGAGAGCTAGCAAGCTACACAACACTGGATAAGTACCCCTTAGTTCATAGTACCTTAGGTCTGAAGAAATTGGTTCCAGCTGGCTTCTGTTCCTCTTGTAGTCTGGTAGATCCCGTTGTTCCTGGGCCTCAGTCGTGGGGACTATATCTTCCTGGAGCTTAGGTCCGGCTTAAAAACGATGCACTCGATTCTGGTGTTCCGCTCCCTGGCACTCGGTTCCTGCAGCAGCAATCCAATTACAGCCAGCAACGAGAGGATTTCGAAATGAGTGGTCTTGGGGTTGATGGGTCTGTTAGGCAAGATCATATGCAGTACCCTTTGGGTGCATCACAACAACCCTGACCTCCTGGTAATGGGAACCCAACCTTTGGTATAAGCTTGTACTACACGGGTTGGTAGCGTGTTGAACAGCCAAGCTTAACTCAAGAGTGGTCAATGTGAGCTGTAGGGGAGTTGCAGAGATTTACAGTGACACATATTCAATTAAACACTTACACAGTTATTTGAATAAACAATTGTTAATTTGTCAGTTAGGTAAGCCTGCATCAGAAGGGAGCAATATAACAGTAACACTCAAATATACTACACAAAATACACACTCTTAATATCTCTAAATCAGTGAGTACCCTTTTGGGGTGGCCCACAGACGCAACCTACACCCTCAGGTGACTTCAATAGCTAGGGTGCTGGGGACATTAATATATTGCTGTTGGATTTAGAATCATTTAGGAGTACGTCAAAGGAAAAGGTTATTAGAACATACAAGAGACCACAAATATTCTTTAAGCAGGCAATTACTTTCTGATCCCCTAATAAGTCATTCAGTAGAACAGGCTAAGCTAAAGTCAATGGGCAAAAGTCTGTATGAGCTGAAGCACTTCTTTGCAGGTAAGTAAGAAAAGTATTTGCACAATGTTTTTGAAGTCTTTGAAGAAAAAAAATACTCAATGTATGGCCACAAGCTGTTAGACTTCTGAGTAGTAGAAGATGCAAGCAACTCTTACAGTTCCTTTTGTATTGAAGAAAAAGTGCTGCAGATGACTTCTGTTCCCGAGCAGCTCTGCAGATCTCTCTGTTCCTGGGAATCAGTAGTGGGGACAAGAGGGAGGACTTCTGGGGACTTCAAACAAGTGGCTGTTTGGTGTTTCAGCTCCTCGTGTCTACCGCAAATAGCAACACTGTGGTTCCTGGCTGTCAAGATGGGCTTTCCTTGCTTCTGAGGTCCTGCACTCTGTTGAGGGGGCTCAGGCTTGGTCAGTCCTGCTTCCTGGGAGTCCGGAGGATCTTACTGGAGCTCTTGGCAAGCTTAAAAGCAACGCACACAATCTGGTATTTCTCTCCCTGGCGTTTCGGTTTCCAGCAGCAACTCGGGTGGAACGTCAACCAACTCAGAGAGAATGTCCATGTGGCTTACTTTGGAGTTGATTGGTCCCACCAACTCAAGGGGAGAAGTGTGCCTTGCAGGGGCTTCTCCGTCGATACAAATTTGGAGTTTCAGCACAGCAGCAGGGCTTCACCGGGCAAACCAACGGTCCAGGAGTTGCAGCAGGCGTCCTCTTCAAGTTTTTCTTCTGTTCCTTCGTTCAGTGGTCGACTCTGCCTTCCAAGCCAAAAGCCTCGCCTTTTGTTCAGTTCTCTCCCATTTATTCCAGCCCAGCTGTCTGTCACGCAGCAGGGTGGCTGTCCTTGCCCGATAGTCAGCCGGCCAATCACTACAGAGTGCATTTGGGTCTCCTAGGATACTAAGCACAGGGAGTTCCGGGTACCTCCCACACTTCCTGCCCACCCCAGACACTCTGGAGCCAGAGGCGGGCTTCACTCATGAATCCCGCCAAAGGCAAGGCGAATGAAGGGACCAAACCTGGTTTGGCGCGCAGAGTAAATCTCGAAGGACCTTTCCACAAAGAAATGGTGAAAAAAGACGACCGGGCCATTTTGACAAAAATGGCACCCTTGGGTGCTTTACTGCAGCTGCGAAAGCAGCCCGCGGTAAATGCACACCACGGTAGTTAAAGGTAAACCACTGCCACCAGCCATTAATCGAGGAAAGGGTAACATAAAATTGTTAAATGAGAAGCTAGACAAAGGGGATACTAAGTAAGCCCTTCAGCACCCTATTGTAACATAGTGTGTGCTGGGTCTAGAAAGTTATAAATGTAAGTAAAGTCAATTTCACTTTACTGCTCTTGGAAACAGTTTATCCCAGAGAAGGTATTTAAACCTTTGGGAAATCTGGAAGACTTTCCTGTGTCACTGCACTGAAGGTGCTGTGTGACACAATGTAAAAGATGATGCCTTTTTTTGGACGGGATTCGTGCCTCTGGATATCCAGCAGGATGCCCACGAAGGTTCAGCGAGATATGGAATTTGGAAGACTGTGCACCGCACAATGGCTCGAGGTCCCAGCAACATTGAATCACGGCGCGGGTTAGCTCAACCTGCAGGTTTTCTTGAGTCGAGTGGGTCTCATCAGGCTCTGAGTCGGGGTTGTCATTTTCAGAGTTATCAGATCGATTAGAAGGAAGGGCTACAGCAGTTTCCAGTTACACAGCAGGCTCTCTGGTCACTGGAAATAGTCTCAGTTGCGGTTTCTTCATCTTCGGTTTTGGTTCCAGTGGTCGACTACCTCTTCAGCTTCCAGGTTCGGGCTGTTATGCAGGGACTCAGCAACATTGAAACCTGGGGGCTTGGCATTCCTTTCAGGACAGCCAGCAGCCAGCCTCCCAGGTTGAACTGGAATCTCACACTCAGGCTGGAAGACAACGGGCTGCAGAGTTTTGTACTCCTCCCTCGCTTCCTGACTTCACAGAAACTCTGGAGCCTGGGCAGGGAGTCCACAGGATTCCGGGCAAAGATAAAAAATCACACAAAGGAATTTCCTGCCCTGGATGTCGGGAGAAGGAACAAGAAAGGACAAGGAACACTAAAATGGTGAAAAACACAAGAACAGGCTCATGTTGGTAAAATGAGCACCCATGGGTGCCTTTACCGGGGTCGTGCAAACAGCTTGTGGTAAAGGTGCACCGAATTAATAAAAGGTATCACTGCCACCAGCCGTTAACGGTAAGCTTGTCCTTGTAACAGAATTGTTAAAGTTTTAGTGTGAAAGGGGATACTGTCAGGACCTCACAATTTGTATCTCACATTGGCAAAGTTCCTTGGAGAATAGGGTGTTTCAAATGCTATTCAAAGAAAGTTAGAAGGGGATGTTATTGAAGTATTTAATGAATCCTTTTTAGCTAGTTCTTATTTCCTTAACTCACTTTCATGTAGAAAGATGAAACACTCCCAAGCCAAGATGGTGGAACACTTTCCCAGCAGTGATTGGTTTATTCTGATGCAGGCAGCATTGTGTAGTCATTTAGAATGTTCCTGACAATTCTAAACTGCCTTTCATTAAAGTTTTTCATCTGGTTAGGTCATGTAATTTTTAGCTCCAGTAAATTTAAGTATTAGTTACAATTTACTAGTCTAGAATCTTTTGTAGTTTCCAAATCTAATTTAATAAGCAAAGAGGCAAGAAAGAAATCTAAAGTTGAAGATTTTCACCAGAACCTGTTTGCTGGGCAGCTGAAGCTTTAAAAGAAGAACTGAACTAAGCTAAGTGAATTTTTGTTTAAAAGGAAGAAGATTCAAAGACTTTAAATTTGAAGACGATATTAGACATCTTTTATGCAGTGCAAAGTTATGTAAAAGGAAAAACTATTTGTTTAAAATATAGAAAAATAAGTTAATTTTCTTTTTGATGTTAAAAGGGTTTTTTGATATTAACCAGGCGCACGGATCTATTTCGCCGAGTTACTAATTCTAATTTTTGTTTTCTAACCCTCTAAATATAATTCAATGTTTTAGTTTGTTGCGCTTTGCTTCTATAATATTTTTGCAGCGCGGTTAGAAGAAAGGACCTTACGACGTAGCGTTAACGTCGCGGCCATCTTGGATTTATTTTTTTAATGCGTCGCATAGTGTTACGGAGAGCATTTCTTCAAAGACATTCGTCTGAAGATAGCGCTTCAGAAAACGAAGTGTGTCAGTTGCGATTTTCCAATGAGCGTGATCAGATGTAAATAATTTTCTTCAAGAAAAATACAGCGTTGAGGAAGTTTTCAAATAAGAATTCCTGCAGAGTATGAAATTTCCAGTGAACATAAAAGACACATCAGAGGTAGAAGGTATTTGACATACATTAATATTTATTTAGTGTAATAAAATAAACTGAAGCAAGATACACATTAGCTTTAGGAATAACTACATTGTTGGATATCTTTTGTTAAAATCACAGTTTTGAAAAGAAAGAAGATGTACATAGAAGAGAAGTTCGTACAGAGCATTTCAAGTAGCAACAGCATTCTCTTTGAAGCAGCCTAAGAGCAAGTCTAGCTTAGGCAACAGGTAACTAGAAAAATATTAAAGAGAGAGAGTCAGAAAAGAAGTTTATATTATTTATTTAAGGTTGTATTTTCCTTTTAGGAACTCCACTGATTAAAAGCCATCCGGAGAAGACGGTCTGAAGTACCTGCAGTGGGAGTTCTTGTCTTTTGTTATTTTATCCATTCCCCTTTCCCCTCGGGTTTGCCTGGCCAATAGTTAAATAGAATAAAGATTGTTGAGCAGGCAGGCTTAGGGGGTTTGGTGGGCCAATTTCACTCCTGCAGGATCCAACTGCTTCAGTACCTCTGACAGATACCTTGCAACTCCACAGCACTCCACCTAAGGTGGGGTGTGCTGGTTTCACCACATAACATGTAAAAGGGATCCAAGGATCTTTCTACTCTTGGGAGCTGTAGTTCTCACAAGGTTAGCCAGACAAAGTAAATATAGGAGCCCTTGGGGCAACCCAGCAACAATAGGCACTTATTGCCAAAATGTTGTCAAAGAGGATAACTTTTGAAAGACACTGTGGAGAGTCTTAAAAGTGATGCACATAAAAAGAGTGAAAGACTGTGAGTGTGGAAAGAGATTTCCACTCACTGAGGTATAGGGAAAAATAATCTACCAGTCCAGCAAAACGTTCTGGGTTTGACACAGGTCAGGAAGATTTATCATTGATGTAAAAATCTTTCCTAACCAGTAGCCCCAGGCGCCGATACCTCTGTCTGTAAGGATCACCACAAATGTGCAGGTCCAGTGTGAAGAGGCCACGGAAATGAGCCAGTTGCAGACTTCCTTTGAAACAACCTAGTCTGTGTTATTGAGAGGGTTTGTTTGGGAGTTGAAGTTGGGGACGGGCTGGTGGGGAGGGTTTGTTGGGGAGGGTTTCATGGGGAGGGTTAGTTGAGGAGGTGGTGGTGGCCCACACGTGTTTGTTCGATCCACAATACGCATGGTTATGCAAATGATTTCTTGTCTGGACATTACATTTTTGTAGTGATGTGCTTTATTTTTTGACTGCATCACATGCAGTGTGTGCCATAGGTCGTGTGCAGGTGCTGTGTCCTCAAAAGTAGTTTTCAGTGAGTTCCTGGCAGGGTGCGCGCCCAACTCTGACTTCCCTGTGATCGTGTTGTTGCATGTCTGCTTCTGAATCCACATCATCTTAGTCGTCCGCCAGATCCATGTCTGGGGGCAGGGGAATGTTCTGCCTGATGCACATATTAAGCAACATGGCACAAGCCAGGACCATCTTCTCCACTTTCACTGGCCTGTACATCAGTGCCACACCGGAACGTGCCTTAAACCGTCCGAAGGTCTGCTCAGTCATCGTCCTTGTTCTCATGTGAGGACGATTGTAGGCTATTTCCTGGTCGGGCCATGGATCTCTCACAGGGGTCATCAGCCATGTTAGTAGGGGATAACCGGAATTACCTGCATGGAATGGGACACAGTGAGGGCCATTTTATTGAGGTGACTGGGTAGTGCATACATATTGGGATGTGGGTGTGTGACACATGCATCTGTGGTCTTGGGGACCCTCATTTAACTTGCTGCACCCTGTGACAGACAATGCTGGTCATGCCATGTGTAGGGTCCGACTCCCAAGGATGACATAGTATTTATAACACGCCTGTACACAAGTCTTTCTAGGCACGACAAGGAGGGGCAAACAAAGGGAGGACAAAACAATGATCTTTGTAGGCTTTGTGTCATTCAGATCACGCAAGTGCAGGGGAGGGGAGAGGGGAGAAGTGCAGGCAACAGAGGGCAGCGTATGCGCGGCAAAGTGCTGGTAATCAGCGGGGCTATCCAGCAGGTGGCTAATAAGTGCAGAGAGAGGGTGGACTGTAGGGTTACAGATGCATACCACAAGTGCTAGGGGGGGCCAAGAGGCAGTGCGAGGTGCAACTGGACAGGCAGGGATTTGGTCCCAATTTCAGAGGGTGACCAGGTGCGTGGAATAGACGGGTCATCCGCATGGGAGAGGAAGAGAAAACAGAAGGGAAGATGAAGGTCTTGAGTTGCTTCCGGAACGGAAGATGGTTCTGCTGAAGCGTAAGGGAGGCATGGAGGCTGTTCCAGAGGGAGGCCCAAGCCGAAGAGACAGATTTGCCCCCAACTCTCTGCTTGGGAAAGCGACTGACCCTCAGAGTTGGAGGTGGATGAGCGGAGAGCTCAAGAGGGGAGATACTTAGGCAGTCTTGCAGTCCTGTTCTGGGTATGTTGAAGAGGACGGAGAGTAGCAGCAGGAAGATTTAGAAAGGGGCTGTTGCAGTAGTCCAGCCTTGAGAGGAGCAGCGCTCTGTAAACGGTGAGCTTCTGGGGGAAAGTGAGGTAGGGAAGAATACCTCTGGGGAGGTGCAGCTGATAGTTTGACTTCTTAGAGATGTGGGAACGGTGAGGACAGAAGGAGAGGGTGGAGTCGAAGATGACCCACCCTGAGGTTCTTGGCCTCACAACTAGAAGAAAGAGGACCCAGACCGGGCAGCCAGATAGATGGAGAGAGAGGAAAGGAGGGAGCTGGTGTTCCGATGAGGAGGGTCTCCATTTTACTGGTATTGAGGCAGAGATCATTAGCGGCACACCAATCCTGAATTGCAGACAGTCAGGAATGAGAGAAGGAGTAGAGGTGGCTGAGGGTAGCCTAAAAGAGAGCGCGTGGTATCTGCATAACATTGAAAGTTAGAGCAGAGAGCAGCTATGCAGTCAGCGAGAGGAGCCAGGTATTGGTTGAACAACCTGGGAGAGAGGTTAGACCCCTGGGGAACACCACAGGTAGAGAGATAGAAGAGAGGAAGGACCCCAGTTGGACCCGAGAGGGTTGGTCAGTGAGAAAGGAGGTCACCCAGGCCAGGGCCTGATTAGTGATACCCAGGTTATCACAGAGGCGCTTGAGCAGGATGCATGGTTGACTGTGTTGAAAGCAGAAGAAAGATCAAAGAGAATGACAGAAGGAAGGGTAGAGTCAAGGTTGTAGATCAGGTCTTCGCAGATGTTCAGGCGAGCAGTTGCCATGCTTCTGTCCACGCTGAAGCCAGACTGATGGTCATGGAGACCACCAACAGATTCAGTGGGAAGGTTAAACTGGGAGAGGGCCAGCTTTTCCAAGAGTTTGCCCAGGAAAGGAGTGATAGATATAGGGCGATTGTTAGCCGGAGAGGAAGGATCATCTAAGGGCTTCTTGAGGAGGGGGTGAGGGGAAAGCTCCAGTGGCAAAAGAGTGATTGCAGAAATCTGCCACGGCCGGAGCAAGAGTGTTGATGTGGTCCTTGATGGTTTTGAAAGAACTGGGAAGAACCTGTTTTGACAAGACTTTCATAAATTGGACTTGTCTAGTAACTTTGTCTGGGGTGAACATGTAGAAGGAAGAGAAGGGAGGAAGAGAAGGGAGGAGGAATGTGGGCTTGGATGTGTGCTCTCTTGGCGAGGACAGTCTGTACTGCCTTTTGGAGCAGGCGGCAGGCATATTTGTCACAGTGTGCGCCAGTAGCCTTCCACTTCCTATAAGCGACCCTGCACTTGCGTTTCAGGGTGACGAGGTCTGAGTCATACCAAGAGTTGCACTTTGATGTAGGCTTCAAGCATATCCTCACGACATGGGCAAGTACATCAAAAGTGTTAGATAGAAAGATGGAGTTTAGAGAAGGCTGTCAGGATGTGAGTCAGCCAAAGGTGCAGAAGGAGGAGAGCAAGCATCTGCAAAATCCTCAACTGACACACGCTTCATGGGTCGAATGACCGAGAAGCTAGGTAGCAGTGCTGGGATCGACTTTGCCTGGGGGGTAGAGAGAGAGAGATGGGAGGAAAGGAGAAAGTGGTCACTCCAAGAGAGGAGTGGTGAGGGGGAGGTCTGAGGAGATCAAAACAACCAGGATGTGCACTGCAGAGTGGGTTGTGGTCAGAGGGAGTCGCATAGGTTGCGAAAGAGTCCTGCTGAAGGACAAGAAGCATCCACATGGATGTTAAAGTCTCTGAGGAGGAGAAGTTGAGAGTTAAAGGCGAGGAGGGAGGAGGAGAGGTCCTCCCACTCTGAGAGGAAAGTGGCAACCTGGCAGGGCGGCCGATAGCTAGTAGTCACAGTGAGAGAAAGGCCAGGAGAGAGAGCCTGCAGATCAGGCATTCAAAGGAGTAGGAAGTAAAGTTTTGCAGCCTTCTAGGCAACATATGGCGAGTTAATTTTGCAGTAATTCAAGGTTATGTTTGTAGTCTTCAAAATGGGCTGCGGTATTCAGTGTTAATCACTGAGGCTGCCCAGTGTTTTAAAGTACTCAATTGTTGAAAAAAACTCCTGTAGTATGTCTGCGCCCTTTTAGATATTAAAGTAAAAGATGATCAGACTTCCGAAAGTAAATTTTATGTGATTCAACAACAAAATGCCCATTACATGTTACTCCACATGTGTAATGTATTCAGGTCAGAATCTTTCTCTTTGAGATTTGAAAATACTGTATACAATGCTCTCAATACCCTCGACACGCATTTCTCCAGCTAGGATTATCTGGTTCCTCGGGACGGTTGATACTGTGAAGTGAATAGCTGTAAATGAAAACATCATGAAAGATAGTGAGTAGCTAATTTAAGATTGTAAATCATGTGAGAGAAGACAAAGGAAATGGATGGGAGGAGGCTTCCTGACAATGCATGCTGAGACTCAAGGGCTGAAGACTGGGTACTCAGGTTTTCAGATTTTTGGAAACTTTGTTTATAATATTGACGATAAGTGTGAATTGTGGCTGATTGTCGAAAGGTCCTTTAGGTATATGCAATAGTAAGGAGAATAGTCCTGCTTAGGAATAAGCAGGGCTCCACTCTGGGAAGCTAAAGGCTACACCCCCACCGGGATGGTTGGTTCGGGGCACAGAGAGGATCTTGTAGCCGTCAGGAATGAGTCTCAAAGCTTGTGAAAGAACTGGCCCTGAACCACGTCTCGGTGTCACGACCACAGACCCCCGGCGGGAACTACCTAACCAGATGGGCTGCATCTAGTACCCCCATCAAGGCCTCAGGGGCCTTAACATTCACTCCCAGACTCACTTGGAGTTAGTCCTGGTGCCTTTGGCACCAGGCTCATGTGATAAGGCAGTAATCTGGGCCCATAGGGCATTGCGCAACAACATGGAAGCTTCCACATGGCTCAGTTCTTGAACTGAACCATGCGGTCTAGCATTTTGGGTGTGGCAGGCCCATAGCTACCTGGGATACCTGCAGGATATATACAACACGCCCAGACTCCAGCACACGTATCGCTTTGCTCTGCCTGTGGCAGCGTGACGTTCACCGCGGTCAGATAGCATCTTTATTCACACGCCGGTCCTGATCACCTGCAAGAACAAAAGGAGACATCATTAGAGTTCGCTTACCTCCTGGGAGCAGCCTCAGCATTCCGCTCCAGGATTCTGAACAGACAACATCTCTGCGGATCTCATCCATCTGAAAACCGCTACTCTAGAAAGGAAAAGACAGAGAAAAGCAACTTAGTAAGCATTTACTTGGACATTCTGAAAAAACATATCTTGCATTGAGTGGAAGGCCCGGGCCCGAATCCAGAGTACCAGCAAGCGGTCCACTCTTTTCTACTTACCTCTCTTCATCAGCTCGGCACACGCATTCCGGACAGCATTGCTACCTGTAGAAAGACACAAAGGTTAGCACAAAGAAGCACATAGCGCCGCGCTAACTTACCATCTTGTGCACAAACCTGCGCGACATCATAGGAACAGCATCAACACCTACAATATAAGGAAGAGAGATAAGGGAACAATTACAAAACAAGAACAGCATCCATACCTACCATTTAAGGAAAGGAGAGAAGGGACAATTACAAAAACAAGAATGCATTCCCAAGACAGACTTACTGAAGAAACTGAGTCGCAGCTGGCCTGGACCCATAATGTTGCCCCAGTGAAGTAACTAGGCAGCGACAACTAACCCAGCACGCCCCTGCTCGGAGTGGCAGGACGGAGAGCGCTCGAAATCAAGAAGCAAGGTGAGAAAGGCATCAAGGGGGTTCTAGGGTCCGGCAGGGAGGCGGGTCCTGGGCCACCAGAGACAATTAAGCTAAGTTTTGCTCCTGTATTTCAGACCTGGCCTTCAGCCACACGAGGTTCAAAGGGGAAAGGTCCAAGAGTGCAGCAGGCCAGACTGGGTGAAGCCCCCGTGGATACCAGGTGAGCGTTAATCTCTGTCAGACCAAGGACATCTAGATCTAGTTCTTCCAGGAGACGGAAAATATGAGAGGAGTGTTTGACAGCTGAGCGAGAGTTGAGTGGCAATGTGGAGCAGAAAAACCACAGAGGACTCCAGGTTGACATGTTTGAAAGACTTCTGTGGAGGAGTACAGGTCAGAGGTACCGCCCTTAGGACGTGTTGGAGGTGCCCGAGGGTGGGCAGAGGAGGAAGGAGAGGGCAAGGTAGCCACGGAAGCGGAGGTGGGTGCCAGAGGGGTGGCAGAAGAAAGAAGCAACAGGGTGGCTGGAGAAGTAGCAGGGGCAGCTGTAGAAGTGACCAAGGAGGAGGGAGGCAGGCAGAGGGGCCAAAGGAAGGGAGAAGGGACAGCAGGAGAAGAAAGGATGTTGATGAGGCACGGGAAGCGTCTCTCAAAACTGAGGAGGTTGGCCTGAGGGCCTTGGACCAAGATTGTGCCAGTTAGATAAACATTAATGATGATCTTGGGGGGAGTGAAAGGTGTCCGGTGGGGAGGGGGGGAATTTTCCATCGGGTGTCACTATTAATGGGTGAAGAGGAAAAAGGAGAAAAAACGGAGAGGGTCCATAGGCGCTGAGAGGGAACAACAAAGAGGATGTCGGTAAGGGTCTGTCTGGAGGAAGCACTGGTGTAGCAATTAGTGATTGGGAGGCCTGGGTTGGAGACCAGGATATCTCTCTTGAACCTCTTCCTACCAGACTTGGTGAGAAGGATAGTATGTCGATAGAGAAACAGTTGGAGAAGATAGGAGAGACAGAGAGCACCATAGAGGGTGCAGAGGGCAGAATGGGAGGGCAGATGGGGTGGTGGTGGATGGGGCGGAGTCGGGATATGCTGTTTTTCGACATTGGAAGTGATGCATTCTGGTACCTGAAGTCCACTGCATGTGCCTGTCCGTCCGCGCCCAGATTGTGATGGGGTGTCCATCTGTCGACACATGTGGTAGATGGAGCCAAATCTGTCCCTGCATTGGCATGGTGCCTGTGGGACGTGCACTGGGCACAGTGAACACCCCCACCCCTCCCCCCATGCCCTGGTTCACACTCAATGTGTTGTGTGTTGATGCATTTACTTACCCAATAGCCAGGTCCACTGACCACCATAACGCGTAATGCACACAGACAGCGTGCTATTATGCAGGACCATGGAGTCATGCGTTGATACTGGGAAGCGTGCGCAGCAGTCTGTGTTCGTCAGGTCTGCATTGCAGATGACTTGCACATTCATAGTGGTACAGCTATCTTTTTCGATGCACACCCTCTGTGGCGTGGTCAGCCACTAGCACTATTAGTGGGTGTTAGGGAGATTTATCATTGTCATGTGTCGTCCCCTCCCCTCTCCTAGTGAGACTCCCAACACCTTTTGCTTCTGGACCTTTTTCTGAAATCCTGATTGAGTAGAGTATTTTTCCACTCATTCATTCTTATGGGCTCTGTCTTTTGGAACTCTATTCTTTGTATTTTACCTGTCCTATGAAGTCTGTTTTCCCCCATAACTCTTAAAGGCATCTGTATTGTACTATTGCAGCATACAGCTCCTTATGGGCCGTGTGGCTGGGGATCCTTAGGGTCATCCTATGAGAGTATTTTCTTTATCCTAGAGTAACTACAGCTGTTAAGGACAGATGCTTAGTATCTCTGTGGGGTGCCAAAGGGATACTTAGTATACCACTTATCTCTGCTCCTGTGACATTAGTCACATAGACAACCTCCTAGTTATGGCTGGAGACAGTGTGTTAGGCAAGTTTGTGTGTAGTATCCTTTGGAAGACTACAGCAACCTTGACCTACTGGCAATAGGAACCCAACCTTTTGTAGATGTCTGTACTACACAGGTTCGTAGTGTGTCTGAGCAGCCAGGCTTATCTCAAGAGGGGTCAATGTGAGCTGTAGGGTTGTAACAGAGTTTCACAGTGACAGTTACTCAAATAAACACTTGCACTCAAGGTTTCTCGATTAAACAATTATTAATTTAACAGTTATATAAGCCTTCTTCAGAAGGGAGAAAAACATGTAACAATTATGAAATACTTCAAAACACACTGTTTCTCTAAATCAGATGATACCCATTGGGGATGGCACATAGACACTTCCTACACCCTCAGGTGACTTAAATAGCTAGGACACTGTGGACATTGATTTATCACTGGTACATTTTGAGCAATACTGAGTTTGGTGCAAAAGTTAGATTCGGGAATAAAACCAAGGTTAACAAATAATTCATAAACAGGTAAGTACTTTTTTAAAATCTTCCCATGCACATTAATGTTTAACCCTTTCCTGAGGGAAAGGTAAAGGCACAGAGTCGGAGGCAAGTGTCTCGCAGGGAGCCAGGACAGCCAGTGTTAGTTGAGCAAAGTCTAGGGGAGCTGAAGATCTTCTTTCCTGGTACGCAAGTCTTGCACAATGTTTTTAAAAAGGTTTCTAGGAATAAGATTCACTTGAAGGGTCAAACGCCGGGAGGCTTTTGAGGGGCAAAGCTGTAAGCAACTCTTCAAATGCAACCAAGATAAGTCTCAACTGAGAGCAAGTAAGGCTACACAACAAGAGTTAAGTCCTCTTAGGTTTACAGTACTGAAATGGTTCCAGCTGGCTTCTGTTCCTGTACAGCTCTGCAGATCCTGTTGTTCCTGGGCCTCAGTCGTGGGGAGGGAGGACGTCTGTGGACTCCTGCACTGCAATGGGAAGGTCAGCGGCATCAATGGCAATCTTCAATTCAGCTGCCCTTCGCGGTTTCAGCTCCTCGCGTCTGACAGCAAATAGCAACGCTGCGGTTCTTGGATACGTCAGACTTTCCTCGCATCTGGGGTCCAGCACTCTGTTGAGGTGGCTCAGGCTTGGTCAGTCCTCTTTCTGGGAAGTCCGGAGGATCTTCCTGGCGCTCGGGTCCGACTTAAAAGCCATCCACTCGGTTTGGTGTTCCTCTCCCTGGCACTTCAGTTCCAGCAGCAGTGGAAGTACAGCAGCTGCGAGAGGATGTCCAAACGAGTACACTTTGGAGTTCATTGGTCCCACCAACCCAAAGGGAGAAGTCGTCTTTGCAGGCTTCTCTAGTTGGAACTAATTCGGAGCTTCAGCACAGCAGCCGGGCTTCACCGGGCAAACCAACGGTCTATGAGTTGCTGCAGGCATCTCTTCCAAGTTCTTCAGATTCCTTTGTCCAGTGGTCGAATCTGGCTTGCAAGCCAAAAGCTTCACCTTTTATGCAGGTTTCCCCCATTCATTCCAGCCTAGCTGTCAATCACACAGCAGGGTGGCTGTCCTTGCCGGACAGCGAGTCGGCCAATCCCCTTTGGATGCACTTCCTTCACTTCCTGCGCCTGCCAGACTCGTGAATCCTGCCAAAGGCAAAAGGAACGAAGGAAACAAACCTGGTTTGGCGTGCAGTGTAAGTCTCGAAGGATCTTTCCAACAAGAAATGGCGAAAAAAGAAGACGGGGACCATTTTGACAAAATGGGCACCCATGGGTGCCTTACTGCAGCTGCAGTACAAACACACAATGGTAGTAAAAAGTAAACCACTGCCACCAGTCATTAATTGTAGAAAGGGTAACATAAAAATGCTACATGAGAAACTAGAAAAAGGGGATACTAGGTAACCCCTCCAGCACTCTATTGTAAAATAGGGTGTGCTGGGTCTAGAACGTTACAATGGTAAGTAAAGTCAATTTCACTTTACTGCTCTTGGAAACAGTAGTTTATCCAAGAGAAGGTATTTAAACCTTGGGAAATCTGAAAGACTTCCCCTTGTCACTGCACTGAAGGTACTGTGTGACACAATGTAACAGATGATGCCTATGGACTTTGTCAGACTCCACAACCAAAAGAAATAGTGTTCAAAATCACAATAAAATACATGAGTGGGAAAAAGGGTCACATTCTCTCCAGGTTAAAAAAAAATCATGTCCTCAAGTTGCTGGGGGTATCTTAGGTGGAGAGAATTAGCACATTTCTGAGAATTCTCCCTAACACTCAGAAGTGTGCCTATTATCCTCTTTGTGCAAAGTTGAAGTTAGAAGTATGCCTAATAGCGTGCCTTGGTTGAATTTAGTAGTGTACCTGATGGCATCCCCTGGTTGTACTTAGAAGTGTGCCTATTAGTGTGCCTTGGCTGATTTTAGAAGTGTGCCTAGTATCCTCTCGGTACAAAGTTGATTCTAGAAGTGTATATAACACCACTCTGGCATAGCAGAATTTGACAGTGCCCCTAATAACGTCACTGTGCCAAAGTCTAGAATGTCTGCCCTATATCGGGTGAAGTGGATGCCCTATATCGGGTGCAGTGTGTGGATGGAACGGGTGCAGTGTGTGGATGGAACGGATGAGCTGATGTAAAATGGGTGAAGTGGTAGAACGGATGTACTAGGTGAATGAACGGGTTATGTGCTTGGAACTGGTGAAGTGGATGGAACGAGTGAAGTGGATGGAATCAGTTAAGTGAATGGAACGTGTGAAGAGGACGTATGTGGATGGATGATGCATGGAGTAAGGATAACATGGGAAGAACAAATGAAAGGAGCAGTGAGAAGATGACGTATGTGTATGGATGATGCACAGAGAAAGGATAACGTGGGTAGAACGAATGAAAGAAGTAGTGCATAAAATGTTTGAAGTGCATGGAACGGATGGGAGTGCATGGAACGGATGGGAGTGCATGGAACGGATGGGAGTGCATGGAACGGCGTGACGTACATGGAACGTCTGAAAGAAACGGTCTGAGTGCTTGAACAGTCGTAATGCACGGAACAGTCGGAGTACATGGAATGGAGGAAGTTCATGGAACTATTGGAGTGTGCGGGATCTCAAGCACCTTAAGTAAACCACCATATTCACATCTCCACGCTTACTCTCTTTATACCACCACTCAAATAGAACACAGCGATACTATGACTCCATTCGGTATAGCTGTTCTCATACCTACATCTGCCTCATACTCCCCATCACTCTGGTTACACACACCCCAGCCAGGTGTTCTCCTCAGGCCTAACGCAGCCACAGTCGGTCTGGATAAATCCTGCCAGAACGAACACATACTCTTGACCTCTCAACCACCACACCTACCTCTAAGAAGCAGCTATTACACGAATGCCACACCAGCTGCACACACATCCGGTGCTCACACGCACCTTTGACTCTCTCTACTGACTTGAACTTTGGTTCCCAAGGGCGTTCAACCTACCAGGGGGACAGGGGGGTGTGTGTGTGTGTTCTGCCTGAATGGGAACAGCTCAGCTCCCACTGGGGGTCTGGCTGTTCTTTCTGTGAACTGCTGAGGAAGACTGCAGAGGAGTGAGTGCTGGAACTGGATAAAAGCAAGTCTACCACTGGAAGCTGAAGTAACGAAAGAAGACGATGGCCAAAGACGCCTGCAGACTCTGCAATACTGTGAAGTGTGCACTGCTGTCCTGACCCTGTGTTCTTTGTGACAGAGGAATTCCGAAGAGGACAATTCCTTCCCTTTGACTGGTGGGAACAACCAGTCCCAAGACGAACTTTGATTTGAGCCATCTACCGAGGTCTTATGGATTTCCAAGCTGCGGAATTCCAATACCAGGAGCCCTGCTGCCCATTTCGAGTGCATCGTTGTTGAAAGGCCGAATTCGTCCAAGTCTGAGACCTTAAGGACACTCCAGAGACACAATCCAAATCCTCCAGACCCACTCAGCAGAGTGTGGGACTGCAGGAACCGAAGACGATTGACCGGGTGAATTGCGTCCTTTGTTGGCGCTGCTGAAAAGGCAGCAAAACCAGAGAGTGACAAGAGTTGATACTGTGCCAGAGGTTCTCCCTCGAGACTACTGCTCAGAGATCGTATTGCTTCCCTTATTCCAGAAAGTCGCTCCAGAGCATTGGAGTGCACATAGAGGTGTCCAGGGCAACCCCATCTTGCCTCTGACTCAAGCCGCTGCTTGTGTCCCTTTAGCGAGTCCTTCAACAGGGTCTCCAATGTTGGTCAATCATTATTGCATCTTCTTTCCTAGAGAGTAGAAAGTAGCCGGAGGAACATTGGACTTCTGCTGCTTTCCTAGACTTTAAGCCCCTTCAAACTGCCTTTTAGCTAGCGTTGCGTTTTGGACTTTAGAAGACTTGCTGTCCGCAGAAAATACCTCTAGAACCTGAAGCTATGCTAGGATAACACTAACAAACTGATTTCCTTCCCAAAAATCACTCTCCTGTTTGTGTATGCTGACTAAATTCAATTACCGTATTACTTTGTGAATGTTACCGATAGTACTGTAGACCTCTCAAACTCCTGTAACAATTGTGCACATTCAGCTACTACCAACTACGTGGCCTTTTGAAAGTATTGAAAAGTTTACCTAGGTGTGTTGGTTTGCTGTGCTAAGTATTTAACAGTGACTCTTTTTTAAATATAATCTATATTTTAATATAAATGTTTCTTTGATGTACATTACTAATTGGGTTTATTGTACTTACCGACAGCTCACATCTTCCTCTTAAAATATGCCTGACTGTTCTGCCACTCTTCCAAGGTCTCTTAGTAGTACAGACTGATACTGAAAGTTGGGGATCTACAAACCACTGGGATAGCTTACTAAAGTCCGACCTCCAAGTGGGACTTTAGGAAAACTCCCCCAACAGTGTGCAGTCGACTGCTCCCAATACCTTCGGCATGCCCACAGGGGCATGGAAGTGGATCTTGGTGGCGTTGACCTATGCCTGTGTTGTTGGTAAGGCAATGTGCTGGGACACATGACGCAAGCCTGCACCAGCACAATTGAACATGCTGGCTGGGAGATGCCATGCTCAGAGATGCACCCCTGCATGCAGCACCTCTAGGTCCATGACTACTGCTACGAGCGGCAGCATGGTTGTGTTGGAAGGTGGGTGTGGTCCTTTTCATCAGTCCATATGCTATTGTGCAGCTTGGTCAATTGGGTGCACCTGAGGCCTGTTCCTCCACACTTGGAACTGGTTACTGCTTGGTCTGCGGAAACACTGGCACAAAAAAGCTGGTGCCACTGGGAACTCTGTTCCGGAAACACTGGCACCAGCATTTTTGTACCAGTGTTTCCGGGGAAAGCGCTGTTCTAATGCCACCTTATTTCCGTGGTCCCGCTGTTTTAGTTCCCTGTGCTGCTGGCAATAGTGGCACAGTACTCGCTGTTAACGGCATTATCTCTCGTAGTGCTGCTGTCTGGAAATAGTTTTGGTAATCTGAATTACCGGCACGTTGTTTCCAGACCGCCACAATTGTAATGAGGCCCAATGTGTCTCTTTCGAGATGCCTTTTATTTTTCAAACTGCACACATCACCTTAAAGTGTATTACATTTATGATACTTTGTAACTCTTGTGTTACAGATGCAATGTGTCCAGGAAGGGTTGGTGGCAACAGATATTTTCCTGCCATTTTTATAACTTTTTACTTGTGCACTTATGCAATTACCACAAATGGCTACTAAAAGTCGTCCATAATGTTCTTTGGCCGTCTTCCCTCCCTCTTGTGGCTGGAATTGCATTATATGGAATGCCCTTTCCAGGGGAAAGCTTCTGCTTTCGCAGGCTAAGGGGCAGTCTGTGTGTGTGGCCGGAGGGACCTCATCCTGGTGCGTGAATATCGGTTGCTTGGTAGATTGTGTGGCCAGTGACTATCCATAATAGGTAGCCACTGCCATTTTGAATGGTGCATATCCTTATCTTTGGTGGACGAGGGTGAGTTTCCAGTCCAAATCTTAGATAAAAGGAAGACGCCCATTCCACGCCTCATTGCTAGAGCCAGGATCCCTATGAAGAAGTACAATAGGTGAAGAACATATCATGCAAAGATGTTAAGAGGTCCTCTCCCAATCCCACCACCTATGGGGAAAGCTCATTAGGGGTGTGTCCTTGGCCAGAACTCCACGGATCCCGACCAGACAAGCTAGAGGAAGGGTTAGGACGTTGCTCCTGTTAAATCCTATGGAGCTAGTGCGGGTAGAAACAGACATGTTGGCTCAGCCCCTGTACTCCGATTCTGACAAACTACTACTAGGGGCACCTAAACCTGCTGGGCCCAATTATTTAATGTCTTTGTTCCATAAGAGGGTGTCTTGCGGTCGCTGGTGGAGAGGTCACTTTTGGCTAAGGAATTTAGATTTGGCTAGTTGGCAGTTCCTTGCTCTGGTGAGACAGTTCTTAGAACTGGTCACCAGGACTACCATGGTACAATAAATAGAAGGACCACCATGATACTGATGACCTTGGCGGACCACCAGATGACCCTTGTGGTGAAAACAAAGAAGCTGGCCCTGCAAGGCTCCCCTTTGCGATGTAGGGGAAGACCTCTTGTTTCACGTGTTCAGTGTATTTGGAGATGAATGTCTGAACTCACAACCAGTATGGCGAGGTAGCCCACCAGTAGCAATGATCTGCACCATTCAAACTGGCAAGGGGAGGGGGAGGGAGGTGTCCAACCATTGAGTCCAACCATGGACACCTTCCGGCAACCACATCTGCTCAACAGACACGTTTGGTTGCGATTGGGGAAGTAGTTTTATGTTTTTTTTAAAATAAAAGCCAATAAATATATTTTTCAAAAATAGACATACTTTTCCCAGGATGTGGACTGGGGCCAGACAGTGCCATCCCCAGCACCCAGGCAAAAACTGATACCACTGCTTGTCCAGGAAAGCCAAGGTTTTGCCTATGAAAGTGCTTGCCCTATATGGAATATCCAGCCATCTAAAGGGCAGGAAGAAGTCCACAATTTAAGATGGTCACACGACTGGGCACATCTCGTGGCACAGCTTTTTTTAGAGTATAAGGTACCCCTAAAAGGCCTTCTGCAGTCAAATGTAAAAATGCTCACAAAGTTAAATATTGTAGGAAAATATCGGCTGCCACCGTCCCGTCCTGGACATGACATATGCACGTAACAATGACGTTCTTAAAAATAAGAGAGGGATAGTACTATTAATGTACTTCATTGTAAGGTGAGGTATGCAGTGTAAACCAAACCAGAACTTTAGTAATTTGGGAGCCGCACTTGTGGCAATGTCCCCTTGCACTAATAGTCATAGGGGCTGATCAGTGACCCCAAATCGGATGAGCTAAGCAGGATAATTAAAGGAAAAAGGATTCAAAAGTCAGAACAGGTTCGGAACAACAGTATTTGGGAGTGATGGGGGGCCAGGGGGGTAGGGCTCCATAGATGTCTGTAGAGGGAACATAGCAAAAAGAAAATCTTTCCTAACTCTCCTTTTCCCATATGTCCCAATGTTGAGATATACAACCATCTGTTCGTTGATCTTCTGATCAGAAATTGGTTCTTACTAATATTGGTTGGACGTTGACAGATTGCACTTCATCTTTCTTCTCTTTTTTCCTCCCAGGGACGTATCCTCTGCTGACTTGGTGATCAAGAACCATCAGAGCATTCGGGCCGAGGTGGACGCTCGGGCAGACAGCTTCAATACTTGCATTGACATGGGCAATGCCCTTCTGGAGAAGAACCACTATGCCTCGGACAAGGTAATAAGGTGCCTTTCATGCGCGCATGCATTTCAGTTATATACTTCTTCCCTCCTCCTTCCACCCTCCCCACCCTTCTCCACCCCCCAAAGTATGTGTAGTCTTACTTAAGACATAGGACCAACGGAACCCACAAATGTAGTTCAGTGCCTTGATTCTCAAGCAACAGAATGGGTGGGATGAATTGGAGCCTAGAGATCCAACTAAAACTGAAGGATACCTTTACTAAATGTGCAATGATAAGCTTTACGCAAATGGTGTATGTAGGGGTCCTTTCAGTATTACCTAATACACTGTCTCAGGAATATAAAGCTCAACTCTTCTTGGCTCAGCCTTGGTCTCAGGTTTATAGCAGTGAGGGAGAATTCTTTAAATGTGCTAATTCCTTCCACTTTAGAGACCCCCAGCAACTTTGCTGGATTTTGAGGACTTGATTTTTTTTAACCTGGAGAGAGTGAGGCCCTTTTTCCCACTCTCACATGTATTTTAATGTGATTTTTGAACACTGTGTTTCTTTAGGTTGTGGAGTCTGACGAGCTCCATAGGCATAATCTTTTACATTGTCACACAGCACCTTCAGTGCAGTGACACAGGGAAGTCTTTCAGATTTCCCAAAGGTTTAAATATCTTCTCTGGGATAAACTAGTATTTCCCAGAGCAATAAAGTGAAATTGACTTTACTTACATGTGTAGCTTTCTAGACCCAGCACACACTATCTTACAATAGAGTGCTGGAGGAGTTACTTAGTATCCCCTTTGTCTAGCTTCTCATGTAACAATTTTATGTGACCCTTTCCTCGATGAATGGCTGGTGGCAGTGGTTTACTTTTAACTACACTGGTGTGCATTTACCGCGGGCTGCGTTCGCAGCTGCAGTAAAGCACCCAAGGGTGCCCTTTTTGTCTAAATGGCCACAGTCTTCTTTTTTCGCCATTTCTTTGTGGAAAGGTGCTTCTTGAGATTTAATGTGCGCGTCAAACTAGGTTTGGTCCCTTTGTTCGCTTCGCTTTGCCTTTGTTAGGCAAGGTTTGTATACAGTACCCTCTGGGAACACTACACACAACTATGACTACAGGTATAAGCAAACCAACCTTTGGTATAAGTCTGTACTACACAGTTTTGGTAGGGTGTTGAGCAGCCAGGTTTATCTCAAGAGGGGAAATGTGAGCTGTAGTGGATTACACAAAGATTCACAGGTAAAGGTATTCAAATAGGCTCTTACACTCAAGGTTTCTTATATAACAATTAATAATGTATTTATGAGTTCAATTATAAAACACTCATGGAGGACGTCGGGGGACTCCTGCACCGGGACTGGTGAAAGCTCTCAACGGGCAAACTTCAATTTCAGTGGCTGTTTCACATTTTAGCTACCGCACTGGTGGTAATGCTGGTCCTGGCTGGTAAGGTGGACTGTCCTTGCTTCTGAGGTCCCACACAAAGCTGAGGGGGGTCAGGCTCGGTCGGTCGGTCCGACGTCGTGGGAGTCCGCAGGATCTTCCAAACCCTTTAGGCCAGCTTACAAGGAACTCTCACAATCTGGTGTCCCTCTCCATGGCTCTACAGTTTCCTGCAGCACTCTGAGGAAATGCAACCAGCTCCGAGATGGATGTCCAGGTGGCTTACTTGGGAGTTGATTGGTCCTACCAACGCAAAGGGAGAAGTCGTCCTTAGCAGGGCTTCTCTGTCGATGCGAACTTGGTGATTCGGACCTGCAGCAGGGCTTCACCGGGCAAACCAACCGTCCAGGAGTTGCAGCAGCTGTCCTCTTCAAGCTCTTCCTCGGTTGCTTCGTTCCAGTGGTCGACTCTGCCTTCCAAGCCAAGATACTCGCCTTTTATTCAGTTGTCTCCCATTCATTCCAGTCTAGCTGCCACTCACCCAGCAGGGTGGTTGTCCTTGCCGTACAGTCAGCCAGCCAATCATCATGGAGTGCATTTGGGTCTCCTAGGAGACTAAGCACAGGGAGATTGGTGCACCTCCCACACATCCTGCCTACCTCGGACACTCTGGAGCCAGAGGCAGTGTTGACTCCAGAGTTTCTGCTGGAAAACAAAATGCCAGGGTGAGGAACAGCAGATTGTGTGTTGCTTTTAAGTTGGCCAAGAGCTCCAGGAAGATCCTCCGGACTCCCAGGAAGCAGGACTGACCGAGCCTGGGCCCCCCTCAACAGAGTGCGGTACCCCAGAAGCAAGGAAAGTCCATCTCGACAGCCAGAAACCGCTGTGTTGCTATTTGCGGTAGTCGCGACTAGCTGAGACACCGAAGTGCCACTTGTTGGAATGATTGCTGGTTGCGAGCGGTGACCACCACATTGCAGGAGTCCCCAGAAGTCCTCCCTCTTGTCCCCACAAATGAGGCCCAGGAACATTGAGAGCTGCACAGGAACAGAAGTCATCTGCTGCACTTTTTCTTCAATACAAAGGTACTGTAAATTCTGAGAGAACTTACCTCTCATTGTAAAGTTGCTTGCATCTTCTATTACTCGCAAGCCTAAACTGCTTGTGGCCCTACATTGATTCTTCTTTTCTTCAAAGACTTCTAAAACGTTGTGCAAAGACTTTTCTACTTGCCTACCAGAAGTGCTTCAGCCCATATACAACTTTTGCCCATTGACTTTGGCTTAACCTGTTATTCTGAATGACTCTGAAAGGATTTGCCTGCTTAAGAATATTTGTGATCTCTTGTTTGTTCATTTAGTACCCGGCGAGGGCGCAATCAGAATGAAAGAGCCATTCTGATTGGCCCTCGCCGAGTTGTTACCAGGCCGGGATTCCACGGCTTTGTCCACGGCGGAGGGCATGGCAGCCCCTCAGCCAATGAGGATGCTCGAAGCGGGGCCATCCCCGCTCCGAGCCTCCACATGGCTGCAGACTTCCATCGTCCCCCGCCAGGGACCCATGTACATTATTTTATTTCTTTTTTTTCTTCTTTTTTTTCCCCTTTTCCCTCTCTTCCACCCTCCCAACCCCACTTACTTTTTTTTTATCGGGAGCAGACACGCTTGAAACACTTCTGTTTCCAGCGCGTCCGCTCCTGATGGCCGCCATGGAAAGAGAAAACTGACTCCGTCGTTTCGGGGAAAAAATAAAGCTTTTAGTGCCCCAGTCACGCAGTTTTTGCGGGCCGGGGTACTAATAGCTGTATGCCCCTCGCGGCGGGGGCATTACCGACTGTGGTAATGCCCCAGGGCTTCGCTCGGGTCCTATAACTATGGGCCCCGGGGCATTACCGGTAATGCCCCGCTCGGGGGCATATTGCTTAAATAACCTTTTCCTTTGACCAAGTTCTAAGAGTATTGTAAATCAACAGTAAGATATTAATGTCCCCATCACCCTAGCTTGAAGTTACCTGAGAGTGTAGGTTGTGTCTGTAGGCCATCCCAAAAGGCTTCACTGATTTAGAGATTTTAAGAGTGTGTATTTTGTGAAGTATATTTGAGTGTTGCTTTTATATTGTTCCCTTCTGAAGAAGGCTTACCTAACTGACTGATAAATTAATAATTGTTTATTGAAGAGTATGTGTAAGTGTTTAATTTAATGTGCGTCACTGTAAATCTGTGTAACTTCCCAACAGCTCACATTGACCCTTCTTGAGATAAGCATGGCTGCTCAAAAACGCTAACAACCTGTGTAGTACAAGCTTATACCAAAGGTTGGGTTCCTATTGCCAGGAGGTCAGGATTGTTGTAGTGCACCCAAAGGGTCCTGAATACAATGTTGCCTAACAATAGCGACCAGCTTGCTTCTTGGCTTCACAGTCCCCGGGATCAAGCAGCCAATTTACATTTTGTCATAAGTAGGTTTCTTGCATAGGGTATAGAATTTGGCATAGAGAGCACACTTATTTGGATGGCTTCCTTTTGAAGAGTGTAAGAGGGTCTATAATTTGGGGGGGGGAAGTATCAGGTCAATCTCACACAACTTTTAGTGTGGCTGAGCAGTCAGACTTTACTCTTATGTGTGGGGTGGACAGGTTACAAGGCACAATTTGGCTTGTACATCTACAAATGTACATACACTAGCCATAGCATATGAGGAAACATATTTACATAACTTTACTATATGTTTTATCACAAGATTAAAACACTGTCAAACACATGCTAAATTATCCTACACAAACATGTATATATAAACTAAGTGTAAATGGGTAGAGTGATAATCCCTACCACCTCCAAGACCTAATATGATTGGTGAATCTTAACTGGGAAATATTTTATAAATTAAAATGAGGGCAGAAAAGGGCTAAAGAATTCAGGCAGACCTTATTAGTCATCGACAGGTAGGTAATAAAAGGCAACCCAGTACTGGGTCAAGAAAAGGCCCACTTCACCCACAAAAACACAACATAAACCAGTTGCAACAATTTTATATACGTTAGCTAAAATAGACAATATAACAAGAGTGAACTGCAATGGTTTGTTTTTCTATAACGAATATAAAATGGCTGGGCCTTTGTAAAAAAAAAATAATAAAAAAATAACTGTCAGAAAATTAGAGGGTGCTAAGGGTGGGGGGGGAACCAGGGAAAATTCTCAGAGTCCAATTTAAGTACCTCTTAAGGTCGTCTTAACAGAATTTTCGCCGTTCCGAAAAGTTCTCAGTGGATGATTCAGGCCGAACTTAATTTGTGGCAATTTTGTTGGATCTTTTTAGGGTCACTGTTCAGGCAAGGTTTGTTACCCCACCCCCTTTGTTTTTTTATTTTATATAACAATTGTATTGATTTTCACAACATAAAAAACAATAGATTGGTCATCATCAATTAAGGTACTAGTACTTGGCATCTTGTCTGATAAGATATCTCTCAGTTCAAAGTACAGACAAAAAGGCAGGCAGTTCTCCATTCCCTAACCCACACATAAACATTTGTTTATGTATTTATATTTGATTCATTCATTCATTCCCCCTCCTCCCACCCATGCCAAATTTTATTTGCCTTTTCGCGACACCCCCATGCAGTATATATGCATCGTTCCATGGAAATACAAACGTTTACATGAGCAACTCGTTGTTTAAAACGAGGGTGCTCCGGAACTCACCATTTCATTGCAATGTTCCATTTAATCAGACCAACCGTCGTGGATAAGAATAGCTTTTCATATCGGTTATAAGAGTTCTCACCCCAGATCCCCAGAAGTAATAACTCTGGATCTTGCAGTATCTCCATCCCCAGTATATTGGATAGTCTATTGCAGCATGCCAACCTGAAGAGGTGGATCTAGGGGCACCCAATAGGCTGTGTATAAAGGTACCCTCCTCCGCCCCACCTTGCAAGCACTGTGGACCGTCAGCCCGACCCCATCAGAAAAGTGGTACCCTGGGATAATCTACTCTTTGGAGAATATTGAGCTGTATCAGGCATAACCTGGAAGAAATTGCAATTTCCCTGGGTAACATGAATGCCACCGCCGTGTCAATGGGTCCCACGTCCACCTCCCATTTTGCCCTGAGACTACACAATTCTGTGGTTGCAAAAGCTGTTATGGCTTGATCTGAAGTAGAGGTAACCTTTTTGGTTATATGTTCTAGTAGAACATTCCGTTCAAGTGGGGAGCATAGTGGTGTATCTGACGAATGAGTGAGATGTGTGTGTATTGCATGAGTAATTTGCAGGTAGTGGTACTGCCGAACTTCTGTTGCAAGTCAGAAAAAGAGTAGAGTCCCTTCTTCCATCAAATCCCCAATGGTGTTTATACCTCCTGCCACCCCTCCAGGCCATATTGGCAGTTTGCTCACTTCTGGTAACCAAGTGTTTCCCCAAAGAGGTTGGGCCAGGGTTAATTTACCTTCGCACCCAATGTGTTTGTGGGCTGCCCTCCATATCTACACCGTGTGCTGTAGCATGAACGGAGGAGAGGGTTGTCTCACCCTTTGATACAAGTGACAGAGAGGAGTCGCACCATGCAGCCTCATCCTTTCTGCTCGAATATGGGGTAAGTTTGTTAATGACTGCCATCTGGCCAATACTAAGAACGGATATGGGTAGCCCAACTCCTACCCAAACAGATTGTTGCAACACGGTTAAAGCAATCCATGGCTGTGTGCCACCCCACAAGAGATCCTGAAGGACGGATTATATTTTTTGAAATTCAGGATCAGGGATTTGCAAGGGGGTGTTTTGCAGGATGCATAAAAAAACACAGTAGTGCAAGCACCTTAAAAAGAGCAGCCCTTCCTAATGGGGATATTGGGAGCGCTTTCCAGTGTCGGACATCTTCAAAAAAACTATCAGTAATCGGGTGTAGATTCTGAATGAGATACTGTGAGTGATCTACTTTAACATGGATGCCCAACTATCAGAACCGGTCCATTTCAATTCGATATGGACAGCTCGCAGGGATCGCCAGATTTACCCCAGTTGACTCGCAGTCCACTGAATGTTCCATATTCCTGCAATAGACGTTTCGCAATCAGGCAAGAGTGGGTTGTAGTCGGCGTAGAGCGAAACCTGGTCTCCCCCGCATTACCCCCCACTAACCCCACTCCCCCTATTGGCCAGCGGAAACCTGCCCATGATGTGTCCTGTCGAAGTAGTGCACCAAGGAGCTCAACAGCAATTGTGAATGTTAGGCAAGATTGTATGTAGTAACCCTGTGGGAGACTACACCAGCCTTGTCCTCTTGGCAATAGTTAACTTTGCTATAGGCCTGTACTAAACAAGTTGGTAGTGTCACTGAGCAGCCAGGCTTATCTCAAGAGGGGTCAATGTGAGCTGTAGGGTTGCAACATAGTTTCACAGAGACAAATATTCAAATAACACTTACATTCAGTGTTTCTTGATTAAATAATGATCTATTAAATTAAGTCAATTTTAAAATAAGCCTTCTTTGGAAGGTAGCAATTGGCAACTGTTAGGGAGAATTCTCAGAAATGTGCCAATTCCCTTCTACCTTCGAGACTCCCCGCTCTTTTTTTTTTTTTTTTGGACTTTTAGGACTTTTAATTTTTATCCTGAAGAATGAGACCTTTTACCCACTCTCTCATGCATTTTATTTGATGTGAACACTGTTCCTTTTGGTTTTGGAGTCTGACAAACTCCATAGGCATCATCTTTTTCAGTTGTGAGACACAACTGAGAGATCCTTTGGATCTCTACTAAGGTTTAAATACCCTCTCTTGGATAACTACTTTTTCCAAGAGTAGTAAAGTGAAATAGACCAAGCACACACTATATCTTACATCAGGGTGCTGGATGGGTTACTTATTATCCCCTTTGACTAACTTCTCGTGTAACATTTTTATGTTACCGTTTTTCCAATTAATGGCTGGTGGCAGTGGTTTACTTTTTCCTACCATTGTGTGTTTTTCCCGCAGGCTGCGTTCGCAGCTGCAGTATAGCACCCATGGGTGCCCATTTTGTCAAAATGGCCCTGGTTGTCTTTTTTGCCATTTCTTGTTGGAAAGGCACTTCTTTACTCTGCGTGCCAAGCAAGGTTTGGTCCCTTTGTTCGTTTTGTCTTTGGCAGGATTCACTGGTGAAGCCTGCCTCTAGTTCCAGCATGTCTGGCAGGGCAGAAAGCAAGGGAGGTGCCCAAAACTACCTCTGCTTAGTCTCCTTGGTTACAGGAATGCACCCAAAGGGTATTGGCCGGCTGGCTGCCCTTGGAGGACAGCCAACCTGCTGTGAGAGTGACAGCTAGGCTGCAAATGAATGGGAGAAACTTGCATAAAAGGCAAGGTCTTTTGCAAGGAAGGTGGTGACCACTGGACGAAGGAACGGAAGAAGAAACTGTAAGAGAAGCTTGCTGTACCCTGCTGGACCGTTGGTTTGCCCGGTGAGACCCTGCTGCAGTGCTGAAGCTCCAATTTGGTATCGACTAGAGAAGCCCAGAACGGACGACTTCTTCCATTGGGTTGGTGGGACCAACTGACCCCAAGACTAACTTAACTGGAACCTTCTACCTACTGGCTGTGCTTCTTCACTGCTGCTGAAACCGAGTGCCAGGGGACAGGAACACCAGGGACGAGTGCATCGTTTTTAAGCCAGACCTGAGCTCCAGGAAGATCCTGAGGACCCTCCCAAAGAAGGGTGACCCAAGCCTGAGCCACCTCAACAGAGTGCTGGACCCCAGAAGCAAGGGAAGCCCGTAAGGGGTCCAAGAACCGTGGTGGTGCTATTTGCCGGTAGCTCAAACCGCAAAGTGCCGCTGATCTGGAGTAAGCCCTTTACCGCTGACTACCTTCGAACTGGAGTGCAGGATTCCTACAGACGTCCTCCCTTTTGTCCCCACGAGTGAGGCCCAGGCACTGCAGGACTGCAACCAGAACAGAAGCCAGCTGGATCCTTATATACATACATTACCCAATCAAAATTGGTATTTATTCATATACTGGTGTGTATTTAATGTAATACTATTATTTTTAACTGATAAGAGTTGTTCAGAGCCTAAATAATTATATTTTCATACATTCTGCCTACCTTGTGTTCATTATTAAGAGTGTCCTGTCTGTGTTTACCTGAACCTTACACTGCTCTCGCACTCTCATATGTTTGAGCCTTATTGCTCAGTCAGGCATTGGTTGATTATTGTGTGTCCGAATTGGTTGCAGGAGAATTTGTCGCAATTTTTACTGCGCATTTTCCCTCATATTTGTGTGGGCGATGGGTTGAGGGATATAATTCATATATAGGGGTTACCGAGGGAGTGTGGGGCGTCTGCCCCACATATATATATATATATGTGGCAAAATGTAGCTGTGAAAATAATTGGACCAATTCTCCCACGACCAATTTGATTCAACCAAATCAACCCAAACCATTAGTCATACTACCTTGACAGAGTTGGGCTAGTTAATGCCTTTGCCTGTTCACCAGAATATGGTGGCCTTTTAGAATTTGTCCTCTGGGCCGGATTCTGAAAAACAATCTTAACAGTGTGACTTTGATCAAGTGCATTTCACTCACTACGCTAGTTTGGGGTGTTTTCTTTGGTTATCTGTGTGAACTAGCTGAACAGACCGACCAGCCCACCTTCCTTCCCAAAGTTAAACCCGACTGCCCTGCCTTGCTATCTACTGTTGGAGACGTTTGGCTTCTTTTTTGGCTGCATTTGTTCTGCCATTATGTTAAATTGTTGCACAGGCATCATCAGAGGGTTGGGTAACAATCTCCACAACAGTTTACTTCCTTGACATTGTTGAACCTTTTCTCCTATGTGTGCGTGCGTTCCAATTGGCACACCAAATTGAGACTGTGTACATATACATATTGATTTTTCCTTCCTGGAAAGTGTTTTTACTTGATGCATGTGTGTGTGGAGTTAAAAATATAGAAGTATATTTGTACTTGGCATGTGCAGACCATGTTTTGCTTGTTAAACTATTGCACCAAACCCTTGATTTTCCCCTAACTTTATGTCCAAGTTACAAAGAGAGGCCCACTAAAGTTTGCTTCCCAGAACCCTACAACAGTAGTGTTTGTTGATTTTATTTATATAGCGCGCCTGACCCGGGGGTATCTGGGTGCTCATGGTGAAGCTAACGGTTACAGGATACAAGTTATGCAGTCATAATACATAGGACACATGATACATACAAGGCTTATGCTGCGCATGATACATACAGAGGCATGTAATAAGTAACGAGATTTAGTTAATATGAAAGACTGAACATAAATTACATACATACAGGACAGGAGAGAGCACATACGTGGGCAAACTGAGGTCATGGTCAACGTAGGCAATGTTAGTTCTTGATGAGTAGCCAGGTGATGGCGTGACTTTTTAATTTTTTCGAAGGTTTGAATGGATTTGATATCCTGTGGGAGTGTGTTCAATAATTAGGCGGCAAGAACCGGGAAGCTGGAGCCACCTGCTCTTTTAAGGTTATATCTGGGTACCACTAGGCAGGAGGTGTTGGTAGATCTTGTGGTCCGGGCTGCTGATTTCAAGGTGAATATGTCAGTAAAACAGGGTGGGGCTTGGTGGGTCAGTGCTTTGTGGCTGAGGCAGAGAGTTTTCAAATTTATTTTTTCTTGTATAGAGAGCCATTTACAGAGTGTTCTGGTTGCTGAGAAATGCTCTCTTCTAGGTATGTTTAATGCGGCTCTAAGTGCATTGTTTTGCAAGATCTGCAGTTTGTTGGGTATGGATTTATTGGTGCCTAGGTAAAGACTGTTGCAGTATTCCAATTTGTACTGTATAAGTGCTCTGTCCAGTGTGAGGCAGCTGTTGGGTGACAGTAGAGGTATAAATGCCCTGATCAGCTTGCCAGTGTAGGCAGTGGCTGAAGCCGTCATGTTTACCTGTTTAGTTATTTTGGAATTGGCATCCTTGGCAATGGGTATGTTGTTTCCATCTATGTAGATACTGGCGTAGTTGGGACAAAGTTTCATTTAATTGGTGGGTGAGCCAACTAGGAGCATCTCGGGCTTATCATTCAGGCAGAGGCTGCGAGTGGCCATCCATGCCTGAATGATGGTGTAGACTTCGTTGATCTGAGATACATCTGTGTCATAGGTGCCTGATGATGGGGGTAGGAGTATCTGGGTGTCGTCTGCATAATTAGTGTAGGTGACACCCAGAAGGTCCAGTTTGTCAAACAAGGGCTTTGTAAAGATATTGTACAAAGTAGGCGAGACACGTAAACCTTGTGGGACGCCACAGATGATTCAAATCGGCTGCTTCTGTGGGTGAGAGGACACGCATAGTCCTGTTAGCAAGGAAGGATTGAATCCACGTGACAGTGGAGTTCGAGGAATGAGCTGCCGAAGACAGGTGGTCACATAGTATTTTGTGGTCAACCAGATCAAAGGCCGCCGACAAGTCTAGGATGGCCACTCTACCTTTTGTCTCTTAGTTCATCGATCTGGCTTTTGATGTGAACAAGGGCAGTTTCCGTTCCATGTTTGGGTCTGAAGCCAGATTTACGTGTTTCTAGTAGTTTGTTTGTCTCAAGATAGTCTTGGATTTGCAAATATGCAACCCTATCTAGGATTTTCAATAAAAAAGGGACTGTTGCGATCGGTCTATAGTTTGTAGGTAAAGACGGATCTTGTGTTTGTTTCTGAAGTAATGGGAGAACCCAAGATTGCTTCAAGTTGCTTGGGACTGCGTTGCTGGCGGATGAGGAGTTTATTAATTTGGTAATAAAGGGGCCAGATCTCTGGCCGCATCTTTTATGATCTGAGCTGGGCAACTGTCTCCTTTACAATTGGATGGTTTCAGTGAGGCTATGGTTTTTTTTGTACCTCTGGTATAGATACGTTGGTGAATTTGAAGCCTGAATTATGGTACGCGGATATAGTCGGACTGGTGTGATTACAAGAGGTTAGTTGGTGCCGTTTGGCAGCTATTTTAGTCTGGAGCCCTGTGATATTGTTGGTGAGAGGATTTTGGATGCTAGTGCACCAAGGTTTATCCTTATTGCAGGTGTCTGCGGGTGGGTTAGGGTTTTCCAGCTCTCTTATGATATTGAATAATTCTTTGGTGCTAGAGCCTGCTTGGTTTATTCTGTCGTTGAAGGTTTCTTTTTTGGTGCAGATAATCTCAATTTTGTAAATGGCTGTGATATTTGCTAGGTTAGTTTTGTTCTCTGAGGAGGGGGTATTTTTCCAGTGTTTCGCGTTTTCTCTTCTCTGTGCGTAGTAGTTTAAGTTCAGGGGTGAACCAGTAATTCAGATGTGATCTTGGTTTGCCTCTGCGCAATTTTAGAGGGGCAATTAGGTCTATGGCTTTAGCCACGGAATCATTATAGGTGTCTACCATCAAATTCAGGTCAATCGTGGCGGGTAGTGCATTAAGTATGGGGATTACTAAGGGTATGAAAGCCTCGGCTGTGATATTGCATTTGTTTCTGGGGAGACAAGGTGGTGCAATTGGGGACTTTATCATCTCTAGGTTATTGATGTTGATTTCGAAGGAGAGCAGGTGATGGCCAGACCGCAAAAGGGGAGATGAGTCATTTAAGGTAATATTGCAATTGAGGTCTGCTACCCAGTCGAGTATCCTACCTTTCTCGTGGGTGGGTTGGATACTTTTTTGTAATAAGCCGTGTTCCGACAGGGCGTTGTCTAGGGAGATGGCGCGTAGGTCATTAGGGTCATTAAAGCCAATGTTGAAATCACCTAGGATAATGTTTTGCACCACAAGTTTGGTGTTGTCAGCCACTAGCAACGTGATGTCTTCTTCGAAAAGATCCTGGAGGCCTGTTTATTAGGTGGATAGTAATGGTGTTTTTTGGCGATGTTTGGAATTTGACTGATGGGGATTCACATGATGCAAGAGAAGAGGTGGTCATTCTTATGTCTAGAGTAGATCTGAAGATGATGGCCGTGCCTCCTCCTCTAGCATTGGGTCTATCAGCTCTGAGAATGGAATAGTTGTTGGGGACAGCTAAGGCTAGAGTCCGGCCAGCTGCATCATGTAGCCATGTTTCTGTCACAGCAAGGAAGTCAAGATTGTTGGCCAGGATGACGTCTGCAATCTGTTGCATGGGCAACGAGGGACCTGGCATTTAGTAACGCCCCTTTTATGGGCTGCTTCTGTGTGAGGCTGGGGCTATTTTTAGCTGGGCTCTCTTTGAGATTGAGGTAGGATCTTTTGCGTGTTTGTTTTAGATTGGTGAATTCTGTGCGCAGTTTGCTGGTAGTCATGGGGTTGTGTTTGGCTTGTAGGTTAGCGCCTAGTTTGTTACGATTGGGGGTGTCGGGGTTGGTGGTGGGTATACCTGCAAGAGTAGGTATCTTAATGGTAGTAGGAGGGATGGTGAGTATGCTGTTCTTGTTCCTGGATATGTTCATGTGTAGGTAGGAAGGATGTGGGCTTGATTTGTGAGTCCCAATTGGCGGTGCTCAGTGCAGGTAGGAAGAAGGTGGGCTTAATCATATGGTTGGGAGTAGTGATAGAGTTTAGGGGGGAGCTTTTGAAGGGGTCCCTTGGGGGCTCCATCTTTGCAGGGTTAAGTAGTCTGATGTCAGGCCTGGTGATGGGGAGTAGCAATGAAATGGTGCAAAGTGTACTAATCATGGTTGTGGCAGCTAACTGATGTATGTATTGAGTGTGTGGCATTATAGGCGAATCCTGGACAGGCCCAGTGGGTGACGTGCATGAAGTGGAAACATAGTGTGCATAGTGGGTAAACACTGTGGGATGGTGGTGAATTACGAGATGCCTCCTAGAAGTAGGCTAGTTCAAAGTAATGATGGTAATTCTGCGAGTGCAGTGTTAGACACTATAGTTCAGTGAAGGCCTAGGAGTGTCTATGGCAAGAATGGGCTGGTTCAATAAGTAGCAACAGTAGAGATAGCAAGAATGGGCTGGTTAAAAAAATTCCAGCAATAGTTATCGGCAGGCAAGGGCCTACATAAAGCTGTACAGTAAAGATAGGCCAGTTCAACAAAGAATCAAAATGGAATTGGTTGTACAATGCGCGGAGTCATGTAAGGTGGAAACAATACTTCTGATGTTTGTTAATCTGCTTAGATTCACATGCTGTGCATAGTCCGACATCCAGTGGTCACTGCGGAGTATTGCATTTTGTTTTTCGTAGTCGAAAAGGGGACGTCGACAAGGCGTGTCTGTAACACTATCCCTATAGTGACGTGCGTTGTACCCAGAATCCCTCACGCGTCGAGGTCCCTCAGATTGTTTTTTTCCACCCAGTTATTGGTCGCCTCTATGCGGAGCTCCTCGAGAGACTTTTCGAAATCATTTATTCGACCCTTGGTCGTTTATTATTATTAATATCTAACATATAGATCCCTCCCTCGACGAAGCTGCAAGCTGTTCCTCCGCCGAGCAAGATCTTCGACGGAAGGACGAGCGGAGGAGATCCTTCGGCGTCACCGAACATGTGGCCTGACCTCGCCGGCCTTACACAGTAGGGAGAGCGGGGTTGTGTGGTCTTTTCTTTTCTCTCCGAGAATGCCTTTCTCTTTCCCGTCCCTCTCTTTCGAGGTCGTAATCGCACTTCTTGCCCTCAGCTATGGAGAGGACGCCCTTTAGGTTTTGCCCACTTTGCAAAGGCAAATATACCTGGAAGGACAAGCACAAACGGTGCAACAGTTGCTTGCCCCTCGATCACAAGGAGGACAGCTGTGCGGCCTGTAAGTTACTTAAGCCCAAAACGATAAAGGACCGTAGGGTCAAAAGGTGGGCGGCCTACGCCATGTCTAGGTCAGATTCCTCGCCCGCTGCCGCCACCGCCACCGAATGTGACGAGGACAGCGATTACATGGCCTCCGTAACGGAGGTTGTAGACCTCTCGAGGGAGCGTTCGCGCTCCTCTTCGTCCGTCCCTGGCCCCGACAGGCCCAGCTAACGCCCAGTTTATGGGGATGAACACCCCGGCGACAAGGACGCACATAAGAAATCTCAAAAACACATACCCCACAGCACGCTTTCGTCGAAGACAAAGGCGGCCATAGTGCCAATGGAGGCGTCGGGCCCACCGGCGTCTTCCGCCGACCGTAAGGGTCGTCAGTCCTCCCCGCCACCCCTCCCGCGACAGGCGACCGGGCACTCTGGAAATAAGGGCGCTAACCCCAAACCCTCAGGCGGCGACGTGCCTCGTAAGAGTGCGCACGTTGCCAGTAAAGGCTCGCCGGTACCTAGCGCGCACGTTGCCAGTAAAGACTCAACGGTACCTAGCGCGATGGCGAGCGATCCCTCGGCAGACAGAATGATCGCCGAAAGCCTCGCGCGTATATCTTCGAAGGACGGACAGAGACGGACGTCAAGTGACACGCCGAAAACCGCGCACAAGGCCAAAGAAACGCCAAAGGCGCCGGAAAGTAGGCTGGGACAGCTCCCACCATCGACGGAAAGCCCTAGCCTGCCAGAACACTTCTCAGAAGGCGAAGGCACCTTATCTTCGACGCTATGGGACAGATCTAGGCGAATACAAGGAGAAGAGACTCCTTTTTCACTCCCAGACAGCTCTGGCCTACCTGAGTGGACTTTAGAGAAGTTCCAGTCCTGTATCGACAAGTTAGACAGATTCATGGCCATTCCAGAAAATAGGACACCTAAAAGACCTAGGGAGGTTCTCCTAGAAAGTCCAAGGGCTAAATACCCGAAGTTGTTCCTATAACCCCTTTCAGGAGGATATGAACTCTTACGACCTAACCGAAGAGGACACTCACTTCCAGGAGGAGTTCATTAATGATGAAAACCAACAAGAGGAAGAAGGCTTCCATGAGGACACTAACCTAAGTGAGGAAGGGTACGAAGAAGACCCAGGTGAGGGTGACCCAAATCCCTGGCAGTCACCATCAGGGTCTACAGAGCCAGACAGTATAGACATCCGGTCTCCTCAGACCACATAAGTCAGGAATCCTTCGCCTATTGACGACCAGCCCACCGTTAATGCGCTGCTGAGGAAGGCAGCAGCACATTTCGAGGTCGAAACTGGTGGTCACCCCAGACACTGACTTTGTGGAAAGGATTATCAAAGAAAAACCACCCACCAGCCAAACTATCCCAATACTCGCCTCTGTTAAGAGACGAATCAACCCGTCACTGGCCACCCCGGCACTAGTAAGAGGGGTTAATCCAAGAATCGAAAAATTGTTCTCACCCTCTCAATCAGACCCATTATATATTAAGGGTCACTCAATCCCGGACTCCTTAGTGGTGACTAACACTAGGAAAAGGGCTGTGGTTCCACTGTCTACCAGCGAGGCACCCCCGAATAAAGAGGGGAAAAAGCTTTATCCCCTAGCCAAAAGAATTACCACCTCGGCAGCGTTCTCAACTAGAAATGCCAATAATAACACATTGCTGGCAAGCAATGCTGATGCGCAATGGGGAAAGCTTAAGCAGGACATCGAGGAAGTCCCTGAACCCCTAAAAACTAGATTGCTGGCTACAGTTAATGAAGGGTCTCTGGTCAACCAATGCATCGTTAAGAATACCCTCGATGCAGCGGAAACAGCTGGCCGCTCTTTGGTACAGGGAATTCTGTTGAAGCGCCACGTCTGGCTTCGCAATTCCGGGTTTAAGGCGGAAACGCAAGCGGCGCTCATTAACAAGCCTATTGAAGAGTCTAACCTCTTTGGAAAGGCAGTGGACGACGCATTGGAAAATGCGAAAAAAGAATTTGATATCATAAAGACCTTGGACCAAATCTCAAAGCCCCCTAACAGGCGGGGATTTGGCAACAAGCGTTCTTTTCGTGGCCAACGCCAACAACAGAATCAACAACTTCAATATTCTGCCAACAACTACCAAAGTAATAGTGGCCAGTACAATCAGAGAGGTCAATGCCGTGCCAAGGGGAGAGGCCAGGGTTCCACCCCTCGAGGCTCCCAAGCCACCAACAACACCAAGTGACGCGAAGATTCGGGTCCCCTCCCATGCATCGCCAGTCGGGGGCCGGTTAACATCCTTTCTTCCAGCATAAGAGGGAATAACATCAGACCGCTGGGTACTATCCACCGTAGCCCGCGGCTACTGTATAGAGTTCAACAGTTCCCCAACATACAGACCCCCGAGGGGATGACGCATGACACCAGAACACCTCGCCATCCTTCTCCAAGAAGTGGACCAGCTACTGGAAAAAGGAGCTATAGAGGTCGTGCCTCTATCTCAGGTAACGGAAGGTATTTATTCAGTGTACTTCCTTGTACCCAAAAAGGATTTAACCATGCGCCCTGTATTAGATCTGCGCCCAGCGAACATGTTTGTCAAACCCCAAAAGTTTCGTATGGTGACCTTACAGGAAGTGATCCCACTGCTATCACAGGGAGATTCCATGACAACACTGGACATGAAAGATGCATACTTTCATATTTTAATGTTGCCAGCGCACAGAAAATACCTCAGGTTCATGATAGAGGGCAAACACTACCAGTTCAGAGT